>NC_061107.1:121612619-121665119 GCF_015104395.2 Macrobrachium nipponense
TCCGAAATTCTACTCAATAGATAATAACTGTATTTATTATGCAAGAGGATATTGCAGAAACGGAGAAAATTGCAGATTCAGACACAAAATGAATAATTATGATGAAGGAAGATCAAATATTATGGAAAAGTTGGATTTTTTAATGTCAGAATTTCTGGAAATGAAAAAAAGAACAACATACCAGAACAGGAAAGAGACATGGGTAAATCCTTATTACTACCAATATTAAATGAAGGAGAAAACACGCAAACCATCATAGTGATGAATGCGCAGGGTTTAGTTACGAGTAACTCAAAAAGAAAAATAGAGTACTTAGAAGAACTAACCCAAAATGAAAAGAAAATAGATATAATGAATATAAGTGAAACCTGGTATTCCCAAGAGACTGGGAATGATGATCAAATAAAAGGGTTCCAAACTTATAGATCAGATAGAAAAAATAGGAATCAGGGGGAACCGCAATATATGGAAAGACAAAAAAAAACAAGGAAAAATATATGAGAAATATAGTAACTCAGAATGTGAACTAATAGCGGTAGAATTTGAATCTGAAAAATTGATGAACATAGTAATATATAGACCTCCTAATACTAAAGAGTTTGACTTAATAATTGAAAAATTGGATGATATATGTAGAAATCACAAGGACTGACTATTGCTATACTGGTGACTTCAACTTTCCTTTCGTAGAATGGAAAGAAACGAATAGGAGACTGTGGTTGTACTTATACATATAAAAAAAGAGAGTAATAGTAGTGCAGAAGATAAGAGGCAATTCGAAAAGCTATTAGATATGCTACTAGGAATACAACATTCAACAATAAATCACCTGCCAACAAGAAAGGAAAATACTTTAGACCTAGTATTGTGAACGAGATGAATTATGTTTAAAGAAATAATAGTTTATAATGCGAGTATTTCAGATCATAATGTCATAGAATTAACAGTTCATTCCAAAGCAAGTGAAAATAGAGATAAGCAAGAATGAAAGTGGGAAGGATATGGAAAATACAACTTCTACAGTAAAATATAAAATGGTCAGAAATTAATGAAGAATTAAACAAAGATTGGGATAACATTTTCGTAAGTGATGACATAAGGGTAAATACGGAGATATTATACAAAATATTGGAGAAAATAGTGGTAAATATATACCGAAGAAGAAAAGTAAGCATCATTCATGCATACCAAGAGACAGAAGGATCTTGTCCAGAAAATCAGAAAGTGGAAAAAGGTCTTGCAAAAGAAAAAAATGCATGGAAAGTTATAGAACTAAAAAGTAAGATAGAAAATGCAGAACAAAAGAGTTATACAATCAAAAGAAAATGAAAAACGGGACTTGGAAGAAAAAACCCTATTAAATAATCACGCAAACCCAAACAAACATTATACTCATATGCGAAGAAGATGAATAAAAGAAGAATAGAAATAGGCCCTCTGAGAATTGAAGGGAGATTAACGAATGAAAAAAAGGAAATTTGCAACATACTGGCAGAACGATATAAGAGAGAATTCACCCCTAGAATAGATAATGAAGATATATGATATAGAAGTAAGGGACGAAAATAGTGAATATTTAGCTGACATAGAAATTAATGAAGCTGATATTGTGCAGCAATTAATGAAATTAAAAATGGAGCTGCTGCAGGGCCGGATGGAGTCCCTGCTATTTTGTTAAAGAAAGTAGTTCATTCTATCGCAAAGCCACTTGCAATATTATTAAGACAAAAGTGTAGTCACAGGCAAGATTTATGATGAGCACAAATTAGCATATATCACCCCTACTTTCAAAAGTGGATCAAGACTAGAGGCAAGTAATTATAGGCCTGTGAGTCTAACATCACATATTATGAAAGTGTATGAAAGGGTAATGAAGAAAAATATTATGAAACATTTAATAAAAATAATTTGTTTAATATAGGACAACATGGTTTCGTACCCGGAAAAAGTACACAAACCCAACTGTAGTCCACCCCGTGAGAACATATTCAAAAAATATGAAAAGCGGAAATGAAACAGATGTGGTTTATCTAGACTTTGCAAAAGCTTTTGACAAAGTAGACCATAATATATTAGCAAAGAAAATTAGAAAACACAATATCGTAGATAAGTAGGAAGATGGTTAAAAGAATTTTTACACACAGAAAACAGATAGTTATTGCAAACGATGAGAAATCGGATGAACCAAGGTAATATCCGGTGTGCCACAAGGTACGGTGCTAGCTGCAATATTTTTGTTATTATGATTGAAGACATAGACAGTAATGTTAAGGATTCGGTAGTGAGTAGTTTCGCTGATGACACCAAGAATAAGTAGAGAAATTACTTGTGATGAAGATAGGAACGCTCTACAAAGAGACCTTAACAAAGTATATGATTGGGCAGAGGTAAATAGGATGGTGTTTAACTCTGATAAATTTGAATCAATAAATTATGGAGGACAGAGAAGGAAAGCTAT
Organism: Macrobrachium nipponense; assembly: GCF_015104395.2. NCBI lineage: Eukaryota > Metazoa > Arthropoda > Malacostraca > Decapoda > Palaemonidae > Macrobrachium > Macrobrachium nipponense. The sequence goes on from NC_061107.1 coordinate 121,615,078, forward strand.
ATGCATATAGGGGACCTAATAATGAGCAATCACAAATAAGGAAGCAGTTAAAGACCTTGGTGTGATGATGAATAGGAACATGTTATGCAATGATCAAATAGCCATTCTGTTGGCAAAATGTAAAGCAAAAATGGGAATGTTGTTACGGCACTTCAAAAACAGAAAAGCTGAACACATGATTATGCTTTATAAAAACATATGTTCGTAGTCCACTTGAATATTGCAATATGATATGGTACCCCCACACTATCAAAAGGATATTGCACAAATAGAGAGTGTACAAAGGTCCTTTTACAGCTAGAATAGAAGAAGTTAAGGACCTAGACTACTGGGAAAGACTACAATCCTTAAAATTATATAGTCTAGAAAGGAGAAGAGAACGCTACATGATAATTCAGGCATGGAAACAGATAGAAGGAATAACAGAAAATATCATGGAACTAAAAATATCAGAAAGAGCAAGCAGAGGTAGATTAATAGTGCCCAAAACTATACCAGGAAAAATAAGGAAAGCACACAGAACATTAATCCACTACGCACCAGCATCGATAATGCAGCGTCTATTCAATGCGTTGCCAGCTCATCTGAGGAATATATCAGGAGTGAGCGTAGATGTGTTTAAGAATAAGCTCGACAAATATCTAAACTGCATCCCAGACCATCCAAGATTGGAAGATGCAAAATATACGGAAGATGTACTAGCAACTCTCTGGTAGACATTAGAGGCGCCTCACACTGAGGGACCTGGGGCAACCGAACGAACTGTAAGGTCTGTAAGGTAAGGTCTCTCTCTCTCTCTCTCTCTCTCTCTCTCTCTCTCTCTCTCTCTCTCTCTCTCTTCCCACGCCCACCAAAAAAGCTCTTCTTTCTTATCCCGTCCAGATTAAAGGTTCCTGAGACAGAAGATCCAAAGTCAGGTGTGACAGCCTCACCTGATTTCCTTTTATTGCTGTTTTCTTTTGGGAGGTGTCCTGGGCCATCTAGGGAGGTGGATCTTGGGGACTCGGTCAGTTTTAGGGGGCATTTTTAAAAGTGGGGGGAGGGGATAAGTTTTAAGGGGTAGTCTTAAGAGGGGGTTCAGATTTTAAGGAAATGGGTGCATGAGGTATGACACGGAACTTACTCCGTTTTTGGCATAATTTTAAGGGGAAATGTCAATTTTGGGGACATTTTTAAAGAGGTCCCTGTTTTTTGGGGATATTTAAAGGGGGAGAGGTAGTCGGTTTTTAAGGTATTGGGTACTTTAAAAAACCCTCAAGATGGCTTTTCAAAAAGGTGTGACTTGGAACCGGTCAGTTTTCGGGACAATATTTAAGAGAGAGAGAGAGAGAGAGAGAGAGAGAGAGAGAGAGAGAGAGAGAGTGCGAGAGTCTGTTTAGTGAACACATGTTGATATTTTATTAAGTTACTATAAGAGAGAGAGAGAGAGAGGAATTGGACGAAATTCATTCAGTAAAAATTAGATTTGATCTCAAAGAATTAAAGGCGTAGAGAGAGAGAGAGAGAGAGAGAGAGGGGGGGGGGGGGGGAGGTATCCATCTTATACCAACATCGCCTCGTACTTATCAACCTTCTTTAACTATTCTTCTCATGAACAGAAATTCCTTCCATCATCATCTCTCTCTCTCTCTCTCTCTCTCTCTCTCTCTCTCTCTCTCTCTTTGTCTTTATAGATTCCACTCGTATGGGTCCCAACGCCGTATTTGGAGTGACCATGGGACTTGTGACGACAGGCAACTGGTAATCGATCTGTCAGGAATAGATTGCCATCTGGTGGGAGATGAATCTTCCGAAGAATATAAAGTATGAAAGATAAAAAGACAGTATTTGATAAATCTGGGAATTTTTAAGTTATTCTTTATTTTTGATCGAGCGAGATTTGTATAAACAGGTTTTTTTTCATAGAAACAAGTATAAACACACACAAACATACATGGCAGTGTTTTGTTTTGGTATAAAGCCAATCATTATTTTCAATATAATTCCCCACTAATGCAGCATTTCGTTCTTTCACACAACTCACAGACACACAGACAGAGATTACAGCCATTTTCAATATAATTCCACAAAAAAAAATTATCGTTTTCAAATCTTCAAATCTTGAAGCGATGTTGATTCAATTCATCATCCTGACATAAACAGTTTTAATTTTCTGAAGAGAAAACTGTCGTGCTGTTTTGTCTGTTTTGGTGCCAATTCATTCCTAAATGAATTAATACATATTTCTATTCATTCATTACTTTGAACAGAATTCCCAAAAGAATTAATACATATTTTCTATGGGCATCGTATAGCATCTTGTAGCATTTCTATAGCTTCCTAATTCAATATTTTCGAGAAATATATCATTTAAAATTATTTTATACCAATATATTAAGTTAAAAGGATTTCCCCAAATTATTAATGTATATTTATTGGCATAGCATAAAATCTTGAAGCCCTTTTGAAGCAGACATAAATTTTCCCAATTCGTAATATAAAAAAGAATATTTTATATAATTTTATATAAATAAGTAACAGAAGCAGACATAAATACGAACAATTTCCAGTTTTATCAAATTTTATAAATGAGATGCAAAATAAATCAATCTTTCTATATACCGACCGCCCCTGTAAACCATATACATAAAAACTATACATAAACCATATACATAAACCGTGCACATAAACCTTCAACGTATCATTAACCACAATATCCCATACGGGCCATATTGTGACCCATAAGTAACACGCGTAAATCTCGTAAATACTTGTCGTAAATTTCTCTGTATTGGGAGTCTCTCCTTCCATTTTATAACAAACTTACAGACTTATGGGTCCTCTCGTCGTAACAGACTTGAGACAGACAATGGGTTTTTCACCGCTGCCAGCTTACCCATGTCCTGAGGGTACGGACTGTCCTCCAGGGGGCCATGAGCTCAGTTCCAGGGGCTTCAGGTGAAGATGGCGTAACATATACGGTTTGGAGGACAGAGGCCATAATAATAAGGTAGAAGAAGAAGGAGAAGAAAAAGGAGGAGTCAGATAATGACCAAAAGAAGATTCTCCAAAAGGGACAGACAGAAGTGGCTCAACGCCATCTTGAATTGACAAGGCCTGTGCGACCACTCAAAACACAGCGATGAGTCATCACCAGTCGTCCTATCCTGGCCACGAGTTACCATTCCCAGTTCTGTATTTTTGGTGTTATTTATTACTTTTTATCTAGAGTACCTAATTGCTATGTTAGATAATTATATTTCACAGTCTTTAACAACATTATAATCCTCTAAACTTGGTTAATATGATTAAATATGCTGCATAATGGTGGAAAATAAGCGCAGAAGTTATGATGAGAAACAACAGTTTATTAACACAAATTATTATAAAATACGTTATCTGTCATTGCTGATGACTTTAAATGAAAACTCAGTACTTGCAACTTTCATATTTTGTAAACTGTTCAACCGTTTGTTTTAATTTGCATACAAACTTACATCAGAGGCATTAAATCCATCGAGTCTAGAAAGGCAAAACGTCAGCCTTGCCCTACAAATTTTCAATGAATATGCCATAGAAGCACTTTTGACAACGGGAAAAGAACACAGTTTGCCAAGTTCTGAAGATGTAGCTAATTATATTAAAGTCATTTATCTCTGGTGGACCATAATGAATGTCAAGCATCCACATAAGGTACTCGGTTTCACAATAAATATGCTACTCCACTAACATATAATATAAATGACAAGAAGTATATTTTCCTACAGAAATTCCATTTCTGGTTAGATCTCTGGAATAACATTACTAAAACTGGTGGAAAGCTGAGTAGGGAAGCACTCACTGCCTTAAAATACACAACTAGTGCAATGATAGAAATAACAAAATACTGTGTAGAAAAATAAAAAATGAAATATGTCTTACCAGGAAAATTTCAAAACGATCAACTTGAAAATAGATTTGGTAAATATCGTCGACTTGTTGGCAGCAATTACAACATTTCCTTACGACAAGTGTTCGAGTGTGAAAAAAAAACTGAGGTTAATGTCTGTTCTCAGAATAACTTTTAATAATAAAAACATCCAACTGAAGATCTTCGAAGAAACGAACTGGGAGTGCATGAATAATCAGGAGTTCGGAAATAACGATGTTTTTTATATTGAAGTCAGTCAAGATGATATTGATAAATGTATGGATCTTTTCCCTGTTATAACATACCTTGCTGGCTATTGTGTGTATGCTGTTGTGAAAAAATTTAAGAGTAGCTCCTGTAAAGACTTACTTGCCAAGAAACAAAAGATAGCTTACCAGACAATAACAGTTACATTCAGGGTATAAGCAGAGGAAGGCTTCTTTATCCGCATGAATCTGTAGTAAACTCAATTCTGTTTAACTATATTACCATTGATAAACTGTCACATGTCCTGATTTGATCAAATCAATGTATCAATGGAATTTGGCCACGGACATTTCACTCACTGTCCTTTCTGATAATGATGCTTTCTTACCTCTAAATGATTGTGATGCTGGGCATAGCATAGAAAAAATTTTTAAAATGCTGATATTTGCTTCCTCCAATGCCCTACTAAGCAATTATTGTAAGAAAAGTAATGGAAACATTCAAAATTGCAAAAATTTAATAAAAAAGAGAAAGCTGAATACACTAAAGAAATAAGATTCTGAAGAACAATTGCTGTAAATTATAGTGAATATTTATTTTGTATATAGCTCTTATACCTCTTCCTAAAGAGAAAGGCATCTTTTGTCACCATTTTTGTGCTCTTGTCCTCCTTCTAAATATAAGAATGTATTATATACTCATTTCTGTGAATAAACTTTCTTGTTCTCATTACTGTTTCTGCACTGATTCCCTTTTATATTTAATTATATTAACCAGGTCCAGAGAATACTGATGAGGCAAAAGACTGTAAAACATAATTAACTTACACAAAAATTATTCAGTCTGCAAATAACTGATAAATGCCACCAAAAATACAAAGTTGTGAATGGAAACGCATGGCAGACTCGGACGTCTGGTGATGACTCATGCTTGGTTCTCTCAGGCCTTCTCAATTCAAGATGGCGTTGGTCATAGAGGGTAGTAGAAGGAGCATTCATCAGAGAGATTAAAGTAATAGAAGGAAACAAAGGTTTTACCTCAGAAGATCCCATAAGCCGAGCTTTGATATCAAAAGAAGCTAAGATTGACCCTTCTGACCTGGAGATTAGGTTTTCTGCCCAACACTTTTGGTGACCACTCCCTTACCACAAGGGTTAATCCCATTGACCATCAGCTCAGGATATCAGAGCGACAAGAGGGGATTAGCAACTCTCAAGGAAACCAGAACAGGCATCACATAAATGGCAGCTCAGCAAGAAGTTCCAGAAGACTGCTGGGCCTTGACCCAGGCTGACAACCTACACATCTCTTGAAAATGGGCCACAGATAGGGCCTGAAAGTACTCGAGTGTGAAGTAAAATTAAATGTAAATAATGAGAAGTAAACACGTTATATATACACAGTGATTTTGTGGGATTCTTTCTCATTGTTACTATTTTTATTGATATTGTTGTTTTTTCATGCTTCAGCAAAAAACCATTCCTAAATTTCAATCTCGGTATTGTATACAGCTCTATAAAATAAAATCATTTTGATTGTAAAGAGGAATGAGGGAATGGGGCTGCATGTATGCTCTCTCTCTCTCTCTCTCATCATTAAAATTTTACACTTTGCTATCTAACCAATATTCTCTTTTATTTATAGGTACGTTGAGCTCTTGTATATTATTCAGACTGCGAGAAGAGGTAAGGTTGTAGGTATAGAATTCCTTTTACACACACACAAATATATTTATATATATATATTATCTAATTGTATACAAATGTGTGAATGCATATATATTATATATATGTGTGTGTGTATGTATATTATTGTTTTCCAATTGTTGATCTGACGCTTATGTAGTGCAATTGCCCATCACAGAAATTTATATTTGCCACAGCTATGCACGCTGATAAAAACCACTGTACGAGGCTAAGATCAATATTGCAATTCTTCTCTTTAAAACTTTACCGTGACTGAGTCCCTCCCCATCAGTCACTCTTCAGCTGAAACCACAAAAATTGAAAACTCTGTCATCCATCGCCATTTTACAGGACTTTAGTTTCTGGTCACGTTTCAAACACGATTGGTGACCAAGATTTGATGCCAGTTTGCCTTATAATCTTGTGTTCATTTCCATTCGACGTATGGCTCTGCGGGTCTGGTTTCTGGGTTTGTGTTTATTAATGGATTTTTTTATACATATATTTATAGTGTTGGGTTTTGCTGGGAAGAGAATAGTTTTCAGAAGTTGGGTTATTCGAAATGGCCGTGGTTGAAGGTGCCAGCTGTCGGAAAAGTTCATGTATTTTTTTGGTTCATTTTCTATAGAGAGAAATATGGGCGGATGTCATTGCTCCTCTGATTAATGTCACTTATATATATATATATATATATATATATATATATATATATATATAATGATTATTTGGGGCTTTTTTGGGGGGGGGTGGGGGGAGGGGAATACGCTTGTCACTACAAAGCTTGAAGATGCAAGTTCAAAGAATTTTTAAGAAATTGTGGTGTCCGGTACCGGGGAACGAACCCAGGTCCCATATCACTAAGAGGTCAAGTTGCTGTGGTCAGGTCGGCATCATAATTTCTTTGAACTTGGAAATTCAGGCTTTGTAGTGACAAACGTATCCAAAAAAAGAGCAAAGAATTCAAGAAGTTAAGAGGGCATTGTGACTTTTACAGTTGCTTAAGTATCTGGTAAAAAAAGCGACCAGTAGATTATATATATATATACTATATATATATATATATATATATATATATATATATAAAACCCTTGTAGATAAGTCCAGCCATTTTATTTCATTTTATTTCTATTTTTAGTGGACACACTCATCCATTCGGCATTTCCTTCTTCCATTCAAGAGCTGGCTACAGCTCGATCCCCTTTCTTATACTGACGGCTGGTTCTGTTCTGTCTATCCTGCGCATGATATCTCGCACGAACAGCAGTGAGCTCATTCGGGAATCCCATGGAATGAATAACCCTGCTTTGCAGGACTTTATAAAATTCCAGTCTCTTGAGGGACCTCCTCCTCCTCCTCCTCCTCTTCTTCTTCTTGGGAAAGTTCCTGCAGAAACCGAGCAATTGGCTGAGTGGCCAGGTTTGCTTATAGTTTTGAACTCTTGCTTTTTGGCCACTTTCCTCCACTTTCTGTCAGGGTCAAGTTTGGTCACTGAGAGAGAGAGAGAGAGAGAGAGAGAGAGAGAGAGAGAGAGAGAGAGAGAATACTGAAGAAATAGGAGAAAAATTAGACACTGGTTAGTGGCCAACTGTTCAGAGAGGAAATTCACTATTAGGAAACATGTCTACTTTGTGGGCAGTATCTAACCTCTCTCTCTCTCTCTCTCTCTCTCTCTCTCTCTCTCTGATTATTTCATTCCAAATTTAACCGTGTGCCTTCCATAGGTCTAATCTATCTTTCAAGAAATAACAGATATTTATTTACGCCAATTCTTCTTCTTCTTCTTCTTCTTCTCCTCCCCTTCTTCTTCTTCTCCCCTTCTTTTTCTTCTTCGTTCATCCTTATCTTCTTCTTCCCTTCTTCTCTCCTCTCTCTTCTTCTCTTCCTTCTTCTCTCTTCTTCCTTCTCCTTTTCTTCTTCTCCCCCTCTCCTTCTTCTCCCTTTCTTCTTCTCCTTCTCCTTCTTCTTGTTCTTCTTCTCCTTCCTCTTCTTCTCCACCTCTCCTTCTTCTCCCTTTCTTCTTCTCCTTCTCCTTCTTCTTCTTGTTCTTCTTCTCCTTCTCGTTCTTCTTCTCCACCTCTCCTTCTTCTCCCTTTCATCTTCTCCTTCTCCTTCTTCTTCTTCTTGTTCTTCTTCTCCTTCTCATTCTTCTTGTTCTCCTTCTTCTCGTTCTTCTTCCTTCTCCTTCTCCTTCTCGTTCTTCTTCTTCTTCTTCTTCTTCCCTTCTTCTTCTCCTCCTCCTTCTCCTTCTTCTTCTTCTCCCCATCTTCTCCCCTTCTTCTTCTTCTTCTTCTTCTCCTTCTTGTGGAAGGCCATTCTCATAAATCCTGGGAGTTTGAAGAAGAAAAAATGAGGAGGTTTTTATGCTTGACGCTTTTGCGAATTCTTCTTTTCTTTGCGAAGTTTCAGCCTCACTTTGTCTCTGAGGCTCAGGGATATGAAAGACAAATAAAACTTGAGAGTTTTCGAATTTGGAAGCGGGAAATTGAATAGGATTCGTAGAGGTTTTATCCGATAATTGCGACGTTATTATTATTATTATTATTATTATTATTATTATTATTATTATTACTGCTACTACTACTACTACTACTACTACTATTATTATTATTATTATTATTATTATTATTATTATTATTATTATTATTATTATCTTTGTCTATCCTAGTAGCCTTCAAACTGTGGGCCATGGGCTGATTATCAGGTGGGCCACGGACAAAAAAAGATGTATAATTCAAAGTTGAATAAACAATATATAAAAAAATAAGTATATTTTCTTTTGTCCGGACCTATAATTATAAATAAACAGTATATGTAAAAATATGGAAATATATTTTAATTTTTGTTATTCTATCGCAGTAATTGTTCACTAGTTAATTTTTAGATCATAAAAATGGTAATGAAAAGATTCTGAGCATATTTGTATATTGAATTTATGAAAATCTATATTTTTAATTTATGGTAATAACATGCAATAAACTTCCAGTTCCAGGAACTATATGTTGTATTTTGAACTTATCAATTCCTATTCTAATTCTGAAGTAGTGGGCCATGGGTATTTGGAGATATCTAAGGTAGGTCATGACCTCAAAAAGTTTGAAGACCACTGGTCTATCCTTTACCAATTCCCGTATTCTCATCGGTGTTCCATTCTCCTTTTGTCTATACTACTATTATAGTACTGTACAATTAGCTCAATTTTAGCTCAAACCTCAAAATTTAGAATGACAAACTGAAACTTTGGGAATATGTAGAAATGATTTGTGTTATATTCATCCAAAAAGTCCCAAAAAATCCAGTGACGGGTTTTCGAGTTATGGCCACAAAATGGCGGCCATTTTGGAATTTTCAGTTTTTCTCCTTTATTGCTCCTAAAGGGTAAAAAAATAAAATTGGTAGATGAAATATACATTATTTTGTATTATATGGTAGTTTTAGAAGCTATTTGAATAAATTTCATCAGTACTTAATACATCAGTGGGAAATTATGGGCCTTTATTTAAACAAAAAATTCTGTTACTCGTAGTTGACAGGAATATTCCTATGCCTGCTAATGGAAAAATAATTTTTATATCAAAATTTTTACCTAAATAAATAAGCTGCAGAATCTTATTGTCTTTCAAATGACACCAAAATGACACTTCTAGAACGCACCATTGTGGGGGTATCTTCGATTGAATACAAGTACTTCAATTGGTGCCATTAGCAATTACCTAGTTTCTACCATAAATCGTCAACATTTTGCTGTTGAAGACATTCATAGATCACATGCTTATGATATTATAACTAGTTGAGGATAAATTCTAGGGCACATAACCACAATTACCATAAAAATTATGTAGTGAACTGAGCATATAACCGGTAACTACTTGCAACACAATACAATGTGGAAAAAATTATCAAAATTAGTTTTGAACTATACAGCTGTACAGACAAAAAATAACTTCAACTTGATGAAACTCCATTTTTACACACAAGGGATTATGCATTAATTACGCTAAAACAAAAATATGAATCATTCGTTATTATTTCTCGTAAATTATTTCCTTTTCTTTTTCTGTAAGGGTTGAGAATAGTCTTCATTTTTAGTTTCGCTCTGTTCTTCTACATATCCATCTATATCTCCTTCTTTATCTTCATCAAATGAATATTGATTATTGTACCCATGCCCAGCACAATACCCACACATATGTGTACAGGGGAGTCTACTTCTCCTGCACTCGCAGTTCAGTTCACAACCTTTTCTACAATTACAAGTTATAACATGAAGTAGGGAATGTGGTACGGCCTCTTTAAACGGTGTTACTGGTCTTAGTCGGTCATTTTCTAACTTCCAACCCCAGTCAGTGGGGTCTAAAGTAATCCCTTGGCACTGTTGTACTTGACGGAAGGTACGATAAGAATGTTGGCGTGCTGCTGCTGATGTTGGAGGAAGTGTAGCTAGATCAAATTTGGCATGTACAGGCTGTTTAGCTATCGTCCTTAAGTAATTAAAGTACCTTTGTTTATCAAGACTACCTTCTGGCTGGCTTTCCTCCATACAGGACCAGAAGAAATGCTTCTCCAGCAGCAGCTATATCGTCTGCAGAGGCCTGGGGGTCCTTAAAAATTCGCATCTTGTGACTTAGTACAGGATCCTCCTGTAATCTTTTATAAGGAACCCTTTTACCCTTGCGATACAGAGCAGAGGTTGTATCGCAACCTGTTATTGCATGCAGGAAGAGCAAGCTGTCAGTCATGTCCCCCATTTTGCTCTGAATTCTTTCACTGCTGAATATTTTATCAGGATGTGCTTTGTTTGCTGGGATCATCATTTTGATATCAGTCTGAGGTTTGGCAAGTGCAATTAAGAGGACAAGAAGATCAGTGTCCTCCCCCACAATAACTGATTCCTGTCCTGAATCTCGTAAATGAGTTGCTGTTGTTACTATCAATCTGTCAGCATCTGCCTCTGCCTGATGGACCTTCAGCCAGCAGCTTCCAGATGGGTAGATAGGAGTTTGATCAATTCTATCTTGTTTTTAATATTTGCTAAGAACTCCTGCTGAGACACCGGGACTTGTATGTGGCTTTTTACAGATATAGCTCTAGATGATTGTGTTCTTCCTCGACGAAAGTGTTCTTCATCTTTTGTACTGTGAGTGTCATAGCCATCAAATACTGTGTGAGAGTTCCTGTACTTCTGTTCAATGAACGATGTATACTGAGAACATATCTGACTGAATGTAGCAGGACGTTGCCACACAACATGATGTAGAAGGTACCCACCATCTAAAATATACACTGCTCCAGCTGGAGGAACATTTTCACAGGGTGCCAATGCCTCAATGACTGGTACAGGAGCAGATTTTTTTGCTTTTCTCATAGAAAAATCACCAAAAAGGGAAGGTGGTTGAGGTGCAAGTTCATACCCCAGATATGATGCAAGGTCAGAATCACTTCTAGCAACGCATATTATTCGATGGAATAACTGGTTTGCATTGACAATAATCTGTGTATCATTAATCATAATTGATTTTGTTACAGATGACAACGACCTGATGTTGTTTCTTCGCTGTAGGTGAATATCTCTGAATGCTTTTCCTTCCATTGTTTTCATTGATGCTCTTCCAACAGTATAGGCTTCATCACAATTCACTTTTTCATTGGCAACAATACCACTCGATATGGAGATTAGGATAGATGTTGGTCGGTGGTATGGGTTGTGTACAGCCAGCCAATTTTTGAAGGTATTCATGTCAGTAAGATCACGAGTCTGCCGAGATTCACGAAGGTCAATATGCTGTTCTGAAGTGGTAGCAGTAACTCCACTAACAGACTCAACAGCATTAATGATACTGGCTGTTGCGGGCATTGACTTAACCCATTTAGCGATAACTGATGGCGTTATTCTACGTCCTCGGGTGAGACTTCCAGATGTTTTGATGGAATGCATGAGGACTTGGTCAATTGTCATGTCGGTCCAGATCCCTGACCAAAACTTGTCAGATCTTCTAATTGTGAAATATCCCTCTGTTGCAAACTTTTCAAGCTCCTCTGGTTTCATGACTTTTTCCAGTTTATGCATTTGCTGTAGATAGACTTGAGGAGACTTTGCATGATTCAGGTGTCCTGCTGCATGCGAGTAAGGTAGCATGAGTTTTACACTGTAGAGGTGAAGATTCCAATCACCACAACGCTCTGCCCTTATAAAGAGTTTCACAATTGTAATACACCTAAAATACTGTACCCATAGCCTTTCGGTTCTCCCACATGATTCAACATCTGTAAACTTCATTTCAAGTTGATTCATGATGTACTTTACAGCACTTGAATTTGCTCTTACCTCCAGTGTTTCAGTGTTGTCAAACAAAGGCATGCAGCAGTTTTGTAAGTCTTTCTTAATGGTTTCATTAACTGAAGATGACTCCAACAATAGTACTGCTAATGCAAGTTGAGTTAGGAAATGAGCTCGAAGACTCCTGGCATAAGCACGTCCAGTCATCATATGAACAGCACTGTTCTTTGCATACACTGTCTCCCACAGTTCTTCAAGGCCACTTCCAGCCATTATGGTCCCTATAGCTCCTAAAAATGACATAAGAAGATGAAACCCTCCAAGGCGTACAGTGACATGGGAAAGAGGTCTACTGTGACCAGCAGCAAGAACCATATCACAAGCTTTATAGTAAAGTGGTTGGTCAAAGGTTACCATGACTGTAGACTGTTCACTCTTTAGACCTTCTTCTGCAGCATTCAGGAGGCAAGTGTAAATCGTAGAAGGGTTGGTAGGATCAAGATTAACAAATGGTACAGGTAGTACAGCTGATGTCTTGTAAGATGAGCTTTATATCTTGCTCATAAATCCTCTCCAATTCGGGCATGGGAGACCTTGAAGCCATGTGCTACATATCCACAATGTGTCAAGTTGTTGGGCTAGTTTGAAACTTGCAGGTTCTTGTACAAGTGTTTCTATATCTTCAGCAGTCAAAAGTGAATAGACCTTTGCCATAGGCATATGGTACACAATTAATTTGCCAAGTCCCTGAGTTGCTAATGCCTCACTGTCAATTCTCTCAGCCCTGGGAATGGGCGTGTTTTCATGAACTTGATCTGCAAGTGTCACACACTTGATTCCTCCCATTGAGTGGAATGTATTATGACCATCTAAAGTTGCAACATTATAGTCAGCATTATCATATACAAATTGGGTATATGACCGTGTATCTACTGCAGTTGATGGGTTCATTGTAGCTGATGCTTCATACAGCAATACTTCTGCTATATGTCCGGGGCACAGAATCCTAGGTTAGAAACGATGTCAATCAGTACTCTTGATCCATACTTTCTGTGTAGATGAACACCCAGACCAGTTTGTATGGGCGAGACAAATGATATAGGACGAACAGCAGCAATGATAGCATGCTGTATACTGATTGACTTTCTTTGTATTTGATTATCATTTTTTTTCGGTTTCAAGATTCCATCAATTAACATACAAAGATAATCTGGAACAAGCTCACAATTTCCAGAAATTACTTGCTCTGCTGAAGGGAATACCTCACAATTGTAAGCTTTTGAACGAATGTCATTTCGAATTATCAGAGCAGCAGTTTCTATCAGTCTTCTAGCATCTTCAGCAGGATCACTTTTTCGTGCATCATACCATTCATCCGTTAAAATATCTTTCATACATTCAGTGAAACACACCACTCCACTCTTACCTATCTTATCAACTATTGTTATTTGATTTCCATAATGGTTCTTGAGTTTCTTCTTCAAGTATTGATTACCGTAATTAATACCAGCATTTTCATAGGTACTCATAATTGACGTTAGCCCTTAAACGCCGACTGGACGTATTTTACGTTGAGATAAATTGTCTGTCGGGTGCCGAAAGGACGTATTTTACGTCGACATACGAAAGTTTTTTTAAAAATTCGCGGAAAAATACTTATAGGCCTACCAGCCTAAAACTTTTGAATCACGCGCCTTGGGGATGCTGGAGTTCACGGATCAAGGCCTTGTTTTGTTTTGAAGCGTGACCCAGGTGCGCATGCGCGATATCCCTTCTTCTCGCTCCAGCCAGCATCAGTAGCGCACCATCCGAGAGCGATCTTTCGTGAAAAGCGTGTTTTTCTGGACTTGTGCGAGACTTTGAGCATTTGTATTGCTACAGGACATTCGTAGATATGTCTCAACGACGTGTGAACCGTGAAAGGCGCGTTTTACCCATCGGAAGGGATCGTGTAAGGCGAGTTTTGGACCTGGATGCTGGCGAGGGGCCAAGCACCCAGCATGACCCGCGCCTCAAGGCCGTTCTGTGCGGCCACGTGTGCTGAAAGTGTTTCGGGAAACATCGTATGCATTTGGTTACCCTAGGAAGCATGTGGGCGTCCTTAGGGGCATTCGTAGGCATTTGGGAGGCCTCCAACCAAGGGACATAGACGAATATCTTTTGGAGCTTGATCGGAACATGTTCGCCAAGTCCTCATTTTGATGGCGGATGGTCATCGAGTGATGAGGACTCAGTCCCGATGAAAGTGAGGATGATAGTTGCCCCCAATGTCCGTTCGAGGCTCACATCCCGCCCAAAGTGAGCTCGAATTCAGTGGGTTCAGTGCTTACGAGGGGGTGGGAATCTGAGGAGGAGGGGGAGGGTGGGGATACGGGCTCAAGTTTTATCGCAGAGGACGGATACAGAAAGTGAGGGCCTAAGTGAGGGTGATGGGCCAACGGGGGGGGGGGGGGGGGGGGTAGTGTGATCGTGCCCAGCACCCCGTGCGTGTGCGCGCGCACGGGCACGTAGAAGGTCGGCTCGTCGCGCCAGCCAAGGTGAAGGTCGGTCGTGTACGGAGAGTGACGAGGGGTGGACGGAGGACCCCACCCCTCCTAACATGCACCCCTTCACGGCAACCCCTGGGATGACCGTACCAGTACCCCTGACTGTTTTGTTTTTGGGGTTCATCCAGCTTTTTCCTGACGCGGGAATTGCTGGAATACCTGGTACACGAGACGGTGGACTACGCTCGGTACTGCCGGTATGAGCTGAGGACGACCTTGTCGTATTACTGGCGGGGTTGCAACCTCATTGACATGGCGCATTTTTTGGGGCTCCACATTTATTTTGGTATGACACCTGCTGTCGACGTCAGGCAATATTGGAGGAGAAATTATTTTTTATGTATGCCGAATGTGCCTGGCGTTATGTCCCGTGAATAAATTTCCTGGCGTTGGACAGGTACTTCAACGCCTTCAACCGAAGGGCCATACCCCGAATAACAGTGATCGCCTCATTTTAGTGCGTACAGTGTTGGATTATATCCGTAAGCGGTGTAGTATCTCGTGATTCCTGGAAAGAACCTGTCTTTGGATGAGGGGATGATGCCTTACAAAGGACGTCTTAGTATAAAAGTGTATAACCCCAAGAAGCCAAAGAAATATGGTGTGAAATTCTTTCTCATTACCGAGGCCAACACTGGATACGTTGTGGACTTTTCAGTGTATACCGGGGTCTTCTCCACGCTGCGTGACACTGTATTCACCTTGTGGGACGTTTCCGTAACCAGGGATATCACCTGTTTATGGATAATTTATTATATAACTCGGTATCCCTGGCCCCAGGAACTGTAATAAGAGGTTTGTTTTCACGTCAGTGGTACCCTTCGGTTGGTGCGTGGGGCCCCTAATTGTCCTCAAGAGGGTTTGCTAGTCATCCGCAAACACCTGGCAAGAAGAGAGACAGAGTGGCGGCGGAAGGGCGCTGTCTTCGTCATCTGTTGGAAGGGTGTCCGACTCGTCCCCCCATGATTACGACGAGTCATGAACCCATCCAAGAAGAGATCTGACAGCGGAAGAAGACAAGTCGACAGGGCCGAGTTGTGTTTGAGGAGTTTCGTACCGAGCAGCCTACTGTCATTGGGCACTACAACAGGCACATGGGAGGAGTTGATCTCTTTGATCAGCTCATCCAGTACTATCCCTTTGCCAGGAGAAGCCAGAAGGTGGACACAGAATAAGCATCCTCAAATACATCCTTCAGTTGGCCCTCCAAAATGCCTACATACTGTACTGTGGGTACCACCGGTGACAATCTTCCGAGGTTGACCCACATACAGTTCCTAGAGGTAGCCGGGAATGCCCTCATCAACTTCTATCCCGATGAGTGGACCTTCCATAACTGACCCCCTGCCCCGAGCTGCAGATCTTGCCCCTAGAGGAAAGGGCAGATAGGAGGGCCAACTTAGCTCGACCTGCCGCCGCCCCTGCTGACGACGCCCCTGCTGACGACGCCCCTGCTGACGACGCCCCAATGCTGCCGCCGCCCCTGCTGACGACACCCCGCTGCCGCCGCCCCTGCTGCTGCCGCCCCTGCTGACGACGCCCCTGCTGCCGCGCCCCTGCTGACGACGCCCCATCTTGCTGCCGGCCCCGCATCACCGCTTCTCGTCGGGTAGTGGACCCTGCGTGTCGGCTGCAGCCAGGGGACACATACTGGAGGCCTTAGAAGGGCGAAGGCAGAAACGGTGCCGGGTGTGCCATATGAATGGCCGAAGGAGAGACACCCGGTCTTCTGTCGTCTCTGCAAAGTTGCTCTTTGCAGGATAGGGGAGTGTGACCGAAAGTACCACACTAAGGTCATGTATTGGAGCGCCCCCCCTTAACCGACAGCGGAGGGCGCACGGGGCTGCCGGGTCCATCAGCAGCAAGGGCGCGCGTCTCCCTCCTCCACCTGTACCTCGTCATGTCGAGTGGAAAAAAATGCAAGGACTCTTCAATGGAGGAGGGAGAAAACAAGAATAGAACGAAGAGTCAGGATTACGAATGAGTATTCTGCATTTATTTTATATTTATTACTATTTTTTATATATCTGAATGTGTGCATGATAAATAATAATAAGACATTTCCTTGTATGCGAAAAGAGAAGTGTCACCTGCATTCCTTTTATTTATGTATTGGTACCAGAATCGAAGAATGTAATATATATATTTTGCGTATAAAAAAAGATATATATATATATATATATATTATATATATCTATATATATATATATATATATATATATATATATAGTATCATATTAAAAAATATTTTTTTTGGGGGGTAAGCAAATTACTTACAGTATAGTAATATTCAATCATTTACCTTCACTTTAAAACAAATTGCAAGTCTCTAGAACAATATCTCGATTTATGGTGAATATTTGAAAAAAATATTTTTATTCCCTCCGCGCGCCGATTCTCGGCCGAAAATCTCCAAAACGCGTAGGTCACATTCTCCTAATATTTGTGCCTTTCATATTACGCTTATTTTATAGTTTTATATATGGAAATGTGCACAAAAACTGCACAATATAACATATTGGAAGGTTGTAGCATTTCTCATTTTTGAAATATTTGCTATAAAGTACGATAAGTACGAAAAAAACTACGATCGGTCAACTTTGACTCAACCGAAAAGGTAAAAAAAACGCATTTATAACATAAAAAACCCCCTCTACAGTCTAGTAATATTCAATCATTTATCTTCATTTTAAAACAAATTGCAAGTCTCTAGAACAATATCTCGATTTATGGTGAATTTTTGAAAAAAATATTTTTTTCCCCTCCGCGCGCCGATTCTCGGCCGAAAATCTCGGAAACGCGTAGGTCACATTCTCCTAATATTTGAGCCTTTTCATATTACGCATTTTTTAAAGGTTTATATATGGACCATGTGCGCAAAAACATGCCCAAATTATAAACAAAAATATTGGAAGGTTTGTAGCATTTATAATTTTTTAAATATTTGCATATAAAGTACGATAAGTACGAAAAAAAAACTACGACCGCGGTCAACTTTTGACTCCAACTGAAAAGGTCAAAAAAAACGGCCATTTATAAACATAAAAATCTTACAGTCTAGTAATATTCAATCATTTATCTTAATTTTAAAACATATTGCAAGTCTCTAGAACAATTATCACGATTTATGGTGAATTTTTGAAAAAAAGAAAAAATATTTTTTCCCTCCGCGCGACGATTCTCGGCCGAAAAATCTCAGAAACGCGTAGGTCACATTCTCCTAATATTTGAGCCTTTTCATATACGCTTTTTTTAAAGGTTTATATATGAAAATGTGCGCAAAAAATGCGCCAAATATAATATAAAATATTGGAAGGTTGTAGCATTTATCATTTTTGAAATATTTGCATATAAAGTACGATAAGTACGAAAAAAACTACGATCGGTCAAATTTGACTCAACCAAAAAGGTCAAAAAACGCATTTATAACATAAAAATCTTACATTCTAGTAATATTCAATCATTTATCTTAATTTTAAAACAAATTGCAAGTCTCTAGAACACTATCTCGATTTATGGTGAATTTTTGAAAAAAATATTTTTATTCCCTCCGCGAGCCGATTCTCGGCCGAAAATTCTCCGAAACGCGTAGTTCACATTCTCCTAATATTTGAGCCTTTTCATATTACGCTTTTTTAAAGGTTTAGTTATATGGTAATGTGCGCAAAAAACATGCACAATATAACAAAAAATATTGGAAGGTTGTAGCATTCATCATTTTTGAAATATTTGCATATAAAATACGATAAGTACGAAAAAAACTACGATCGGTCAACTTTAACTCAACCGAAATGGTAAAAAAACGCATTTATAACATAAAAATCTTACAGTCTAGTAATATGCAATCATTTATCTTCAATTTAAAACATATTGCAAGTCTCTAGAACAATATCTAGATTTATGGTGAATATTTGAAAAAAATATTTTTATTCCGTCCGCGCGCCGATTCTCGGCCGAAAATCTCCGAAACGCGTAGGTCACATTCTCCTAATATTTGAGCCTTTTCATATTACGCTTTTTCTAGAGGTTTATATATGGAAATGTGCGCAAAAACGTGCACAATATAAAAAAAAATATTGGAAGGTTGTAGCATTTCTCATTTTTGAAATATTTGCATATAAATTACGATAAGTACGAAAAAAACTACGATTGGTCAACTTTGACTCAACCGAAATGGTAAAAAAACGCATTTGTAACATAAAAATCTTACAGTCTAGTAATATTCAATCATTTATTTTCAATTTAAAACATATTGCAAGTCTCATAGAACAATATCCGATTTATGGTGAATATTTGAAAAATATTTTTATTCCGTCCGTGCGCCGATTCTCGGCCGAAAATCTCGGAAACGCGTAGGTCACATTCTCCTAATATTTGAGCCTTTTCATATTACGCTTTTTGTTAGAGTTTTATATATGAAAATGTGCGCAAAAACATGCACAATATAACAAAAAATATTGGAAGGTTGTAGCATTTCTCATTTTTGAAATATTTGCATATAAAAAAAAATTTAAACAAAAATTCGACATTCGGTCAACTTTAACTCGTTCGAAATGGTCGAAAACTGCATTTTTAAGCTAAAAATCTTACAGTATCGTAATATTCAATCATTTTCCTTCATTTTGAAAGAAATTGCAAGTCTCTATAACAATATTTCGATTTATGGTGAATTTTTTAAAAATTATTTTTTTACATCCGCGCGCTACGAATTCATGCATCATTTTGTGATAATATTTTCTCTGTGTTGCTTTTATTGTTTTACAATGTTTTATACATCAAAATGATTGCAATTTAGTGCACATTACAACGAAAAAAAATTAACTTGTTACCTCTAACCGTTTGGCGCACAGTGCGATTTGAATAGAATTATATATGAAATTTCGTTTTGGCGCTATCATATATCACATTATTTATATATGATAATGATAATTCTTTTCATTTCTGATGGTTGCATACTAAACTTCAAGCAATGACAAAAAAAGGAGCCAAAAATGAACTCTTAATCTTGAAAACTAAGCGCGCTGTGATTTTTTGAAAAAAAATATTTTTTCCGCTTACGCACTCGCTCTCAAACCCCTCCGGCACACGGGAGTCATTTTTTTATTTACCGCTTCGGCGTTTAAGGGTTAATTAATCAATAAAATACTGGCATTCATCATTTTCTTCCAAATACTCGCACAGTTTGATAAATGCTATTGACTTTTCCTTATCCATTTTTCGTCCCTGTAGTGTAGCTGTTCCTGGCTTTGCACTGCCTGGCCTCAAGAAGTATTTGTAGCATGTACGATGGTACCGTCCCTCAGCTGCGACGAGATTATGACATTGGACACTCGGAGAAGAACCTCTCTCCTTCAGTTATCATTTCGTTGTTAACAAATTCTAGTGTTTCCACGACACTAAAATCATAAGAAGTTGTCTTCCTAAATTTTCTCACATCCACAGCAATTTTCTTCTCGCAAAATAGACACTGGGATTTAAAATCGAACTCCTGCCTGATTTCATGGGTCGTGTGAACTTTTCTAGGTGCGGACTCCAAGCGACGTGTGTAGTCTTTTCTACATTTCACATGGACAACAACGGAGCTCTTGTTTTTCGATAATTCTTTTACATTGTCCTCTTTTGAAGTACTACTCTTAATTATTTTATCCAAACCTCTAATGACGTGCAGTTTCACCAAAACAGTTATTGCCAGTGGGCTCGCACAATATGCAAAATTTCGATTTGTCTTCCATTTCTGTGCCTTTTTAATAGCTGAATTCGCTGTGTTTCACTCTACCTGAAAAAAATAGAAACATTAATGATCATACAGTACAAAACATTTTATAGTATGTATGTATTATATATTATACTGATTTGTCACATACGCGGAAAAAAGTACGCCTGCAGATGTAAGTTATATATATATATTATATATATATATATATATATATATATATAGATATATAATATATATATTATATATATATATATATATATATCTATATATATTAAAACAAAGATATTATGGCAGTGGTACGTCATAGAAATGTCCTTTTGGTGTCATTTAAAAGACAAGAAAATTCTGCAGATGATTTATTTAGATAATAATTTTGATATACCAATTATTTTTCCAATAGCAGGAACGCGTCAACTGCTAGTAACGGAAATTTTAAAAATAAAGGCGCATAATTTCACACTGATGCTGTTAGTACTCAAGACATTCATGTAAATAGCTTCTACAAGTATCATATAATAAAAACCTGATGTGTATTTCATTTACAAATTCAATATTTTACCCTTTAGGAGCAATAAATGAGAAAAATGGAAAATTCCAAAATGGCCGCCATTTTGTGGCCTTAACTCAAATACCCGTCACTGGATTTTTTGGGACTTTTTGGATGAAGATAACACAATTCACCTCTACATATTCCCAAAGTTTCAGTTTGTCATTCTAAATTTTGAGGTTAAACCCTAATTGTACTGTATTATTAATCCTCTCTCCATCGCTTTTAATAATGAACCTCACCCCTTACCCAAGTGAGTAATTAACCTCCCCTCAAAAACAATCCCTAACTCACCCAGGGACAGAGAAATGTTTTCCTTTATCAAGTGACCACCGTAGGGGGGTAGTGCCGTCAGTGGACCTCATGCGGTCCACTGTAGGCATTACTTAAGGTCCTTTGCAGCGTGCCTTCGGTCCCTACCTGCAACTACTTTCGTACCTTTTTCTGTACCTCCATTCATATTCTCTTTCTTCATCTTATTTTCCACCCTCTCCTAAAACTTGATTCATAGTGCAACTGCCTTGAGGTTTTCCTCCTGTTACACCTTTCAAACCTTCACTCAATTTCCACTTCAGTGCTGAACGACCACATAGGTCCCAGTGCTTGGCGTTTGGCCTAGGTACTATATTCATTCATTATTGATTTATCAAGGGACTTCTCTTGATTAAGAAGGACTTACACGTGAAAATTATACAGGTGACTATGCAAAAACAAATGTTTTATTTCATCTCTTCTCTTGCTTATCCACTTTCATACTTGAAGCAGTAATAATATATCCTAAGAGAGAGAGAGAGAGAGAGAGAGAGAGAGAAGAGAGAGAGAGAGAGAGAGAGAGAGAGAGAGAGAGAGAGAGGCTGAATACCTATGTACGCTAGATTCATGGCTACCTGCCCAAAATGAGAATCGCATAATATGAAATATAAGCTAAAAATATTCCATGTGTTGTATGCCTGGAGTTTAAAACCATTATTTTTATCTGGGTTTTTAAACCGTGGTTTTTTTTTCATGGTTTTGTATAGGCCTATTAGCCCTATTGCTTCATTTAATATTATTGCTTAATTTAATATTTTGTAATTGTAGGATGTTTCCATATAATGCATATGAAGTTACTTGTATTCCTGCCAAAATTTGTTTCAAAGGCGGGAGAAATTGAGTCTGGGCATCTCGCTGGAGTAAGCGTAGCCTCAACATTGTCCCGTGCACTGCTGCTCATCATGTATTGAACTGTGTGAAAATACAGCTATTGCATATTGCTCGTGTTTGAGTATACCCAACCTTGCTTACATGGCGCATGATATAAGGACCTGGGGAAGCCTTTAAGATGTCGGGTGCAAGATATTCAACAACACCAAGAAGAGGGCCCTTCGACGGCTGCACGTAGCCGCACCAATGGTGGGAATGAGGACCTTCTGAGTGCCATGGCGGCAAACCTTTTCTTGCAGCAGCGACAGAGCAGTGGTGCCCCCTCAGGTATGAGAGCAATTATGCCCGACAAATGTTCGTACGAAATGTCACAAGGAGCATTTAGGAAGTGGCGTAGGTCTATAACAGATTGGTTCCAAATTGGCAGGGTTTCAACTGAAGATGCTGTCTTAAGCATTCGTTTGAACTGCGATGATCAGTTACAAAGGGCATTGGACGCTTGTTACACGTCCGATGAATGGAAAGCCCTTTCTCTACATCAGGCATTGGATGGCCGTCCAAGAAGGTAAACTCAAAAGTCTGTGAACCGTGCAATTCTGTGGGATAAATTTTTTAGTGCACAGCAAGGGCCTATGGAACCACGAAGACATATGTACATCGGTGTCAGAAATTGGCTTTAGATTGTGCTTTCCGCTGCCCTCGGTGCCAAAATGACATGAGCGACTATATGCTGACTCACAGGTTAGCCAGTGGTTTAAATAACTGTGGATTGAAACAAGAAATACTCCAAGACTACGAAAAATATAACAGTGTCGCCAAAATACTACAGAAGTGTGAAATATATGAGGCAGCTGAAAGGGATAGTGGGGCCAGCAAAATTAACCAGAGACTCATTACTGCCAAGGTGGGGAAAGAATTGCTGCCCTATAATAATAATGAAACAGAACATAGTGATGTTGCGGCAGTAAAATCGAACTTTCGTCGACAAAAAGATAGTAAAGCTACTATGTCAGGTAAGAGATGTGATAATTGTGGACGCATTCATGAGAAAAATAAATCTAGCTGCTATGCAAGTGAAGTGTGTTGCCACAACCGTGGTGTAAAGGGTCATTTAGCTAGATATTGCAGAAAAAAACGTGTGAATAACAAGGCAGCAGGCATTGAAATTGACCATGATGACGACACCATGTCAGTGACGGCATGCACATTAGTGCAGCACTGTGGGGTCCAGCAAGTGACAGCATTGGCGGGAAAGTTACCGCATGTGCGCGTAAAAGTTGAACATAAAATGAGACGTGATGTACCAATGTATGAAGCATTTATTGATGCTATTGCCGATAACTGGGGCTGAAGTTTGTATTATGGGGGAAAAGGTTTTGCATCAATTAGGCACTGAACGTGTGAAGAAACAGTTGCGTCGTTCGAACGCCAGGGTTAATCATGCAGCCGAAAAACCCATGAGAGTACTGGGTAGTGTGCGTTGTACAATAACATTGGGTAGAAATTACGCTCTAAACATAGAGGTGTTAGTAGTGTGCGGTGTCTCTAGGCTATACCTATCTATAGATGTATGTAAGTGTTTAGGATTAGTGGATGCAAACTTTCCCCATCATGTTAAGGTGGACGGAATATCCAGTAATAAATAAATTGGTAGGGAACGCGCCCAATAGTGTGGATGCCAATGACGTCACCAGTGATGGGAGCAACACCCATGACGTCATAGAGTCGCCATTCTCCCCTCAGGAGGCCAATGACCTAAGCTCAAAAGGTGGATTTTGGAGCGTTTCTCTGGTACGGTATTCAATACTAAACGGAATCCATTTCCAGTAATGAAGGGAAAGCCACACCATATCCACCTTCTCCCTGATGCAGTCCCATACGCATGCCATACGCCAATCCCAATTCCCATACATTGGGAGCAAGAGGTAAAAAAACAGCTGGACGTTGATGTAAAACTGGGAATAATCCGCCCCGTTCCCACAGGAACTGCAACCGATTGGTGTGCGTGAATGGTAGTAGTAGCTAAAAGGAATGGAAACCCAAGAAGAACAGTGGAAAACCAAAAGCTAAACAAATATTGCAAAAGAGAAACTCATCACACTTTTGCCCCGTTCGACATGGCATCCAGTGTACCTGTGCGTTCAAACAAAGCTGTAATAGATGCCTATTCTGGTTTCCATCAAGTGGAATTAGATGAGGAAAGTCGGCCCCTGACTACCTTCATATCCCCATGGGGTAGGTACCAGTATTGTAGGACCCCAATGGGACATGTCTCTGCCTCGGATGCATACTCAAAGCGTTTGATGATGTAATAGCGGACATTCCGAGAAATCTAAATGTGTCGATGATTCTCCTATATGATGATTACTGTGGAAGGAGCGTTTTATCACACGATACGTTTTTTACAAGTATGTAAGAGAATGGAGTACCCTCAATCCTGATAAATTTCAATTTTGCCAACGCGAGGTAGACTTTGTAGGCTATGAATTAGGTTGGGACAATTTCAAGCCAGGTGAGGAAAAGTTGTCTGCAATCAAGAGCTTCTCAATGCCAAATCAACCAACCATCACTGACATAAGGTCTTGGTTTGGCCTCGTAAACCAATTGGCACCATTTGTTGCTACCTCTCAACTAATGGAACCCTTTCGAGACCTCCTAAAAAAGTTTACCAGTCGAAAGGTATACTGGGATGAAATGTCACAGAATGCATTCGAAAAGACTAAAGAAATTTTATGCAATTTGATTGGGGATGGATTGGCCTATTACGATAAATCTAGGCGAACTGCATTAATCACTGACTGGTCGCGTGATGGGATGGGATTTCTGGTGTTACAACAACATTGCAGTTGCGAAGAGGATAAAGTCCCATTTTGTTGCAAAGGGGGATGGAAGCTTGCCCTCTGTGGAGTAGGCATTAACCTCAGCAAAAGTCAATTTATGCAGTCGTTGAAGGAGAGGCTGCTGCCGTGGTATGGTGCTTTCAGAAAGCTAGATTATTCCTGCTGGGATGTCCCAATATTATCCTTGTTACTGACCACCGTCCGCTGGTCAAAGTGTTTGGTGATAGAGAATTGAAAGACATTTGCAAATCCATCGTTTTGCTTCGATTAAAGGAAAAAACCATTACAACTACGAGGTTTCACAGTGAAATACATTCCTGGGAAGAAAAACTCAGCAACCGATACTCTTTCAAGATACCCAGTAATCAGAAGCCCAATAAATGCGAGTGACAGTGAGATGGGGGAGGTGGTTGAGAGTTCGTGCGTTGCAGCGTTGATCACGTCGCTGAGTGATGACGTCATAACCCTCGACTGGAATTCTGTTAAAAAAGCTGCTGAAAGCGATGTGGAATATCAGCTGCTAAAGAGTATGGTAGCCACAGGTTCTTGGCCGGTATCAAGAAATCTAGTCGACTCCAGCATAAAGCCGTATTTTAACGTACAGGACCGACTTGGCATCGTGGACGAATTGGTGGTGTATTCATATGATGAAGGGCACATACGTCTAGTAATACCTGTGTCACTACGAGACCGAGTTGTCTCTAACCTACACTCAGGCCACCAAAGTTCTGATTCAATGATTCGTAGGGCACGACAGGCTGTGTATTGGCCTGGGATGGAGGGTCAACTGAAACTCAAGAGGATGCAGTGCAGAACATGTGACGTCATCGCTCCATCCCAACAAAAGGAACCGCTATTGCCCACCCCACCCCCTGAATATCCTTTTCAACAGACGGTCACGGATATGTTTCAAATATGTGGAAAACAATATCTGGCATATGCAGATAGGCTTACTGATTGGCTGGAAATTGCCTTCTTTCCAAGTGGTGCTACTTCTGCCTAAGTTGGTCCCACTCTTCCGACGATACTTTCATGCATTGTGCCCCGGAAGAAATCTCCCTCGATGGTGGCACCAATTTGTAAGCACTGAAATGGCTAGCTTCCTACAGAAATGGGGGGTTAGGATGAGAATATCCTCAGCCCATTACCCCCAATCCAACGGGTGGGGAGGGCAGAGGCAGCAGTACGTACAGCAAAAAGAACCATTCAAGATAACACAAGAAGCGACGGAAGCCTCGACACAGATAGTTTTGCAAGAACCATTTTGCAATATAGAAATACGCCACTAAGAGACATCGATAAATCGCCGGCACAATTAGCCATGGAACGACAACTCAGAGACTCAGTCCCATGATTAAAAGCTATCATAAGATAACAGAGCTGTGGCAGACATTATGATAGACAGAGAGGAGAGATGGGTAGACACTGAGAAATGTCAAGTTCCGTCATGATTATAGTGGCAAAGAGACTCCGCCCCTTGCCAAACGGGTACCACAGTAGCAGTGCAAATGATGTCTCTAAGGCCTGGGATCGTATTGCAAAAGTCATTGAAATGAAAGGAGACCGCCAATATGTCATAAAATTAGATGGTAGTGGAAGAATATCAACGAGAACAAAAGAAAACATCTTCGGGAAATAAGAGTGCAGGATTCCCCACCTACTCGTTCACTTTCCCCCGCTGACTCGTGTGCTGACCGCCAACCCAGAAGAGGGACGAGGAAAATAAATCCTCCGAGATGAATAAAAAAAACTACTTTTTTGTGATTTTTCAATTATGTACAATTTGATTTCTCTTTAGTTATGCAATTTTTTTTTTTTTTTTTTTTTTTTTTTTTTGCTGATATGTGACCATTTTGTAATAACTTGTCAACTTCTTGCCCACCCCACATGAATATCCTTTCAACAGACGGTCACGGATATGTTTTTCAAATATTGTGGAAAACAATATCTGGCATATGCAGATAGGTTCTTACTGATTGGCTGGAAATTGCCTTCTTTCCAAGTGGTGCTACTTCTGCTAAGTGGTCCCCTCGTCGACGGTTTTTTTTTTAAACACCCCCTTTTTTTTTTTGTTTTTCCCCCATTTTTTTGTTTTTGGGGGCCCCCCCAAGTTGGGGTGCCCGGAAGGAAATCTCCCTCGATGGTGGCACCAATTTGGTAAGCACTGAAATGGCTAGCTTCCTACAGAAATGGGGGGTTAGGATGAGAATATCCTCAGCCCATTACCCCCAATCCAAGGGAGGGGCGGGAGGGCAAGCAGCAGTACGTACAGCAAAAAGAACCATTCAAGATAACACAAGAAGCGACGGAAGCCTCGACACAGATAGTTTTGCAAGAACCATTTTGCAATATAGAAATACGCCACTAAGAGACATCGATAAATCGCCGGCACAATTAGCCATGGAACGACAACTCAGAGACTCAGTCCCCATGATTAAAAGCTATCATAAGATAACAGAGCTGTGGGCAGACATTATGATAGACAGAGAGGAGAAGATGGGTAGACACTTGAGAAATGTCAAGTTCCGTCATGATTCTAGTGCAAAGAGACTCCGCCCCTTGCAAACGGGTACCACAGTAGCAGTGCAAAATGTTCTCTAAGGCTGGGATCGTATTGCAAAAGTCATTGAAATGAAAGGAGACCGCCAATATGTCATAAAATTAGATGGTAGTGGAAGAATATCAACGAGAAACAGAAAACATCTTCGGGAAATAAGAGTGCAGGATTCCCCACCTACTCGTTCACTTTCCCCCGCTGACTCGTGTGCTGACCGCCAACCCAGAAGAGGGACGAGGAAAATAAATCCTCCGAGATGGAATAAAAACTACTTTTTTGTGATTTTTCAATTATGTACAATTTGATTTCTCTTTAGTTATGCAATTTTTTTTTTTTTTTTTTTTTTGCACTGAATATGTGACCATTTTGTAATAACTTGTCAACTTCTTGCAACTAAATGTCGTCCTACTTTCCAATGAGCACGTAAACACGTTCCACTTATATGATTGGTTTTCTCTTTCATATAACACCATTTTGTCGTCAGTATGCCTTACACTTCTCTTCTGTATAATTACTTGATAAACCTTCAATTTCATGAAAAGTGTAATACATTTATTTTAGAGAAGGGATGTAGAATGTTTCCATATAATGCATATGAAAGTTACTTGTATTCCCGCCAAAATGTGTTTAAGGCGGGAGAAATTGAGTCTGGGGCAGTCTCGCTGGAGTAAAGCGTAGCCTCAACATTGTCACGTGCACTGCTGCTCATCATGTATTGAACTGTGTGAAAATACAGCTATTGCATATTGCTCGTGTTTGAGTATACCCAACCTGCTTACAGTAATAATTTATACTTCTGGATTTTTGGAAGTTTTAGGTATCAGAGGATGGGACCTTCAAAGGCGACTCTGCGAGATTGGAAACAATGGTGTATGCCTGTCATAGACTGAAGCTTCTCAACGGCACACTAGGCCTATATGCAAAGATTTTATCAAAATAAGGTATTTTATTCTAATTATAATATATCTAGCTTTCCATTGTTATTTCCATCGACTTTTCAGAATTCCCATCCAAAACAAAGACGATGCGTCTAAGCCAAGCGTAAATAACAGTAAAAATTGGAAAACGTGTAACCAGCCATCACTCCACACCAGAGGGTCATTGACGTAGATGGTTTGGGAGGGTTAGAGAGGAGGGAGAGGAGGCAGGTTGTTTGTTATCGGTGGCTGCCGCATTCTACAAAAGAAAAAAAAGCTAGATTATCGACGCCAGTTGCCTTCGGGACGTCTCTTATCTTCTCCTGCTGCAGGAATGTCACAGGTGTTGACGTCAAGCTTCTCTTTGAGCATAGGATGCTAGGAGCTTTTTCCGCTATATAGGAGACAAGACGATTCCCAAGGATTCCCGGGGGCCCTTTGAACCTTCATGGGAACAAGGATGCCTTTTAAGAATGGCTGCTGCTGCTTTTGTATCCCCCGGATATCCTAAGTTTCGTGGTTAGGATCGTGCCCAAATGATTTTCCGGATGAGATGTAGCTTCGTTTTTTCGTGTTTAAGCTCTTTGTAGCTTGATCCGGATCATTCATTTTGACCGGAATGAAATATGAATTACATCTTGGTTTGAATGCAATAAGGAAGGTCTTACACACACACA
Organism: Macrobrachium nipponense; assembly: GCF_015104395.2. Classification (NCBI taxonomy): domain Eukaryota; kingdom Metazoa; phylum Arthropoda; class Malacostraca; order Decapoda; family Palaemonidae; genus Macrobrachium; species Macrobrachium nipponense. The sequence continues at coordinate 121,644,076 of NC_061107.1, forward strand.
TATATATGTATATAAATATATATATATATATAATATATATATATATATATATATATAATATTATATATTTGGCAATATGTGTATGTATTAATCTATGTATGTATGTATGTTTGGTATGGGCGCCCGTGCCATCGTTCTGACGGGACTGAGATTCGGAACGGAGATGGGTTTCCAACCCGGGAAGGTCGAGACCTATGTTTGGGAGCCAGGAAACCCCCGCGAGCCCGGAGTCCCAAAATTTCTACTTCCCCCCCCCTCCGAAGGGTGAGAAGGGATTCCGTGAAACAGAGCTGGTTCTGCCCGTGAAATGGGGCTGGCTATGTCTGTAGACTTAGTTACTTTACAAATTTCTGCATACATATGACTTATCATTTAGAAAAGAATACTATAGGGTAAACATCAATGACATCAAAGAGGGTGGTTTTAGACAGACAGACAGACAGACTGAGTGGTATTACTGAGAAAGAAAGAGGGTAAGAGACAGTGATTGTTGGAGAGAAAGAGAGAGTAAGAGAAAGGAACGCGAGGAGAGGAAGAGAGAGAGAGAGAGAGAGAGATAGAGAGAGAGAGAGAGAGAGAGAGAGAGAGAAAGAGTTTAGATATTATTATTATTATATTATATTATTATTATATATATATATATATATATATATATATATATATATATATATATATATATATATACAAGGAGTCTTCGTACAAAACCGGAAAAAGGAAATTATAATTACTATATTGATTTATAACTTACAAATCAGTATAGTAATTATTCATTCGCATCCCTATCTGTTAAGGAACGCATCATGAATCCCATTTTTTCTATCGACGTCGACTATAATCACAGACTCCGCTAGAACGTTAACTCTTTCTGCTGAAGAACTGAAAATATTTCCTTTTCTGTTGCCCTTCTTTTCTTTTTTTTGCCCCCGTTCTCCAGTGACACTTTACCCTTTTACTGCATTTTGTTGCTGGATATATATATATATATATATATATATATATATATATATATATATATATATATATATATATATATATATATATAGAGATGAGGAGAGAGAGAGAGAGAGATTAGATTATATGATATATATGTAAATTATGTATATTTATATATTATATCTATATATATGTATATATATATGATATATATATAATATATATATATATATATATTGTTTATGAACATTACTAACAACTATTTAAAAGTATAAGTGGCAAGAACAGGCTCTTTTCTCTTAACGATCAGTGCCACAAAGGTTAGAATTTAAAGCCAAGGGGCAAGATCTCCAGACAGTGAAAAACACCAAATAACACTCAAAGAGGATTAACGAAAATATAAACCAAAACTTTAGTATTTATTATAAATAAATCTTAAATTAAACCCACATGAAAAAGAACTGATTAGGGTTTACAAAATATTTTACCTAAAAATATCCTCATTCACACGATAGAACAAGAGACAGTAATTAGGAGGAGGAAGGAAAACAGCCTATTTCTAGAAAGCCCTGAAAATATTCTTTTGGAGAAGATAATGAAAGAGGGAAAGAACCTTAATCCTAGATCATACAATTACCCCAAAAAAATATTTACATACATAATTACAAATAACTAAACACAGATCACTTGATCTGACATCAAAGGTGATTACACGCAGGGACTATATGGTCGATAACACCACTACTGAATGCACATACGGCTGTGTATCAACTGCTCCGGAATCACGAAGGGGGTCTGCAGCCGGGGGATACACTGACCCGCGTCAGTAACGCCAATAAAGAAGATATTCAGTTTATATCCTTACCAGCTAGCTGAACAGATTCAGACCTTTCACGACTCCGGATGTTTCAGGACGAAAGCAGGACAAGGGACAAGACACCTAAGATGCTTTCCCAGGGGCAGCAGGCAGGTCCAGAGATGAGGGGACGTAGATATAGTAACTTCTGCAGCACACAGGAAGGGCACCCGAACAGAGCACAGGAGACGTTTCTCAAACAAGGCTGCAGCTTCCACAGCGACTTTAGTAATTAGGAGGCGGAACACCGTCAGCGCCCTCCGTAATACAGGTGAAAAGGGGGTTCCTCAAACGTAGCAAGGCCAAGAGAATCTCCAAATTTTTAAAACGTCCTGCAGAGATCAGGTCAGGAAACCAAGATAAGGAGCCGAAAGCATACTCCTTTTCATCCTCAGCCAAAGGTCCCCACCAAAAGTGAGGCAACGACCCGCAAATCACCAAACAAGCATCCGGCCGAATAAATACATGAAAAGAGAAAAAAAACAACTCTCATGAGCGAGGTACCACTTAAATAATAACAACCTTCGGTGGGAGCGAGAAAAACCTTAAACAGTCTTTTTTTTGTGGCAATAAAAAATTTAAATTGAAAGTAACTGAATGAAATTGACTTTACAGGCCACGAATGAAAATTATCCATATTATTACAATATCGTACACTTTTATAAGAATAATTTTTAGCTTTTACATTTTTTAAATTTTTAGTGTTGTTTTTTTCAATTTTACTAAGAATTTTATTTTTCATTTTAACATCCCTGATAATGTAATTAACTGGACAATTACGAAACGCCGGAATAAAGACAGAGTGTATCTACATCTGTGTGAGTCCTTTTTCCTTTAATGATGAATTTATATATATATATATATATATATATATATATATATATATATATATATATATATATATATATATATCTCCATACAACGCTTCCGAAAGCATTGAGAAAATGAGTGTTTATAGGTACTATATTTCCTGCATTTATTGACTGTGAGCCTTAGACTGAGAAAAACCACGTAAATGTACTACTTGATATGTTATTTAACAGGATATAAATGTTAAATTATGATTGTTAGTCTTTTATACATTTCATAGCCAACAGAATTGTTTTCTACTTCTCAGTGACAACACATGAATGGCCACTCTGCTTCCAGCAGTTCTGGACCCACGTTGTATCAAGTTAAAATACTGACAGGTATAGCTGGTATACCAGCTATACCTGCACCAATGCCAGCCCTTAAATCGAAGACGAACCCGGCCCCGAACTGAACTACGCCTACGGAATAATACCAGCACTGAACGACGACCCCTGCTTGACCTGGACCTGATATCCTTTTCCAATAAAAGATTACCGTCAGCATTTATGATTTTTGAAAATTCCCAATATGAATATTGGTCAGTTACTCAGAAACATCGCTGAGCCTGAGAAGCGAATTGTAAGGAAAATAGAAAAAACATATATAAAATCAACTCGCTTAATTCTGCCATTATTCAACATATTTTAACTAATTATTATTTTTATTATTTATAGTTATTATTATTATTATTATTATTATTATTATTATTATTATTATTATTTTCGGAAGGAGACCCTCTCGTAGACATGTTTTGTAAAAATGACTGCTGCTTCAGCACTATTAATCTTATAAAGAGTCTTTCTCTATTTTTTCTGATGACGGCTTTCTCGTTGTTGCTTTTAGACTGGCGAGCAACGCACCAAAGGGCATGGTAAAATTCGGTTGAGTCATTTGATTTGTTTTTATTGCTTATACAATTCTCTCTCTCTTCTCTCTCTCTCTCTCTCTCTCTCTCTCTCTCTCTAACGCGAGACGTTTCCTCCTGATCGACAGGACATTATCAAGCGATAACTGCTGAGGGACTGAATTCCAGTGTTGTTGTTGTTGTTGAAGATTAAGCTGGCTTTATGCCAGCACGAGCTCTTGCTCATAGAGCAGCCCGTAGGTCATTTGAATTTTTGGATGTGGAAAGGTGATTTTTAAGGATATGAGGTAGCCTTTATTTATGATTCTATTCCAGTGGCGAGTCCTTCTCCTTTTATTGTGGTGTTGCGAGCTCTCCAGTACGGTCAGAGCACTTCTCCGGTATGGTCGAGTTTTTATTGGTTCCCGGAAGGTGACTCATACGGCGGGCGTTGACGAGTCTTGCAGACCTTCTCAGGTAGGGGGTATCACCGGGAGCCTCTTGATTGGCTTCTACCTGCGTGACGTCACCCCATGGTATTATTCTCATGTCCGGTGTTCGTTCCATGCGCGCTGGTACTTTCGTTAGGGGAGAGGGGTGTGGTCCTCCTCACACACGTCGGTATCAGGAACGCTTCTTGGGTGGTATTGAGGGGAGGCTTTTCCTCGAGGATGACCAGCGCTTCTAGGAGACGCAGACGTCGTGGTCAGGTGCTCTCCCCGATGATCTTTAATATTCCTGACGATGTCGTCTCTCGTGATTTCTGCGGTGTACTGCAAGGGCGTGCTGCCTAATGGCGCCCTCCTGGCGTGGCAGGAAATCCTTTTTGACAGGCGCATCGTCGTCATGCCGATGTAAATCCCAGGGCATCCTTGGGCGGGGCATACGTATCGGTAGACGACGTTGGACTGCTTCAGGGGGTCTCCTGCCGGTGGGGAGGGGTTGTTCTTCATCAGGAGGTCTTTCGTACGCCCGATTTCTTGTAGTAAATAATGAGGGACACTCTCTTTCCTTCCTCCATGGGGCGGGACGTGTTCCTCTATTATTTTCTTCATGGCTGCTTCTTCTTCCTTGTATTGGTGGTACATGAAGGCTTTATAGAAAAGTTTGATATCCTCCGGGGCGGAATGTTCCTTCTCTCTTCCTCCGTCATGTACCACTTGTCAAGGGCGGCTTGAGTTTCTCGGGTTTACGAGTTTGTTCGAGTACCCATTGTTAATTAGCATCTGGGATGCTCGGTCGAGTTCGAGGTGTGTCCTGCCACGTCGAACAGTGCGAGAGGGCCCTCCCGATGAAGGCCCTGACGGTGGTGGTCTTGAACCGCGCAGGACACTCGCTATCACCATTCAGACAAAGTCCGAGGTTCGTAGCTTTGGTGTAAACGGTAAGTCGCCAACTTCTGATTCGTCTTCGTGACAAGGACGTCGAGGAAGGGGAGCCGATCGTTGCTGCGTACTCGACAGTGAAGTTGAGTGCGCTGTTCTGCAGGAACTGCTGCCGAAGGGCTTCTACCCTCATCCTCGCAGTCGGCTGCACGAAGATGTATCGATGTAAGTGCGTATGTGCGGGGACATCTGTGTTGCGAGAAGACCCTTTCTTCCACTTCTCCCATGTAGAAGTTAGCGAAGAGGACTCCTAAGGGGGACCCCATCGCTACGCCGTCCTTCTGGCGGTACATCTGTCCTCGGTGGGTGGTGAAAGGGGCTCTCTTCGTACAGATATCCAGCAGGGTTCTTAAGGAGTCTTCTGGGATGTTAGGGGGTCTCATATCGGGATTCCTATATACCCGCTCCATGATGATCCCTATCGTCTCGTCGACTGGGACGTTGGTGAATAGGGACTCAACGTCTAAGGACGCCATGGTTCCCGCACCGGGGGAGTCGCGGATCTTCTCCAAAAATTCCACCGATGAGGTGAGGCAGTACCTGGAGGGGATATAGGGGGTCAGAATTTTATTAAGGCGTTTGGCCAGAGCGTAAGTCGGGGCGGTGGGCGTTTGGCTGATGATCGGGCGTAGGGGGTTGCCTTCCTTGTGGGTCTTCACGTTCCCGTAAAGGTAGCCGAGGCTGTAGTCACCTTGGATGGGCGGGAGGTGTGTGGCATTCGTAGCGGCATTCACGGCTGCGATGACCCGGTTGGCGTCGCGTTTGATGTCTTCCGTAGGGTTCTTCGTAAGTCTCTCGAACTTAGAGACATCAGACAAGATGGCGTCGAGTTTCTCGAAGTATTCCGAGGTGCTGATGAGCACGAACGCGGCTGTCTTGTCTGCACGCCTTACGGTGATGTCTTCTTTTCTTCTTCAGAACGTGAAGACCCATTAGCGGATTCGGGACCTGGAGGGGTCCGGGTTCTTCGACGTCATTCTATCTCCTCACTGTATCTGAGTGACCTACGAGCTCTCTGGGGTTGCGATGTGTCCACGTCGTATCGATGCACTTGTATCCACTTGGCATCGATCCTGGGGAGCTCTGGGTTGCGACATCTTTAACAACAATCACCTGCAAACCATCGGCCTTTCACCTTTGATAACACCAAGAGACCTGCAAGATTCATTGATCTGCAAACACCAAGAGACCTGCAAGATATTTATATGACCTACGGGCTGCTATAGAGCAAGAGCCCGTGCTGGCATAAGGCCAGCTTAATCTTAACCAACCAACCACCAACCAACCACTGGAATTCAGTTCCTCAGCAGTTATCGCTTGATAATGTCCTGTCGATCAGGAGGAAACGTCGCGTTAGAGAGAGAGAGAGAGAGAGAGAGAGAGAGAGAGAGAGAGAATTGTATAAGCAATAATAAATCAAATGACTCAACCGAATTTTACCATGCCCTTTGGTGCGTTGCTCGCCAGTCTAAGCAACAACGAGAAAGCCGTCATCAGAAAAATAGAGAAGACTCTTATTTTAAGATTAAATAGTGGCTGAAGCCAGCAGTCATTTTTTAACAAAAACCATCATTATTATTTATTATTATTATTATTATTCCTGTTTCTTTCTAAGTTTCGATTTCGCCTATTTACAATAATTTTTCTTATTTATCAGTTTCTCTTTTTATTACTCCTGTTTCATTCCAATTTCAAATTTTGAACTATTGTTTTCCGGTTTGTTTTTATTGTTTTCACTTTGATTTGATTTAGAAATAAATTTATTGGAGGAAAACGTACAAATATCCGTTCCCGTCCATTCTTGGAAAAAATGAAATTACTTTTTTACTTTTCTTTGATTTGTATTTTTTTCTTTAATTTTAATCTTTTTCTAACAAAATAATCTTATTTTTATCAGTTTTCCTCTTTTTATTAACCCTGTTTCATCAATTTCAAATTTTGGAATTGTTCCGTTTGGTTTTAATTTTCAATTGATTTTTGGAAGAATTAAATTTATTGGAGGAAAAAAAAAACCCGTACAAATTTCCGTCCATTCCTTTTGGGAAAAAAATTGAAACATTTTTTAATTTCCTTTCATGTTTTTTCTTTAATTTTATCTTTTCTAACATATCTTATTTTTTATCCATCCTTTATATAACCAAAACATTAAAACTCCCTCTCTCTCTCTCTTCTCTCGTCTCTCTCATCCTCTCGGATCTTCGTCTCTGCATCTCTCCTCGCATCTCTCAAAATTATTCGAGGTACAAATGTCCTTTAATATCTAATTCGCTCTACCTCGGAATTGATATGTTTCCATATAGTAAACCAAAGGGGAATGATTTTTAAGTTGATAATAATTTCGTCCTCTCGTGGGTTCGGACCAGTACCACCCGCGGACAGAGAAGAAATCAGGACTTCAGTGATGTTATCGATTCAGCTAACAAGTGAAGTTATAAGTTTATTCAGACTCCGACCGTTACAAATCACCGACGGACCTCGGGTATTCGTAATTAGAATAGATATCCAACCCCCTCTACCATGTTAACATTTTAGAACGTTTGCCGCACGTAGCCATATTATGAATAATTATGACATCAACTAAAACCCTCCCTTTCAGCTTAAATATATGAAAATTTATTAATTCTACTGTAGAGCAAATTAGATATTAAAGGACATTTGTAGCTCAAATAATTTATATGAATCACGGTGATGTGATATATTATATATATATATATATATATATATATATATATATATATATATATATATATATATATATATATATATATATATATATATATATATACATATATATATATATATATATATATATATATATATAATATATGATATATATGTATATATATATATATATATATATATTATATATATATATATATATATATATATATAACTGTAGATTCTAATCTCGGTATTTCTATTTAAAAGGTAGCAATAGTCGTGCGTCTAAGGGACTGGATACACCTCTCTCTCTCTCTCTCTCTCTCTCTCTCTCTCTCTCTCCCACTACAACACACACCCCCTCCCCGCCCTCCATTAACCTAAGGCTATTAAATCAGACTCGTGAATACAAAAATAGATTTATTTAAGAACAAAGTATTAGCTAAATAAACTCAGGTTCTTAACAGAAAAATTAAATGAAATGTTGAACTCAGACAACCCACTCCATATTTCTCCTACAATAACCCACATTATTTTAGTCATAAAACTGGGCAAGTCTCCATAGTAACACTATGAAACATTAGTTAAGGTCCCATATCAATTAAGTCACCATATTCAGTACCCCTTTCTCAGATCAGTTCCCCTTTCTCAGAACCACCTGTTAGAAGACAGGAGAACACCTCGATAAGCACAAGATCATCAAATAAAAAAAAACAAAAGATCATATGAAATAGGACATCTCAGATATAGATATTCAAAATACAATCAAGCCACACCTCTTGGCTGCTGCCGCCTCTGTAGAGATCTCCCCTCATGGTAATTTTACATTCTCATTTGTAGGATGAAGCTTGCACACACGCACGAACTCACACACATTGTTCACGCCCATGAAACTGCGTAGAACCAGTTTCAGGAGGCACCTCTGTATCAAGCGCCCATAGAGACAGGACGTGGCACTAATCTGCTCTGGTAGCAACTTTGACATCACGCCACCCAAAAAGATACATCAGCATTTCCTAGGCCGAGATGTCTTGTCACTTGGAACACCGTCTCCAAGGAAAGTTAAATCGATGACTCCTTACAGTCTAAGAAAGTCACAGCATCTCACATTACAACTGTTTAAATATATTATTAATACATCCCTCTTTTTATTTATATATATATATATATATATATATATATATATATATATTATTTATTTATTTATATAATATATTCCAACAGGGGTTCCAGCAAGACATCAGCTCACATGATCAATTTATTAGAGGCGTTTCGTGCCCCAAGATATTGGCACATCATCAGTCTGGAATAAAATTTATTCTTTTTAAAAAAACATTAAACTAAAGTAAAATGTACAATCCAAAAATATGAATTACTGACAGAAGATTATAAGTATTAGAAGACTACCTATCAGTTCAGAGAAGAAGAGCAGAATGACTAGAAACGTGAGGACCAACCGAACTACACTTCAGGCCAACGAAAGGGGAGTGGCAGAGACGTAATTGTTTAAATTAGGTGATAGGTGTTTGATGTAAAGTGACTCAAGTGTTGTTAGAAACGATGCTTGTATTGTTGAGGTAAGGATAAAAAATGTGTTTTTTCCATAGGAATCTTACATTTAGAGGTATGTGTTCGAATACTTGAGAGTTCGGGATTCGATATCCTAGATCCCGTCCTATAGCTGAGTCCCATGTGACTATAATAACGGACTTGCACCAATTTCCGTGTTGAGCCGATATAAGTACCAAGGCATCTTGGGCATTCATATTTATAGATTACATTGGACAACATAAAATCTTGCAGCTTATCTTTGTAATTGAAGAGGCTACCTATCTTTTTTGGATGTACAGGGATTAGGATTAGTCTTAGGATACCTAATTCTTTTTCTATAATGTTTTTTATATTCAAGAGTATTTTATCTGTGTGGATAAAGGGAATTGATGAGTACATATTAAGTTTAGGTACGTTGAAACTAGCAGAAGGTGGAGATACGTAATTAGAAACCCCCATTTTATTAATAAATAATTAAGAACCATAATTATATATAATATATTATATATTATATTATATATTAATATATATATATAAGAACATATATAGTATATATAAAGATATATATATTTATATATATATATATAGCCCTATATATATATATATATATATATATATATATATCCCAATATATATATATAGATATATAAAGATATATATATATATATGATATATATATATCTATATATAGATATATATTAATAAAGAATAATATAATTATTAATTATATAATATATATATATATATATATATATCTATAAATATTTTATACCCTATATATAAATATAATATATGTTTTACCCATCCCTGACACCATGGTTATGTTTATTTAATAGCCTTAAGCGCGGTTAAGATGAACGATTTACACACAATCTCTCCCCCCCCCCCCTCTCTCTCTCTCTCTCTCAATTGCGGTCACTGGCATAGCCTTCTCTCCTCCTCTCTCTCTCTACTCTCTCTATCTCTATCTCAAAAGGCGGTCACTGGCATACCTTCTCTCTCTCTCTCTCTCTTCTCTCTCTCTCCTCTCTCTCTCTCTCTCTCGTCTCTCTCTCAATCGGTTCACTGGCATAGCTTCTCTCTCTCCTCTCTCTCATCTCCTCCTCTCTCTCTCTCTCTCTCTAAATCTCTCTCTATATTCCGGTCATCAAATTAGAGTCAGAGTTATAAAAAATAGAATATTTTTTCCAAGTAAAGCATTAGTTGAATAATCCAAATTCTTACATGATCAACAATGAAAAGATAATAATTCAAGTCACACAGACAAACACTCAGAAAACCCCCCAGTATTTAAATGTCTCAATCAGTAATTAGTCACACCAATCTCTTCTCCAAAATACTATAGTTCCCTCCACTCAGGACCCTCAGCCCCCTAGGACTCTCGGTCCCCTCACTAGAACCGCCTGTTACAAAAACACGAGAACACACAATTGTAAAGACAAAGTCAAAGGACTAAACGAAATATTATATCTGTACAAGGTGTCAAACAAGCCATCCCTTTGGCTAAAGTATAATACACTTACCCATTACAGCCTGGAAAACCACACACAAATAATTAAAACTTTTGCAGAGCTATCCTAGCATTCTGCCTTTCTCCCCCGTAGCTGTCTCCCTAGTTTCTCGGCTAAACATGCCATTATGAATAGACATAGTTCGTACACGTACACACGAACTCACATAAAACTGGCGACAACCAGTTTTCACAGGCACTTGAACAAGACCTTGTGAACTCACGAACATTGACCCGCTTAAACAAACATCTTCGTATTACTCCATCCCAGAAATGATTTATCATGCTTTCTTAGGTCAACGCTTGGCGGCTTGTTTTCTGCGCATTCTAAAAAAGTCACAGCACATCACAATGGCATATTAAATATATTATTAATTATAGCCCTCTTTCATCTGACAGAGCTCGGCCACCTAAAATTGCTAGCCCCTTATATATATGAGCTGTTTTGTGCTAGGTCACACAAAACAGCTCATATATATAAGAAACATTGGCCGGCTCAAAACACAAATAATAATAACTGCACGTCTCTGGCATTATAAAGTAATGTCTATCATGCTTCATCTCAAATAACACTATGCGTATAAATTTTCTCATTTTGGACTTCTTGAATATCCCTCTTTGTCTGCAACTGGCTGCACAGACGTAGCAAGCTGTAGGAAGGCGGGATGCCTCCCTCCCTGAAGAAGACTTCTAACAGCTTCTGTAGATCAAAAAGCGCTGTAGAACTCTGTAGACTCGTAGAAACTCTCGTAATTACTCTGGACAAATGACAGCAACATCTCTGCATGGCTGGTGGGCGTCTTGCTAGCGTTGGGGAACGACGATTATGGTGTGTGAGTATGTCAGTCAAGTCATCGGTCAATCGAAAAAGAATTAACCCCAGACATACTACTTCTATCAATTAATGACCTCAAAAATTCAGAAATACTAACTGAACATCTCCCAATTAACTCCATTTAATATGACCACAAATCATAAGTCATTAATTCTCCAAACTCACACATCAGCACACACAATCCAGAACTCACAGCTACTCCACGGACTTTTGCACTCACATTTCAAACTTGAATGTTCCCAATAGTAAAAAAAAAAAGAAAAAAGGTAATGAGCCCAAGAAAAAAAAAAATCACGTAACAAGCCCAGACCCAAAAATCATAAATGTTCTCCCAAGCTCTGATATTACAGCATCTCACAAAATCAGTAAAAATCTCCAATGTTTAACAGCAAAAAACCCTTTACCTCTCACATAATTAATTACAATGAGACTTAATGTCAAATGCCCATTTATGTAAATCACAACCCCGATAAATTACATCTCCCGTCCAAAAAGAAATGCCATTTAAAGCTGAATCCCCAATTACATCTCTCATAGGAAAAGGAAGAAAAATAAAAAAAATAATCACAAGTAAACTTCCTCCATCACAAAGCACATAACACATGCATGATATTAATAACCCCGCATTTTCCCTATAAATGCCACATGTATAGTTACGGAATTTTTACCATTGCAACTTTCATGCGACCGGACACGGCCAGAAAGCAACCCATTACACATGCACTTTCATGAAATGCTATGGTCAATATTTCCAGATATTGTAAAACTCTGAGCAATCACCACTAGAGGAAAAGTCAGCACACCGGACTCGTCACAGCGGTTTCGGCAAAAAATCCTCCTGCGGACACGTGTGCTCGAGCAGCAGCACAAAAAAATGTCTAGTCAGACTCGCAAGTTCCGAAACTCATGATTCCCCAAAAAAGGTCTATACTGAAATCACGTAAGCACATTCCACTAAATGATCTCCAGGATATGACTAAGCTGCTCAAAAATTGTCTCGAAGACATATCTCTCACATGATCATGCCCAATTATATAAAAAATTATCAACTCCTATCCAGAATAAAAGACTATACCGATAAAACCTCGTAATTAAGTAATTATATGCCTCCAAAAATAACATACTTGTGAACATAAAAAAATGCACAACTTTCTCCTAGGGGACCACAATGTAGTAATGCCACTCGCTTCCAATTAGTCACGAAACTAAAAAGAAAGAACCACAGAACTTTTCTCATGGCTTGAAAAAAACTTCCCAAAAATTCAACTCAAAAAATCATGACCACAAAAAAGGTCACCCCCAAAGATTAATTCCACCTCCATATACATAAATATATAAATCACCATATTAATAATAAAAAAAACCACTCCGGAGATAAAAATATTTCCTCCATTTGATTAATAACCACACCACACCATATTCCCTCTTATTTCCCCAATAACCACGTGTTAATAAAATAACCATCACTCCAGGAATAAAAAATATTCACCTTTGTTTCGGCAAATAAAAAAATACAATTACCTCTATTTGCACCAATAACTCCATGTGGAATAAAACAGGTCTCCAGAAAATATATCTCCAAGCAGGATGATCAAAAAATGAAACCCTATCTCCAAAAAAATACCCTCAAAGCATCTAGCTGACACACACACATATTGCCCCATATATCTCCTCAAAAAGGTGTCTCCATAAAAGATGGCTGCAAAATAATTGAACTAAACATAGCTCACACCACATAGGCAAATATCAAATGGCCAAAAATATATCTCCAATATATTATATCTCAAATTATAACTCCAAAATTATATACCTCCAATTCTCCAGGGAATAACTCAATGTTATAGTCAAAAACTATAAACTCTCTCCTTAGCATAACTGCTGAAAAAGGGCAAAAAACTCGGCAAATAAATTGTCTAGGAAATTCTAGAAAAAATCACCAATGTGCCACAACTCATTATAACAAAACTCTAAATTCAAAGTGTCTAAGCAAAGACTTCCCCATATGCACTACAACATAGGCCACTAGAAAACTCAACCAAGTTTCCTATTTCTGGCAAAGTTGTCACAAATACATCAAAGGTATTGCGCAAGAAACTCACAATTTCTGGAACATGAATATCCAGAAAAAAAAATGTAGTGCCATTACATATGCATTCAAAAAAAAAAAATGCAAAAATTCTCCTATAAATCTCTCTGTAGCATCAAACAGCTGAAACACACACGTTCCCGAACAATGACTCTAGTCACGAACTAAAATATTAAAAAAATATTCACACAAACTGGAGAGAAAAAATAAATTCAAATTCATCCCCATGATAAAAAAAAATGTGTCAGCGATGGCTAAACAATTTCTAAAAAAGGAGAAAAGAAAAATCAACGGCATTGTTAACTATCCCCATGACTCACGTATATGTCAAGCAATTATCTGCTGAACTCATAAAAAAAGGAAAACAAAAAAAATTGTTGTTAGTTCCTCCCAAATTCACAAAAGATTTCACCACCCTTGACAGCATTACAGCACCCATGTATTAGTATATAAAAAAAATCACCAGTATCAGAAGCATCATTATCAGCAGTATCACCAAAATTGCTATCATCAAAATCACCAGTATTAGTATAAAAAACATTACTAATGTTAATGCTTGCACATTCACAAAAAATTCTGCACAATTCACCAAAAGTTCAGCAAAATTCAGCACAATTCACCAAAAGTTCAGCAAAATTCAGCACAATTCACCAAGATTCAGCCAGATTCATCACTCATGAATGACTGACATATTCTCCAAAGTTATAAAAACTCAATAAATAATTAACCACAAAACTTCTCCCATAATTCATTGTAATAATTCTCCAATCATATAATTATCTGTAATAATTATAAAATAATCTCCCATGAAATATCTCAAATCTCTCGTAAAATATGTCTCAAGTAATAATAATTCTACTTAAGTAACCCTCCGTAAAATATCTCAAGTAATAATAATAATTAACCCTCTTACGCCGAAGCCCTAAAAATCAAAACGTCTCCTGTATGCCGGGCCCAGTTTGGAGTGAGCGCGGAAGTGGAAAAAATAATTTTTTCAAAAAATCACAGCGCGCGTAGTTTTGAAGATTAAGAGTTTATTTTTGGCTCCTTTTTTTGTCATTGCCTGAAGTTTAGAATGCAACCATCAAAAATGAAAAATAATATCATTATCATATGTAAATAATGCGATATATGGTAGCGAAAAAAAAAAATTCATACATAATTGTATTCAAATCACGCTGTGCAGAAAACGGTCAAAGCTAACCAGTTACTTTTTTTTGCGTTGTATTGTACACTAAATTGCAATCATTTTGATATATAATACATTGTAAAACAATAAAAGCAACACCGGAAAAATATTATCACAAAATGATGTACGAATTCGTAATGCGCGGACGTAAAAAAATATTTTTTTCAAAAGTTCACCGTAAATCACAATATTGTTCTAGAGACTTCCAATTTGTTCAAAATAAGACAAATGATTGAATATTATGATACTGCAAGAGTTTTAGATTAAAATTGCAGATTTTGACCATTTCGAACGAGTTAAAGTTGACCGAATGTCGAAATTTTTATATATTTTTTTTTATATGCACATATTTCGGAAATGGAAACAGCTACAACCTTTAATTATTTTTTTTTATATTCTTCATGAATTTGCGCACATTTTGATATATGAAACTCTATAAAACGGCTAATATGAAAAGGAGAAAATATAAGGATAATGCGATCTACGCATTTCGGAGATTTTCGGGCCGTGAAGCGGCGCTGCGGAGGAAGAAAGATATTTTTTTCAGAAATTCACCATAATCCCAATATTGTTCTAGAGACTTCAAATTTGTTTCAAAATGAAGATAAATAAATGAAAATTACTAGACCGTAAGAGATTTAGCTTACAATTACGTTTTTCGAACCATTTCGATTGCGTCAAGTTGCCATGACGTAGTTTTTTTTTTTTTTCCAATTATCGTAAATTTATATGCAGATATTTCAGAAATGAGAAAAGCTACAACCTTTAATTATTTTTTGTTGTATTTTTCATGGATTTACGCACATTTTGATATATGAAACTCTATAAAACGGCTAATATGAAAAGGAGCAAATATTAGGATAATGCGATCTACGCATTTCGGAGATTTTCGGAAACGTTGTGAAGAGGCGGCGCGGAGGGAAGAAAGATATATTTTTCAAAAATTCACCATAAATCACAATATTGTTCTAGAGACTTCAAATTTGTTTCAAAATGAATATAAATAAATGAATATTACTAGGCCGTAAGAGATTTAGCTTACCATTACGTTTTTCGACCATTTCGATTGCGTCAAATTTGACCGTACGTAGTTTTTTTTCCAATTATCGTAATTTATATGCAGATATTTAAGAAATGAGAAAAGCTACAACCTTTAATTATTTTTTGTTGTATTTGTCATGAATTTGCGCACATTTTGATATATGAAACTCTATAAAACGGCTAATATGAAAAAGGAGAAAAATATTAGGATAATGCGATCTATGCATTTCGGAGATTTTCAGCGGCGAAGCGGCGAGCGGAGGGAAGAAAGATATTTTTTTCAGAAATTCACCATAAATCACAATATTGTTCTAGAGACTTCAAATTTGTTTCAAAATGAAGATAAATAAATGAATATTACTAGGTCGTAAGAGATTTAGCTTACCATTACGTTTTTCGACCATTTCGATTGCATCAAAGTTGACCGTACGTAGTTTTTTTTCCAATTATCGTAATTTATATGCAGATATTTCAGAAATGAGAAAAGCTACAACCTTTAATTATTTTTTGTTGTATTTTTCATGAATTTACGCACATTTTGATATATAAAACGGCTAATATGAAAAGGAGAAAATATTAGGATAATGCGATCTACGCATTTCGGAGATTTTCGGCCGCGAAGCGGCGCGCGGAGGGAAGAAAGATATTTTTATCAAAAAATCACCATAAATCACAATATTGTTCTAGAGACTTCAAATTTGCTTTCAAAATGAAGATAAATAAATGAATATACTAGACCGTAAGAGATTTAGCTTACAATTGCGTTTTTCGACTTTTGATTGCCATCAAAGTTGACCGTACGTAGTTTTTTTCCAATATCGTAATTTATATGCAGATATTTCAGAAATGAGAAAAGCTACAACCTTTAATTATTTTATGTTGTATTTTTCATGAATTTGCGCACATTTTGATATATGAAACTCTATAAAACGGCTAATATGAAAAGGAGCAAATATTAGGATAATGCGATCTACGCATTTCGGAGATTTTCGGCCGCGAAGCGGCGCGCGGAGGGAAGAAAGATATTTTTTTCAAAAATTCACCATAAATCACAATATTGTTCTAGAGACTTCAAATTTATTTCAAAATGAAGATGAAATAAATGAAGATTACTAGACGGTTATGTAATTTTTCTTCTTACCCAAAAATACCAACATAAAAAAAATTAAAGATATATATATATAGTAAAGATATATATATATATATATATATATATATATATATATATATATATATATATATATATATATGTATGTGGTTTCTTTTTATTACATTTTCCGATTCTGGTACGAATACATAAATAAAAGGAATGCAGGTGAACACTTTTCTTTTTGCATACAATGAAATATCGTATTCATGCATAGATACTGAGATATAAAAACTTGAAAATAAAATAAAAAAATATATATAAAACAAATGCAAGAGTCTTGCATTTTTTTCCTCTCGACATGACGAGGTACAGGTGGAGGAGGGAGATGCGCGCCCTTACGGCCGCTGGGATAGGGCCCAGTCCCGTGCGCCCTCCCTTGACCGCCGCTGAGTCGCACTCCAATAGAAGACCGCACTGTGGTATTTGCGGTCACACTCCCCGAACCTGCATAGAGCTATCTTGCAGGTGCGACAGAAGAACCGGGTGTCCCTCCTTCTGCCATTCATATGGCACACCCGGCACCGTTTCTGCCTGCGCCCTTCTAGGAGATCCAGTGTGTGATCCCCTGGCATCAGCCGACACGGAGGGTCCACTACCGACGAGAAGGGGCGCGGGTGGGGGCGTCAGCAGGGGCGGCGGCAGCAGGGGCGTCAGCAGCAGGGGCGGCGGCAGCAGGGGCAGCAGCAGGGGCTCGGCAGCAGGGGTGGCGGCAGCAGCAGGGGCGTCGGCAGGCAGCGGCGGCAGAAGGATGACCGAAGTAGGCACCCTAAGGTCTACCCTTTCCTCTATGGGTAGATCTACAGCTCGGGGCAGGGGGGCAGACATGGAAGGCCACTCATTGGGATCAAAGTTGATGAGGGCTTCCCCGGCTGCCTCGAGGAAACTGTAAGTGGCTCATCCTCCGTAGATCGGGGACCGTAGTACCCACAGTAGAGTACGTAGGCATTTTGGAGGGCCAACTGCAGAATGTATTTCAGGAGCTTTTGGGTTCATCTCCTGGTTCTCCTGGCGAAGGGATAATATTGGATGAGTTGATCAAAGAGATCAACTCCTCACCCATGTGCCTATTGTAGTGCCCAATGACGGTAGGGCGCTCTACACGAAACTGCTCATACACAACTCGGCCCTGTCGCGCGTCTTCTTCCCGCTGCACGATCTCCTCTTGGACAGGTTCATGGCTCGTCGTAATCATGGGGACGAGTCGGACACCCTTCCAACAGATGACGAAGACAGCTCCCTTCCGTCGCCACTGTGTCTCTCCTCTTGCCAGATGTTGCTGATGGCTAGCGTACCTCTTGAGGGAATTCGGGGCCCCACGCACCAACCGAAGAAAGGGTACCACTGACGTGAACACCTGCATCATACAGTTCCTGGGCCAGGGATACCGAGTTATAATAATTATCCATAAACAGGTTGGTATCCCTGGTTACGGAAACGATCCACAAGCCCGAAACAGTTTCACGCATCGTGGAGAAGACCCCGGAATACACCGAAAAGTCCACGACGTAGCCAGTGTTTGGCCTCGGTAATAAAAAAAAATTTCACGCCATATTTCTTTCGGCTTCTTGGGGTTATACACTTTGATGCTTAGACGTCCTTTGTAAGGCATCATCCCCTCATCTAAAGAAAGGTTCTTTCCAGGAATCACGAGAGTTTTACAGCGTTCACGAATTTATTCCAACACTGGGCGCACTAAAATGAGGCGATCAGAGTTATTCCGGGGTATGGCCCTTCGGTTGAAGGCGTTGAAATATCTGTCCAACGCCAGGAAAGTATCACGGGGCATAATGCCGGGCACATTGGGCGTACTTAAAAAAAAATTACACCTCCAATATATCCTGACGTCGGCAGAAGGAATCAATCCAAAAAAACGTGGAGCCCCAAAAAATGTGCCATGTCAGGGAGGTTGCAGCCTTGCCAGTGATATGATAATGTTGTGCGTAGTTCATCACGGCAATACCTGGCGTAGTCCGCCGTCTCTGCTACCAGGTACTCCAGCAATTCCCGCGTAAGGAAAAGCTGAACAAAACCCAGAGCAGTCAGGGGAACAGGTACGGTGAGCCCAGGATTTGCCGTAAATGGATGCATGGTAGGTGGTGTGGGGTCCTCTGTCCACCCATCGTCGCTCTCGGACGACCCTTGGCTAGCACAACTATCCGACCTTCTACGTGCCCCTGCGCGCGCGCGCGGGCACGAGTGCGGGCATGATTTCCCACACGAACCCCCCTCACTGGCCCATCTCCCTCACTCAAGCCTTCGCTTTCTGTATCCCCATCATCATCGGCAACAAAACTTGATCCTAAATCATCGTCCTCCCCCTCCTCAGATTCCCCCTCATAAGCACTAAAACTACTAAATTCTAGTTCACTTTCGGGATGTGACCCTCGAACGGACATTGGGGGCAAATAATCCTCGTCATCACTATGATCGGGAGTAATGTCCTCGTCACTGGATGACCAACCGCCATCAAAATGAGGACTTGCCAAATGCTCTCGATCGAGCTCCGATAAATAATCGTCCAATGTCCCTTAGGTTTGAGACCCTCACAAATTCCTACGAATGCCCCTAAGGACGGCACGATGCTTCCTTGGGGTTACTAACGGCAAATGAGACACATTCGAAGCACTTTCATCGACACGTGGTCGCAAGAACGGCGTTGAGGAGCGAGGTCAGGTTGGGTGCTGGGTCCTTCGCCAGCATCCAAGTCCAAAACTCTTCTAACACGATCCCTTCTGACGGGTAAAACGCGCCTTTCGCGTGTCATACGACGGTCAAACATCTCTATGAACGTTCTGTACCAACACAAATGTTCAAAGTCTCGCACAAGCTCAGTCAAACACAATTGCGGCAAAAGATCGCTGACGGATGATGCTACGATGATGCTGGCTGGAGCGAGAAGGAAGGATTCCGCGCATGCGCACTTGGGTCACGCTTTGAAACAAAATAACACCTCGATCCGTGAACTCCCAGCATCCCCCAAGGCGTGTGATTCAAAAGTTTTTGGCTGGTAGGCCTATAAGTATTTTTCCGCGAATTTTAAAAAAAACTTTTTTGAGTCGACGTATGGTACGTCCAATCGGCATACGGGAGACATTTTGACTCGACGTTTAATACGTCCAATCGGCGTAAGAGGGTTAATATATAATAATTCTCCATAGTAATAATTCTCCCGCAAATATCTGCATTAATATTGGAATTCCCCCAATATACACTTGTATTGCCAAACCCCCACAATCAACACCACCTGACAACACCTGTCATCACTCACCCATCACTCATCACCATTTTAAAGTAATCTCTCCAACACAATAAAAAAAATAATAATCTCTGTGTCCCCATTATAACTAAGCCTTCCAAAGCATGAGGAAAACTTACACCACATCCAATGCATTTCATTTCCTTTTCTCTTCATTCAAGAGAAAGAAAATTTCTTTTATAAAAAAAAACCCTAAGGGCATCTCACATCATCAACCAATCAGTATCAGCTGATGTCCTGGCATTGGAAATTCATTATCAAGGGCAAACTCATCCCCCAATACCCCGGCACAAAGAAAAAAAAGGAGTTCACCCCCCACTGAAAAAAAAGAGAACTTCACCCTCCACTGAGCGTTAGAACATCCCCCTGAACAGTGTTTGAGTACCCCCCGAGGCAGATCACTGGTACCCTCCCGGTAAGCAATGCCCCCGAGGCAGACAATACGCTGAGCGCGCAAGAACGAGTGGGCGCTCTCTGTGTCCAAGCAAAAAATGCAATTCAAGCACAGTTTCGCATGCATGAAAACTATTCATACACACATACAAAGATGAATGCGTCTCTTCTAAACATGCGCCAATAAAGAAAAACACGTCACTTTCTGCTACTATGGGCAAAAAAATGTGGTATCCCAAACCAATCCCATAACACAAAAGGATTAAACAAAACCCCCCCAGGACTCAAAAAAAAAAGGTTCTTTAACACTCACCACTTCTCAATGGAAGAAAACGCGACCGCAACACACGCTAATCCCGTCGGCACAATGCAAACTCGATCACTCACACACACGCAGACGCCTCGGGAATACAGTCACAACATCTCAGTTCTAACTGACTGTTCCCAGCTCCTTGAGGCATATCGCTCTGGGCAAAATTGATGACTCCAGTTCAATTCTCTC
>NC_061107.1:121673236-121700697 GCF_015104395.2 Macrobrachium nipponense
AATGCGTCATTCTTTCTACTCACTTCCGTCACTGCATTCTTCATTTCCCCCGACAACACTACTCCAACGCCATTCCTACCCTGCTCATTTGCTCCAACTATAGATTAACTTGTAGCCATCCCCCAGTTCTTTAGCTTTATTACCCTTCCATCGAGTTTCCTGCACACACAAAATATCCACTCTCTTTATCCTCATTAACTCTGCCAACTCTCTTCCTCTTCCTGTCATAGACCCAATATTGAGCTGGCCTATTCTGATCACATTTAGAGCTCGCTTCTTTAGCTGCACCCGCTCATGATGCAGTAGCCCTCGCCTTGTCCACAGAGTTAGGGCGATGTGTCTGTGCGTCGTTTACGGAGTACGCCCTAGCCCTATTCTCATCAATATCACGACTCATTCCATTGGTTTTGGCGTGGGTTTTTACAGTCGGATGCCCTTCCTGACACCAACCCACCCTCCCTATTTATCCGGGCTTGGGACTGGCACCCATTAAGGCTGGCTTGCCCCCACAGGAGGCTAGATTATATATTATATATATATATATATAATATATATATATATATGTTACAGTGTTGTTTAAAGGATTAAAGGATTAAGGACATTATATCAAAAGGCATTAACTTTAAAGTACTTAAGAAGAGGCACGGATAATAAGAAAAGAAAATGGAAAAAAATGAAATAAAATAATGGTTTTATGAAAGTTATCGTCTTTCTCGGACTCAACCCCAACGACCAGGACACTTTATCCATCGAGAGTCTGGATATCATCTCCCAAAAATATCTGCCGTACCAGAGATTAGTGGCCGACGAGGGAGATTAGTGGCCGACAAGCGATATTTCCCAGGCATCTTTGAGAAATTGGAACTCAACTCGTCACACCTCATTTACGCCTACACAAGCCCTCTTCACAAGATATATTGGTGCCAGGGTTAATTCCTATATCCCATCTGGCATATGTTAGAGAAGGAATTCTAAGCTCCCTTGTTTAAGAAAGGGGAAGTGTTAAACTCGAAAGCTCCACCATTTCCATGGATAGGCCTAGGGTCTTAACCAATTAAATCAGGAGTGCCAGATCGTAGGACAGCCCAAAATGGGGTCTCAACGAATAACCTATGAGGTTACCAAAGGTACACACCCCCAAAAAGCCAGGGCATGAACAAGAGGCATTTCCTAATTTAGAGTCTACGAATCACAACAGAAAAAAAGACAGGAAGGCGGTTTTGTATAAAGTCTGTAGCCACTCAAACACAGAATTCTTTCAGAAAGATGCCACACCCCAGTCAAAATCCAAAAATCCAAAAATCCAAGGGCAGTGCCAAGAAGATATCATCCCAATAAAAAAGCCAG
Source organism: Macrobrachium nipponense (assembly GCF_015104395.2). Lineage (NCBI taxonomy): Eukaryota > Metazoa > Arthropoda > Malacostraca > Decapoda > Palaemonidae > Macrobrachium > Macrobrachium nipponense. The sequence goes on from NC_061107.1 coordinate 121,674,584, forward strand.
ACAGAGAGAGAGAAGGGCAGAAAAGAAAAAGACAGAGTGGAGAAGGGGGAGAACGAGTGCAGAACAGAAGAGTGGCGCAGTAGCAGAACTGAGAAGATGAAGAAACAGTAGAGAGGGAAAGTGCAGAAGTGTGGTGTTCAATAGACAGTGATAAGTGACTATCGTACTCAGTAAAATTCCCTCGTGCCTACTAACTCGTAATTGCAACAAAGTGCCTTTCAAAGAAAATAGTTTTATCAGTCCAAGAGCCCAGAAACACAAAGGAGGAAAGTTTTAAGAACCCCTAGCAAAGAATAAACACATATAAGGACACATCATTTATTAAATTTTTCCCAAAACTATAAACTATTAAGATAATTCCATAAGAACATTTAGCAAGCTGAGATTAAATTATATAACTGCTATTTCCCCAAATTACGGGCCCCCACTCAGGTGCACGTTACCTTAGGGCTGTGTGTTAGTAACCACTACCACAGTTAAATGGTACGCAGCGGCGGGATGAAAAGAGACATGAATGACAGTTAAAAACAGCGGCCGCGAACGGGATCAAAAGTTTTAGTGTCGGCATAAGAGATTTTAATCCAAAACCTCCACTCAAAAATAGAAAGTTCTCCCCCAAAGACAGTTACCAGTGCTTCTCCCAAATACAAAGACAGTTACCGAGTCGTAACAATAAAAGCGTTCTACCAAGAAAAAAAGCCACCCACACTTCGTGAAAAAGAAACTCCACTCCGAAGTACAAGAACAGTCGAAAGAAGTTCCTCGAAAAGATACTAGAAGAAGATGTCGAACGCATAATATCAAAAATGCATCAGTCAACGCAATCCCGAGAGAGAGAGAGAGAGAGGTCAACGCAATCCCGAGAGAGAGAGAGAGAGAGAGAAATCCCCTTCCCGCAGAGAGGAAAACAACGTGTCGAACAACGCAAGTTAAACACAACACAACTGTCAGACGTAGCCCGAAGACGACAAAAGATAAGTCCCAGATAATGTCCCCACACTTACACAAAAATTAAACCTTATTAAAAGTAAATTACGCTATTAACCTTTCAGTTAGACAATTTTAAGATACCCAGTTTGGTACTTTGAGATTAAAAGATTTTCACACTAAACTTTTTTTTTTGGCACGAAACTACGATATTTTCTTCATTTTACTAATTCTAACTAATCAACTTCTAAGACCTTTCCTGAACATTTGTATTTACTAACCAATAACTTTAAATTTAATTTGAATTTTGATTGTGTCATTTTATGCTCTTTTTTTGTGATTTTGGTTGTTTTGTGATTTCTTATACTTGGTTTTTTTTGCTTTAATATTTGCTTTTTACTTTTATTTGCTAAGTTGAGTGAATGTTTACTTGTTTTTATTTTATTTTGTTTAAGGGGCGTTTAGGATAACCAGGGTAATTCACGGGAGGTCTCTCGTTACCGTACACTTTATGGTCAGTTCAGTATCGTTTTACCAGTACTGTTAAGAGGGTTTTTGTGGTTGTTTAAGAATCGCCTACCGGTAAGTAAGACTTTCAGAATATTTCTGGGGGAAATTCTTTTATTTTGGTGATTGAATACGTAAGTAAAGGTAATTTATTGTTATTATCATTATTTCTTTTCGGGATATTACTGTCATAACTGATACTTTTAATGATACTCAGTAACTTAAGAAAATTTTCCATTAACGGGTCGATGGTCAAGGGGAGATCGACTCCTAATCAGAAACGTAAGAACGCCTGTGGCTCACGAGAAATCAAACAAGGAAATTAACCATGGCGGAAGGTACACAGTCCGCGAATTCGAGCGCAACAGTAATGGGAACACATAAGGGACATGTAAATAATCACACAGCTAAATTTGCGGAAGAAGGGATGGTCAGTTAGCTTGCAACTTAGGGAACTGGATAGAGCAGGTGGAGACACGCCTAGACAGCATAACGGGGACTCCGAGACATACCGAGATCCTAAGAATTGGGAAGAACTGAAATGGTATTTTAGGAAGGTTTATTCCACAGTTGGTGACAGAGATCCAGTTACTAGCCTGGCAAGGATAGTGCGTCAATTTAAGTTAGACGAAAGAGGCTAACAAGAGTTTAGCTCTCAGTTGTATAACAATAGGAATGAATGGGGTAACTTCATGGAATCCATAGGTTGGATAGAGGTAGAAGGAGGCAAGCAAAAAATGCTAATGGGTCATGTAAAAAAATATTTAGACTAGCAATAATGATTGGAAGCCTGCCAACAGAAGTTATTGGAAGGATGACTCGTAAGTGGGAGACATCCGATGATGTAGCCCAGATTGAAGAGGAGGAAACAAAAATCCTAGGTAGAAGACCTGAAGAGAATCCTATATACAGACCTTTAGTTGCTATAGGACAAAAGGAAAGGGGTCCAAATAAATCTTGGACACCATCTAGAAATCAAAATAAGATGCCAGTAAATCTTCTCAAGGAGGATTTTCGACAGTAACGTGGTATAACTGTCAGAAGAGAGGACATTATGCCAGTGACTGCCGAGGGATGGCCTTCTGTCTTTTCCAAAAGAAAACAGGACATAGTGCTCAAGAATGCAGAAATAAATTTGTTTCAACTCCTAGAGGTAGATCTCAGTCAAGAGGCAGAAGTAGAAACCATAGTCAATATCCCCTAGCTAGAGGAAATAGGGATTCTGTCCCATATAGGTATGCTAATCAAACAGCAAGTATAGGGTGTCAACTAGTTCAGCCAATGTCAGACGACGCAATGGGAAATTTATTTTCTGCTTACTGGTACAATGGTCTTCCTCTATAACAGAGAGAGCGTCCGGAATGCCAATGCTTAGCCAAGCTACACAGGTTAGCAAAGTTGATGTAGGGAATGAATATAATTACAGACCATTATTTCCCTCACATGGCGGACTTGAGAATCCTATATAGGTTGTTACATTCTTTGATACAGGTAGTCCTAAGAATATAATGTCAGAAAAAGGTGTATTGGTTGTATTTTTCTCACTTAAGTTTTAACCCAGCGTAGATTGTAGAATCACAGACGTCCAGGGTAATAATATCCATGTAATTGGACAGTTTAGACTTCCCATTTAGGCTAGGAAGAATTGCACTAAGAGAAAAGGTTCTGGCGCCCGACCGGGTATACAATTAGCTTTTGCCCATTTGCTGATAGTTACCCAACTATGGCTAGACAAGGGATAAGCATTGATGCCCCTAGAGAATAACTAGTGATTAAAAAACGGTCGTGAGATTTCTAGAATACCAATATGTCAGGTCAATTAAAAGAACCCAGACTCAAGAGAATCCCACGGTGAAAGGTATTTTAAAGAAGGATAAGACAGAGGGAAGATATCCAGAATGCATCACGAGTTCACAACAGATCAATAACCTCTTAGAATCAAATCAATGCACTTACTTAAAGTTAGAGAGGGAATTAAGACTTAAACCTGGGGAAGGTACGTGGGTAGAATGTACAGTAAATCCAATTTTTGAAGGGAAGGAAATTCTCACGCTTACTGAAAAGTCGCAAGTAAATGGAATACATTATTCTTCTAGTTTACATGAAATTAGAGCAAAATAGCGTTACAGGTTACAAATAGGAGAGGAGGAGGAAAGGTTAAGTTAACACCAGGTACAGAGATAGCCTAGCAGAAGTATACGCCATACCTATCCGAGAGGTAGAAGGGGAAACAGTAGGATCAATCAGTAAAGGAAATGAAAATTATGCTCGGGACATAAAACTGAGAAGAGCCAAGATAGGATCTCATTTAAAGGACATTAAGGAAAACCATGTTCGAGAAGAAATCATAGACTTGCTGTGCAAATATAAGAATATAGTCGCTCTTGACGGCGACACATTGGGAAATACAAGCGAAATAACGCACAAGATAGACATTCCATCAAACACAAAGCCAATTTACATACCAGCCAACAGAGTAGCACATTCCAGAAGGAGATCATCGAAAGAAAATATAAAGAATGAATAGGCAAGGATAATAGAACCATCTAAATCCCCATGGTCTTTCCCACTCTTGCTAGTTCCTAAAAGGGACAAAACTTATAGAATAGTTGTGGATTACAGAAAATTGAACCAAATTACTGAAAATGATCCTTATCCCATGCCGTCAATGCGAGATCTTATCGCCACACTAGGGCCCAAGAAGTACTTCACCACTATAGATTTATTGCAGAGATTCTTGCAAATCCCTCTAGACGAAGAAAGTAAACCTTTGACTGCTTTTTCCACTAGTAACGGCAGATACCAGTATGTAAGAATGCCCTTTGGTCTAAAGTCAAGCCCGGTAACTTTTGTAAGATTAATAGATAAAATTTTGGGCGACTTACTAGGCAAGGATGTACACTGTTACATAGATGATTTGGTAATAGCAACAGATACCATAAAGGAACATATAGACTTAGTCAGAGAAGTCCTAAAGAGATTAAGAAAGGCCAACCTGAAGCTTAAACTAAACAAGTGTAACTTCCTTAAAGGAAAATACACTATCTTGGGCATACACTAAGTGAAAAGGGTGTAGAAGTAGATGACGCAAAGATTAAGTCAATTAAGGAATATCCTACACCACAGCGCAAGAAGGACGTAAAGTCATTCTTAGGTTTAGCAGGTTTTTACCGCAAGTTCATAGGGAACTTTGCAGTCATATCCGCTCCACTAGCTGAACTTTTAAAGGAACATGTATCATTCACATGGACAGACAGACAGCAAAAAAGCATTTGATGAATTGAAAGAAAGATTAACACACACCCCAGTACTTAGCTTCCCAGACTTTGGCAAGGAATTCTTTTTAGCCACGGACGCAAGCCGCATTGGTATTGGAGCATGTTTAATGCAAAAACAAGATAATAAGTATAATGCCATAGATTTAAACTGTAGGAAATTAAAGCCTCAGAAGTGAACTACTCAGTAACAGACTCGAGTCTCTAGCTATAATAGATGCTTGAAAGCATTTCAGATATATCATTTTTGGTTACAAAATAACCGTGTTTACAGATCATTCAGCCACAGTAGAAATGCTAAAGAACCCCTAATTTTTCTGGTCGAAGAGCCCGTTGGTTCATAACAGCCTAAGATTATGATATAGAGGTGAAATATGTCCGGGGAAGCCGATTAAGGTGGCAGATGCATTATCAAGATATATGTCACAAGGTGATAGTATATATATGATAAGTCAAGAAGAAGAAGAAAAGAATGAAACAATGTGCAATGACATAAATGTACTCACCATGCATTATACAGAGGAGCTTTCCCGGCAAAATTTCATAAGAGAACAAGAAAGAGATGAAGATTTAAGAGAACTGCTCAATTATGTTAGAAATGAAAGAAAATACAGCCAACAAGAATTAACCGAGCTAGGTAGGAAGGTTGGAGGTCCCACAGATGCATTAACTGACATAGATGACGTATTAGTTTGGATGTGTCACGAATATGATCCATTTGGTCAATTTCTACTAGGTGTGCTTCACAAAAGGTTAGTACCTAAGAGTCTAAGAGATAAGGTCATTGAGCTAATGCACACGATGACATAAGAGCTCACCCAGGAAGGGATGAGACATTTAGATTAATACAAAGAACTTTCCATTGGAAGGGAATTCACAAGGATGTTAGTAATTATGTGAAGAGCTGCAACACATGCAACAGCTACAAGGGAAGAACAGACAAGGAAGTACCTCTAGGGAAAATCATATCCCACAGACTCCTTTCAAAAGAGTATCTATTGATCTTATCACTAATTTTCATACCAAGAGTAAAGGGAATAAGAGTATACTAGTATGTATTGACGCTCTCACAAGATATACAGAGTTGGTACCGCTAACTAGTAAAAGTGCCAAGGAATGTGCAACCGCTCTCTTCGATAAGATATTTTGCAGATATTCTGCCCCACAGCTCATTATCTCTGATAATGGGACCGAGTTCAACAACTTGTTAGTTCAAGAAATTTGTAACGCCTTTAAGGTAGAAAAGGTAGCGATTCAGCCATATCACCCAGCTAGCAATGGCTTGGTAGAAAGGAATAACAGGAAGGTTTTAAACGTATTGCGTCACACAGTAGGACAGGATCCTGACTGGGACGTCAATTTACCTTTAGTCCAATTATCATTAAATGCAAGGCATCATACGAGTACTCGAGCAACTCCCATAAAAGCTTTGATGGGATATGAACCCCGATTACTTATGCATGGTGAATCAGCCAATACAGCCTAATGACTCTAAAGATATCATGAAGATAAGAATCGGAAACTTTAAAATAATCCACAAGTGATTGCACAAGAATCTAGAAGAAGCCCAGCAGAATATGATAGAGAAGCATCAAGAAGGATTAAGGCCAGTAGATTACAAGAAAGGGGATGAAGTCTATATTAAGAAGGAAGTAAGAAGTGGTATTAATTATAGTTAGCCACTAAAATTCCACAGGACATACAAGGTCGTAGACGTACAAGAGACTAAGATAAAGGTTAAGAAAGGAATAACCAAATGCCTTCTACATATGCTGAATCCTTAGAAGTGGATAAACAAGGACAAGGTTAAGAGAACCAAAGAAGTTGAAGAATCCGAAATGACAGAGAGGTCAGAAGACATTCCATAAGAAGGTACTAGATATAACCTAAGAAATAGAAGAGTCACTTTTCAGTGAAATAGAAGAACAAACCCATTAATCCATCCTATTATTCACGTGTAGTTTATCTGATTTCTTTATTGCTAGTTTACCTTCACCGGTCGACTTAGGAATAAATCTTTTTTGATTGTTGCAAGTCTTACTTTAATTAGTCGGTTTCTAGCAAAATTTTGGAGTTATGTGCACTAACTTCAAATTTATTTTGACTTGAAGGGAAATATTTGGGTATGTAAGAAACGGTTCAATGCGCAGTATAAGAATTTCAAGACGTATATTAAGTTTAATCGTTCCATAAGAACATTCTTAGAAGTAAAAGAATAAATGAAAAGGGTTAAGAAAGATACTAAGAGATTTTAAGATAAGGGAATTCGTTTCAGAAATGATTAAGATTTTGAAGGGGTAATTAATACACTTACTTTGTTCAATCCATAAGATGTTGATTGATGAAAGCTTACTAATAAGATATTAATCGATGAAGACTCACTAACAAGATGTTAACTGATGAAGACTCATTAACAAGATAGTAGTTGTTGAAAACTTACTAACAAAATATTGATTGGTGAAAACTTACTAATTGTTTTCACAGTAGAAGAAACCTACAAGTATTAACCACTAACCGGTTCCTTTAACTAAGTTGCCAATTTTGTTTTAGTATCAAACAGTAAAGTTATAAGGTTTAATGTACAAGGTTACTCAGAAATTACAGTAAGAATGTCCAATGAAATTTTGCGTAACCACAATACACAATCTCAGTAGGAAGTCAAGGACACACTTGTTATTGCATACATATACACCATGATATTATCTCCCAGGACTTGTCCCCAAGTAGCAGGTCGCAGCAAACAATAAGTCATCAAGTGTCGTCAACGAAGAATGAAATTTATTTTTTCATAAAGAAAGGCGATATCCAGCTAGATAGAATAGGACAGAGGACTGAAACAATCATATACTGTAAACTTGGAAAGTTATAATTTTTTTTTTTGCTTCTACCATGCATTTATATAACTTATGTGAATTAGGGCTAATTCATGTTTAACCTTCAGTTTTCTTGTTTTTGGTGATTTATTTATGTTTGCATTCAGTTTCATGTTTCTTAATGTGATTTACTCATTTTTTAATTCACTTTGATGATTCTTTTAATATTACTTAATCAAGGATTTGTTTATGTTTATGTTCAGTTTTAATGTCATTCTTAATGTTACTTAAAGATTTATTCATGTTCATATTCAGTTTTGATGTTTCTCTGAATGTTACTTACTCAAGAATTTATTCATGTTTACATTCAATTTTGATTGTTACCCTTAATGCTACTCAATCAAGGATTTGCTCATGTTTACATTCACTTTTGATGTTTTTTAAGTTAAAGTTTCAATATGATTTCCAAGAAGCATAAGTTACGAGTCCTCTTGTAGGTATGATATTTGCTTCAGCTTAGTTAACGCTGTCGGAGACAGCTAGGTAGCGGGCCGAGACTGTTACAGTGTCGTTAAAGAATTAAGGAAATTATTTCAAAAGGCATTAACTTAAAAGTACTTAAGAAGAGGCACGGATAATAAGAAAAGAAAAGGGAAAAAGAATGAAATAAAATAATGGTTTTATGAAAGTACGTCTCTCTCGGACTCAACCCCAACGACCAGGACACTTTAGCCATCGAGAGTCTGGATATCATCTCCCCCAAAAACATCTGCCCGTACCAGAGATTAGTGGCCGACAAGCGATATTTCCCAGGCATCTTTGAGAAATTGGAACTCAAATCACTCGTCACACCTCATTTACGCCTACACAAGCCCTCTTCGCAAGATATATTGGTGCCAGGGATAATTCTATATCCCATCTGGTATATGTTAGAGAAGGAATTCTAAGCTCCCTTGTTTAAGAAAGGGGAAGTGTTAAACTCGAAAGCTCCACCATTTCCAAGGATAGGCCTAGGGTCTTAACCAATTAAATCAGGAGTGCCAGATCGTAGGACAGCCCAAAAAGGGGCCTCAACGAATAACCTATGAGGTTACCAAAGGTACACACCCCCAAAAAGCCAGGGCATGAACAAGAGGCGTTTCCTAATTTAGAGTCTACGAATCACAACAGAAAAAAAGACAGGAAGGTGGTTTTGTATAAAGTCTGTAGCCACTCAAACACAAGAATTCTTTCAGAAGATGCCACACCCAGTCAAAATCCAAAAATCCAAGGGCAGTGCCAAGAAGATATCATCCCAATAAAAAAGCCAGACAGAGAGAGAGAAGGGCAGAAAAGAAAAAGACAGAGTGGAGAAGGGGGAGAACGAGTGCAGAACAGAAGAGTGGCGCAGTAGCAGAACTGAGAAGATGAAGAAACAGTAGAGAGGGAAAGTGCAGAAGTGTGTGTTCAATAGACAGTGATAAGTGACTATCGTACTCAGTAAAATTCCCTCGTGCCTACTAACTCGTAATTGCACAAGGTGCCTTTCAAAGAAAATAGTTTTTATCAGTCCAAGAGACCAGAAACACAAAGGAGGAAAGTTTTAAGAACCCCTAGCAAAGAATAAACACATATAAGGACACATCATTTTAATTTTTCCCAAACTATAAACCTATTAAGATAATTCCATAAGAACATTTAGCAAGGTGAGATTAAATTTATATAATGCTATTTCCCCAAATTACGGGCCCCCACTCAGGTGCACGTTACCTTAGGGCTGTGTGTTAGTAACCACTACCACAGTTAAATGGTACGCAGCGGCGGGATGAAAAGAGACATGAATGACAGTTAAAAACAGCGGCCGCGAACGGGATCAAAAGTTTTAGTGTCGGCATAAGAGATTTTAATCCAAAACCTCCACTCAAAAATAGAAAGTTCTCCCCCAAAGACAGTTACCAGTGCTTCTCCCAAATACAAAGACAGTTACCGAGTCGTAACAATAAAAGCGTTCTACCAAGAAAAAAAGCCACCCACACTTCGTGAAAAAGAAACTCCACTCCGAAGTACAAGAACAGTCGAAAGAAGTTCCTCGAAAAGATACTAGAAGAAGATGTCGAACGCATAATATCAAAAATGCATCAGTCAACGCAATCCCGAGAGAGAGAGAGAGAGAGGTCAACGCAATCCCGAGAGAGAGAGAGAGAGAGAGAGAGAGATCCCCTTCCCGCAGAGAGGAAAACAACGTGTCGAACAACGCAAGTTAAACACAACACAACTGTCAGACGTAGCCCGAAGACGACAAAAGATAAGTCCCAGATAATGTCCCCACACTTACACAAAAATTAAACCTTATTAAAAGTAAATTACGCTATTAACCTTTCAGTTAGACAATTTTAAGATACCCAGTTTGGTACTTTGAGATTAAAAGATTTTCACACTAAACTTTTTTTTTGGCAACGAAACTACGATATTTCTTCATTTTACTAATTCTAACTAATCAACTACTAAGACCCTTTCCTGAACATTTGTATTTACTAACCAATAACTTTAAATTTAATTTGAATTTTGATTGTGTCATTTTATGCTCTTTTTTTTGTGATTTTGGTTGTTTTGTGATTTCTTATACTTGGTTTTTTTTGCTTTAATATTTGCTTTTTACTTTTATTTGCTAAGTTGAGTGAATGTTTACTTGTTTTTATTTTATTTTGTTTAAGGGGCGTTTAGGATAACCAGGGTAATTCACGGGAGGTCTCTCGTTACCGTACACTTTATGGTCAGTTCAGTATCGTTTTACCAGTACTGTTAAGAGGGTTTTTGTGGTTGTTTAAGAATCGCCTACCGGTAATGTAAGACTTTCAGAATATTTCTGGGGAAAAGGGGAAAATTCTTTTATTTTGGTGATTGAATACGTAAGTAAGGGTAATTTATTGTTATTATCATTATTTTCTTTCGGGATATTACTGTCATAACTCATACTTTTAATGATACTCAGTACTTAAGAAAATTTCCATTAACGAGTCGATGGTCAAGGGGAGATCGACTCCTAATCAGAACGTAAGAACGCCTGTGCTCACGAGAAATCAAACAAGGAAATTAACCATGGCGGAAGGTACACAGTCCGCAAATTCGAGCGCAACAGTAATGGGAACACATAAGGGACATGTAATTAATCACACAGCTAAATTTGCGGAAGAAGGGATGGTCAGTTAGCTTGCAACTTAGGGAACTGGATAGAGCAGGTGGAGACACGCCTAGACAGCATAACGGGGACTCCGAGACATACGAGATCCTAAGAATTGGGAAGAACTGAAATGGTATTTTTAGGAAGGTTTATTCCACAGTTGGTGACAGAGATCCAGTTACTAGCCTGGCAAGGATAGTGCGTCAATTTAAGTTAGACGAAAGAGGCTAACAAGAGTTTAGCTCTCAGTTGTATAACAATAGGAATGAATGGGGTAACTTCATGGAATCCATAGGTTGGATAGAGGTAGAAGGAGGCAAGCAAAAAATGCTAATGGGTTCATGTAAAAAAATATTTAGACTAGCAATAATGATTGGAAGCCTGCCAACGGAAGTTATTGGAAGGATGACTCGTAAGTGGGAGACATCCGATGATGTAGCCCAGATTGAAGAGGAGGAAACAAAAAATCCTAGGTAGAAGACCTGAAGAGAATCCTATATACAGACCTTTAGTTGCTATAGGACAAAAGGAAGGGGTGGGGGCCAAATAAATCTTGGACACCATCTAGAAATCAAAATAAGATGCCAGGTAAATCTCTCAAGGAGGATTTTCGACAGTAACGTGGTATAACTGTCAGAAGAGAGGACATTATGCCAGTGACTGCCGAGGGATGGCCTTCTGTCTTTTCCAAAAGAAAACAGGACATAGTGCTCAAGAATGCAGAAATAAATTTGTTTCAACTCCTAGAGGTAGATCTCAGTCAAGAGGCAGAAGTAGAAACCATAGTCAATATCCCCTAGCTAGAGGAAATAGGGATTCTGTCCCATATAGGTATGCTAATCAAACAGCAAGTATAGGGTGTCAACTAGTTCAGCCAATGTCAGACGACGCAATGGGAAATTTTCTGCTTACTGGTACAATGGATCTTCCTCTATAACAGAGAGAGCGTCCGGAATGCCAAGGCTTAGCCAAGCTACACAGGTTAGCAAAGTTGATGTAGGGAAGGAATATAATTACAGACCATTATTTCCCTCACATGGCGGACTTGAGAATCCTATATAGGTTGTTACATTCTTTGATACAGGTAGTCCTAAGAATATAATGTCAGAAAAGGTGTATTGGTTGTATTTTTCTCAATTAAGTTTTAACCCAGCGGTAGATTGTAGAATCACAGACGTCCAGGGTAATAATATCCATGTAATTGGACAGTTAGACTTCCCATTTAGGCTAGGAAGAATTGCACTAAGAGAAAAGGTTCTGGCAGCCCGGGATATACAATTAGCTTTTGCCCATTTGCTGATAGGTTACCCAACTATGGCTAGACAAGGGGTAAGCATTGATGCCCCTAGAGAACAACTAGTGATTAAAAACGGTCGTGAGATTTCTAGAATACCAATATGCAGGTCAATTAAAAGAACCCAGACTCAAGAGAACCCCACGGTGAAAGGTATTTTAAAGAAGGATAAGACAGAGGGAAGATATCCAGAATGCATCACGAGTTCACAACAGATCAATAACCTCTTAGAATCAAATCAATGCACTTACTTAAAGTTAGAGAGGGAATTAAGACTTAAACCTGGGGAAGGTACGTGGGTAGAATGTACAGTAAATCCAATTTTTGAAGGGAAGGAAATTCTCACGCTTACTGAAAAGTCGCAAGTAAATGGATACATTATTCTTCTAGTTTTACATGAAATTAGAGCACATAGCGTTACAGGTTACAAATAGGAGAGGAGGAGGAAAGGTTTAAGTTAACACCAGGTACAGAGATAGGCCTAGCAGAAGTATACTCCATACCTATCCGAGTGGTAGAAGGAGAAACAGTAGGATCAATCAGTAAAGGAAATAAAAATTATGCTCGGGACATAAAACTGAGAAGAGCCAAGATAGGATCTCATTTAAAGGACATTAAGAAAAACCATGTTCGAGAAGAAATCATAGACTTGCTGTGCAAATATAAGATATAGTCCACTCTTGATGGCGACACATTGGGAAATACAAGGGAAATAACGCACAAGATAGACATTCCATCAAACACAAAGCCAATTTACATACCAGCCAACAGAGTAGCACATTCCCAGAAGGAGATCATCGAAAGAAAAGTACAAAGAATGAATAGGCAAGGAATAATAGAACCATCTAAATCCCCATGGTCTTTCCCACTCTTGCTAGTTCCTAAAAGGGACAAAACTTATAGAATAGTTGTGGATTACAGAAAATTGAACCAAATTACTGAAAATGATCCTTATCCCATGCCGTCAATGCGAGATCTTATCGCCACACTAGGGCCCAAGAAGTACTTCACCACTATAGATTTATTGCAGAGATTCTTGCAAATCCCTCTAGACGAAGAAAGTAAACCTTTGACTGCTTTTTCCACTAGTAACGGCAGATACCAGTATGTAAGAATGCCCTTTGGTCTAAAGTCAAGCCCGGTAACTTTTGTAAGATTAATAGATAAAATTTTGGGCGACTTACTAGGCAAGGATGTACACTGTTACATAGATGATTTGGTAATAGCAACAGATACCATAAAGGAACATATAGACTTAGTCAGAGAAGTCCTAAAGAGATTAAGAAAGGCCAACCTGAAGCTTAAACTAAACAAGTGTAACTTCCTTAAAGGAAAATACACTATCTTGGGCATACACTAAGTGAAAAGGGTTGTAAAAGTAAATGACGCAAAGATTAAGTCAATTAAGGAATATCCTACACCACAGCGCAAGAAGGACGTAAATAAAGTCATTCTTAGGGTTAGCAGGTTTTTATTTACCGCAAGTTCATAGGGAACTTTGCAGTCATATCCGCTCCACTAGCTAAACTTTTAAAGGAACATGTATCATTCACATGGACAGACAGACAGCAAAAAAAGCATTTTGATGAATTGAAAGAAAGATTAACACACACCCCAGTACTTAGCTTCCCAGACTTTGGCAAGGAATTCTTTTTAGCCACGGACGCAAGCCGCATTGGTATTGGAGCATGTTTAATGCAAAAACAAGATAATAAGTATAATGCCATAGATTATAACTGTAGGAAATTAAAGCCCTCAGAAGTGAACTACTCAGTAACAGACCTCGAGTCTCTAGCTATAATAGATGCTTGAAAGCATTTCAGATATATCATTTTGGTTACAAGATAACCGTGTTTACAGATCATTCAGCCACAGTAGAAATGCTAAAGAACCCTAATTTTTCTGGTCCGAAGAGCCCGTTGGTTCATAACAGCCAAGATTATGATATAGAGGTGAAATATGTCCCGGGGAAGCCGATTAAGGTGGCAGATGCATTATCAGATATATGTCACAAGGTGATAGTATATATATGATAAGTCAAGAAGAAGAAGAAAAGAATGAAACAATGTGCAATGACATAAATGTACTCACCATGCATTATACAGAGGAGCTTTCCCGGCAAAATTTCATAAGAGAACAAGAAAGAGATGAAGATTTAAGAGAACTGCTCAATTATGTTAGAAATGAAAGAAAATACAGCCAACAGAATTAACCGACTAGGTAGGAAGGTTGGAGGTCCCACAGATGCATTAACTGACATAGATGACGTATTAGTTTGGATGTGTCACGAATATGATCCATTTGGTCAATTTCTACTAGGTGTGCTTCACAAAAGGTTAGTACCTAAGAGTCTAAGAGATAAGGTCATTGAGCTAATGCACGACGATGACATAAGAGCTCACCCAGGAAGGGATGAGACATTTAGATTAATACAAAGAACTTTCCATTGGAAGGGAATTCACAAGGATGTTAGTAATTATGTGAAGAGCTGCAACACATGCAACAGCTACAAGGGAAGAACAGACAAGGAAGTACCTCTAGGGAAATCCTATCCCACAGACTCCTTTCGAAAGAGATATCTATGATCTTATCACTAATTTTCATACCAAGAGTAAAGGGAATAAGAGTATACTAGTATGTATTGACGCTCTCACAAGATATACAGAGTTGGTACGCTAACTAGTAAAAGTGCCAAGGAATGTGCAACCGCTCTCTTCGATAAGATATTTTGCAGATATTCTGTCCCACAGCTCATTATCTCTGACAATGGGACTGAGTTCAACAACTTGTTAGTTCAAGAAATTTGTAACGCCTTTAGGTAGAAAAGGTAGTGATTCAGCCATATCACCCAGCTAGCAATGGCTTGGTAGAAAGGATAACAGGAAGGTTTTAAACGTATTGCATCACACAGTAGGACAGGATCCTGACTGGGACGTCAATTTACCTTTAGTCCAATTATCATTAAATGCAAGGCATCATACGAGTACTCGAGCAACTCCCATAAAAGCTTTGATGGGATATGAACCCCGATTACCTTATGCATGGGTGAATCAGCCAATACAGCCTAATTACTCTGAAGATATCATGAAGATAAGAATCGGAAACTTTAAAATAATCCACAAGTGATTGCACAAGAATCTAGAAGAAGCCCAGCAGAATATGATAGAGAAGCATCAAGAAGGATTAAGGCCAGTAGATTACAAGAAAGGGGTATGAAGTCTATATTAAGAAGGAAGTAAGAAGCGGTATTAATTATAAGTTAGCCACTAAATTCACAGGACCATGGAAGGTTGTAGACGTACAAGAGACTAAGATAAAGGTTAAGAAAAGGAATAACCAAATGCCTTCTACATATGCTGAATCATTAGAATGTGGATAAACAAGGACAAGGTTAAGAGAACCAAAGAAGTTGAAGAATCCGAAATGACAGAGAGGTCAGAAGACATTCCATAAGAAGGTACTAGATATAACCTAAGAAATAGAAGAGTCACTTTTCAGTGAAATAGAAGAACAAACCCATTGATCCATCCTATTATTCACGTGTATATCTGATTTCTTATTGCTAAGTTTACCTTCACCGGTCGACTTAGGAATAATCTTTTTTATTGTTGCAATTCTTACTTTAATTAGTCGGTTTCTAGCAAAATTTTGGAGTTATGTGCACTAACTTCAAATTTATTTTGACTTGAAGGGAAATATTTGGGTATGTAAGAAACGGTTCAATGCGCAGTATAAGAATTTCAAGACGTATATTAAGTTTAATCATTCCATAAGAAACATTCTTAGAAGTAAAAGAATAAAATGAAAAGGGTTAAGATAGATACTAAGAGATTTTAGATAAGGGAATTCGTTTCAGAAATGATTATGATTTTGAAGGGGTAATTAATACACTTACTTTGTTCAATCCATAAGATGTTGATTGATGAAAGCTTACTAATAAGATATTAATCGATGAAGACTCACTAACAAGATGTTAACTGATGAAGACTCATTAACAAGATAGTAGTTGTTGAAAACTTACTAACAAAATATTGATTGGTGAAAACTTACTAATTGTTTTCACAGTAGAAGAAACCTACAAGTATTAACCACTAACCGGTTCCTTTAACTAAGTTGCCAATTTTGTTTTAGTATCAAACAGTAAAGTTATAAGGTTTAATGTACAAGGTTACTCAGAAATTACAGTAAGAATGTCCAATGAAATTTTGCGTAACCACAATACACAATCTCAGTAGGAAGTCAAGGACACACTTGTTATTGCATACATATACACCATGATATTATCTCCCAGGACTTGTCCCCAAGTAGCAGGTCGCAGCAAACAATAAGTCATCAAGTGTCGTCAACGAAGAATGAAATTTATTTTTTCATAAAGAAAGGCAATATCCACCTAGATGGAATAGGACAGAGGACTGAAACAAATCATATACTGTAAACTTGGAAAGTTATAATTTTTTTTTTTTTGCTTCTACCATGCATTTATATAACTTATGTGACTTAGGGCTAATTCATGTTTAACCTTCAGTTTTTCTTGTTTTTGGTGATTTTATTTATGTTTGCATTCAGTTTTCATGTTTCTTAATGTGATTTTACTCATTTTTTAATGCACTTTGATGATTTCTTTTAATATTACTTAATCAAGGATTGTTTATGTTTATGTTCAGTTTTAATGTCATTCTTAATGTTACTTAAAGATTTATTCATGTTCATATTCAGTTTTTGATGTTTCTCTGAATGCTACTTACTCAAGAATTTATTCATGTTTACATTCAATTTTGATTGTTGCCCTTAACGCTACTCAATCAAGGATTTGCTCATGTTTACATTTACGTTTTGATGTTTTTTAAGTTAAAGTTTCAATATGATTTCCAAGAAGCATAAGTTACGAGTCCTCTTGTAGGTATGATATTTGCTTCAGCTTAGTTAACGCTGTCGGAGACAGCTAGGTAGCGGGCCGAGACTGTTACAGTGTCGTTAAAGAATTAAGGCAATTATTTCAAAAGGCATTAACTTAAAAGTACTTAAGAAGAGGCACGGATAATAAGAAAAGAAAAGGGAAAAAGAATGAAATAAAATAATGGTTTTATGAAAGTATCGTCTTTCTCGGACTCAACCCCAACGACCAGGACACTTTAGCCATCGAGAGTCTGGATATCATCTCCCCAAAAACATCTGCCCGTACCGGAGATTAGTGGCCGACGAGGAGATTAGTGGCCGACAAGCGATATTTCCCAGGCATCTTTGAGAAATTGGAACTCAACTCGTCACACCTCATTTACGCCTACACAAGCCCTCTTCGCAAGATATAATTGGTGCCAGGGATAATTCCTATATCCCATCTGGCATATGTTAGAGAAGAATTCTAAGCTCCCTTGTTTGTTTAAGAAAGGGGAAGTGTTAAACTCGAAAGCTCCACCATTTCCATGGATAGGCCTAGGGTCTTAACCAATTAAATCAGGAGTGCCAGATCGTAGGACAGCCCAAAAAGGGGTCTCAACGAATAACCTATGAGGTTACCAAAGGTACACACCCCCAAAAAGCCAGGGCATGAACAAGAGGCGTTTCCTAATTTAGAGTCTACGAATCACAACAGAAAAAAAGACAGGAAGGTGGTTTTGTATAAAATCTGTAGCTACTCAAACACAAGAATTCTTTCAGAAGATGCCACACCCAGTCAAAATCCAAAAATCCAAAAGGGCGGTGCCAAGAAGATATCCCAATAAAAAAGCCAGACAGAGAGAGAGAAGGGCAGAAAAGAAAAAAGACAGAGTGGATAAGGGGGAGAACGAGTGCAGAACAGAAGAGTGGGCGTCAGTAGCAGAACTGAGAAGATGAAGAAACGAAACAGTAGAGAGGAAAGTGCAGAAGTGTGTGTTCAATAGACAGTGATAAGTGACTATCGTACTCAGTAAAATTCCCTCGTGCCTACTAACTCGTAATTGCAACAAAGTGCCTTTCAAAGAAAATAGTTTTATCAGTCCAAGCGCCCAGAAACACAAAGGTGGAAAGTTTATAAGAACCCATAGCAAAGAATAAACACATAAAAGGACACATTAATTTAATTTTTCCCAAAACTATATACCTATTAATAAATTCCATAAGAACATTTAGCAAGGTGAGATTAAAATTATTTAATGCTATTTCCCCAAATTACGGGCCCCCACTCAGGTGCACATTACCTTAGGGCTGTGTGTTAGTAACCACTACCACACACACACACACACACACACACACACACACACACATATATATATATATATATATATATATATATATATATATATATATATATATATATATATATCTAGGTCTTTAAGGCACCAACAGTCTATATTATTAAATAATTGGGTGATAACCTTAGCTCTTGCAGGTTAGAGACAGATGCAAAATGCTTTGATTCCACGAAGATGCTGAGATGAAAAAACTAACCGGCGCACAATTAGGGTCAGTGACGCGCTATGAAGATCACGAGTTTCATGGGTGAAGTGTGCCTGCCTTGTGTGTGCCAGTCGGTGAGTGTGTGTGTGTTCATGATGAACTGAAAATGACATATAGTCAAGTGGCAAAAGTTGCAAATGGGGACTCGCTGATTTTGGTTGATAGTGTGTGTGGAACACACCACAGAAGAGGTGCTGGAAGAGGTGTTGCAGGTCCGTCGGACAAGGTAACGAGAAACTTTGGAAAGTTAACATTTGAAGTGACAATTACTTGAGTCTAGAGAGAGGGAAGTGAGGTGCGACACACATTCTTTATTGATGAACTTTAATGTTTTATGGTGTCATAATTATGGTCTCTTTATTTCAGATGGATTCGAAGTCACCTATGGGTTTTTCTTTGACTGATTATGATTATCAATAAGCTATGAATGTTTGGACACTTTGGGGAAAAGGGGGTACTTACTTAAATATGATTTTGAGAGGAATATGACAGTTTAACGTTTCTTTTTGAGTCAAGTTTAATTAATAATTCTTCCATTTTCATGTTAGCTAATTTTGGAAAGTAAAAAGTATATTTTTTAATTTTTAACAACAAGAGTTTACCATAGCCTAGTTTGAAATCAATTTTCAGCCAAACTCCAGAGATGGCATTCAACAGAACAATGGTAGGTTACGTTACCAGTTAGATGTTTTTGCTTTAATTTTGTTTAAACGAGTGTCATTTGACCTCGTTTGAGATTTTCCCTGTTAGATATATATCTATATATATATATATATATATATATATATATATATATATATATATATATATATATATATATATATATAAATTTATATCATATATCTAACAGGGAAAAATCTCAAATGAGGTCAAATGACACTCGTTTAAACCAAAATTAAAGCAAAAACATCTAACTGGTAACGTAACCTACCATTGTTCTGTTGAATGCCATCTCTGGAGTTGGCTGAAAATTGGTTTTTCAAACTAGGCTATGGTAAACTCTTGTGGTTAAAAATATATATATATATATATATATATATATATAATATATATTATCTATATATATATAGATATATATATATATATATATATATATATATATATATTATATATATATAGATATATATATATATATAACTGAGTCACGAAAGTTAAGAACGTGCCACGAAGGAAAAATAAACGAAGGAGGATCTGCGAGACCTTTTGACGTTAAACGTCCTTTACTGAGCAGAAACTGACATAAACGAGGGTAAAGACAATACAAGAAGATTCGTATAAACTGACAGATAGGGATTATAAAGAGATTAGTACTAGAATCCGCACACCTGGAAGATGAGAAACCTTCCCAAACAAGCATAAACAATGGGTGCAATTAAAGGTTTTAAGACAATCATCTCAGAATGGGATGATTGTCATACCTTCTTAGACGGCGTGGGCAGCAAGGATTTAGGGAGCACTTGTTCAGAAAGGCACTTCTTCAAGAACTTAAGACGAATTCTGGTGAATGTGCAGCCACAAGAGGCTTGGAAGAAGGTAGTGCCGACACATCTCAAAAGAGGAAACAGAATAGCGAAAGTAAACGCGGCCCTCATTATGTTATAACTGAATCACGAAAGTTAGGAACGTGATAAATCCATAAATAAAGATATATGCCACGAAGGAAAATAAACGAAGGAGGATCTGCGAGACCTTTCGATGTTAAATGTCCTTTACTGAGCAGAAACTGACATAAACGAGGGTAAAGACAATACAAGAAGATTCATATAACTGACAGATAGGGATTATAAAGAGATTAGTACCTAGAATCCGACACACCTGGAAGATGAGAATTTTTCCCAAACAAGCATAAACAATGGGTGCAATTAAAGGTTTAAGACAATCATCTCAGAATGGGTGATTGTCATACCTTCTTAGACGGCGTGGCAGCAAGGATTTAGGGAGCACTTGTTCAGAAAGGCACTTCTTCAAGAACTTAAGACGAATTCTGGTTGAATGTGCAGCCACAAGAGACTTGGAGAAGGTAGTGACGACACATCTCAAAAGAGGAAACAGAATAGCGAAAGTAAACGTGGCCCTCATTATGTATAACTGAATCACGAAAGTTAGGAACGTGATAAATCCATAAATAAAGATATATGCCACGAAGGAAAAATAAACGAAGGAGGATCTGCGAGACCTTTCGATGTTAAACGTCCTTTACTGAGCAGAAACTGACATAAATGAGGGAAAAGACAATACAAGAAGATTCATATAACTGACAGATAGGGATTATAAAGAGATTAGTACCTAGAATCCGACACACCTGGAAGATGAGAAACCTTCCCAAACAAGCATAAACAATGGGTGCAATTAAAGGTTTAAGACAATCATATCAGAATGGGTGATTGTCATACCTTCTTAGACGGCGTGGCAGCAAGGATTTAGGGAGCACTTGTTCAGAAAGGCACTTCTTCAAGAACTTAAGACGAATTCTGGTTGAATGTGCAGCCACAAGAGACTTGGAGAAGGTAGTGACGACACATCTCAAAAGAGGAAACAGAATAGCGAAAGTAAACGCGGCCCTCATTATGTATAACTGAATCACGAAAGTTAGGAACGTGATAAATCCATAAATAAAGATATATGCCACGAAGGAAAAATAAACGAAGGAGGATCTGCGAGACCTTTTGACGTTAAACGTCCTTTACTGAGAAGAAACTGACATAAATGAGGAAAAGACAATACAAGAAGATTCGTATAACTGACAGATAGGGATTATAAAGAGATTAGTACCTAGAATCCGACACACCTGGAAGATGAGAAACCTTCCCAAACAAGCATAAACAATGGGTGCAATTAAAGGTTTAAGACAATCATATCAGAATGGGTGATTGTCATACCTTCTTAGACGGCGTGGCAGCAAGGATTTAGGGAGCACTTGTTCAGAAAGGCACTTCTTCAAGAACTTAAGACGAATTCTGGTTGAATGTGCAGCCACAAGAGACTTGGAGAAGGTAGTGACGACACATCTCAAAAGAGGAAACAGAATAGCGAAAGTAAACGCGGCCCTCATTATGTATAACTGAATCACGAAAGTTAGGAACGTGATAAATCCATAAATAAAGATATATGCCACGAAGGAAAAATAAACGAAGGAGGATCTGCGAGACCTTTTGACGTTAAACGTCCTTTACTGAGAAGAAACTGACATAAATGAGGGAAAGACAATACAAGAAGATTCGTATAACTGACAGATAGGGATTATAAAGAGATTAGTACCTAGAATCCGACACACCTGGAAGATGAGAAACCTTCTCAAACAAGCATAAACAATGGGTGCAATTAAAGGTATATATATATATATATATAATATATATATATATATATATATATATATATATATATATATCGAGATGAAACAGACACTCACTTGTACAGGTGTAACTCCCTGGGACGTTGGTGCAATCTTCATTGCTTAGACAAGCATTGTTGACTGAGTCACATTCATTAATATCTGAAAGTGGGAAAATAGGTAAGAAAAGTCATCTTCAAGTAATTAGAGGAGAAAATGAAGCAGTCGCTCACACACACAAGTTCAAATTTTCCCAAAACAATAGACAAACTGCAAACAAGCTCTGTGTTGTTATTTTATCCTCTCGTTACGTATCTCTTCGAACTGGTCAAACTTGTTTCGGGAACTGTCAGTCTTTCGATAAATTTCGGTAGTGCCAGGATGTGCTAGGTACCTATCCTCTGTTCAGAGCCTCGAAAAAGAAGTTAGATATATTCACAAATCGATCCGAAAAAACACATAATTTTTCATTGTTGATATACATGCAAACACACACACACACACACACACACACACACACACACATATATATGTATATATATATATAATATATATATATATATATATATATATATATATATATATATATATATATATATATATATGAACAGATTGGAATGAGTAGCAACACAGCCTCGAGTGTTATGGGAAACTTTAAGGTATCAGCAAATACTTTGGGTCTTCGAACGGAAAAGCCAAACATTATCTGACTTCAGAGACGAGAGCGCGGGTGCGAATTTGACCCAGCTGTAGTCGTGATTGTGATGTCAGAAAAATGCAGTTGTGTATGTCTGTTTGTGTGTCAAACAGGGTGTGTTCATGGAAGGACCTAGAACAATTTATTGTGTTCATGCACTCAAATATCAGAACTGTGAGAAGACTAGCGTGCGTGTGTTCATACACCCATCATGGCGCATGAAAACATAATACATTTCTATAGTGAGTCAGGAGACTGCAGTCTCTTTGAGCGATTACCAGTGTTGAAAGCCCGATGGGAGGCGCACAGAAGATCCATCAAGAAGGTCAATAGTGAAAAAAATACTCTGAAAATCCTTTGAACTTTTACAGATACTCTGAAGGGAGCTGAAGTTGTGTGAAATTCATTTGGTATTTTCATTGGGTATTTATCGGTTTGTCCCCACCACAGAAAATGAATTCCCTAATTAACCATTTTGTTTGGGAAAATACTGAAGGGGTTTTTGACAATAAGATAGTGTGTGACAATTTTTTTAAATCAAAATGACTATTTGAGGAGTAATTGAGTTTCATGGTTTTGGGATTTTCAATTAATTTTCCTTGTTTTTCCAGTTTGGTCTTAGCCTAGACCTAACAACTTGATTTATCTGCTGAGTTGCCGGTTTGTGGTGGAGTCTTCGAGGTAGGTTACTTTACGAGTAAGTGATTTCTCTCCTTTTCATTAAACAGGGTCGATTAGAGCCTTGTAAGCTATGTTAAACATATAAATTTCTGACTCTGACTCACTTAGGACTCTTCTTATGGTTATATTTCGAAGCGGAAGCTGAAAGAGCGTTTAAGATCCCAGTAAGAAACAATAATAAAACGACACTTACCAACACAAT
This sequence comes from Macrobrachium nipponense, assembly GCF_015104395.2. Lineage (NCBI taxonomy): Eukaryota > Metazoa > Arthropoda > Malacostraca > Decapoda > Palaemonidae > Macrobrachium > Macrobrachium nipponense. The sequence continues at coordinate 121,697,909 of NC_061107.1, forward strand.
CCCCGTTGACTTTTTCGTACCCAACATCGCAGACGCATTCGTAACTGCCGGGTGTGCTCTGGCAGTGGGAGTTTGGACCACATGGATTGCTGTCACATTTATCTGGCAAAAAGAAGAAAGTTATGTACATACCAAACAGATAAAAGAGAGAGAGAGAGAGAGAGAGAGAGAAATTGTGATGGTGTTGTTGGTGTCCATGATGTTCATATGGAATACTTAGTAACCTCATGAAACTTGGGAAGAAAACTAGAAATGTTTACCACCTCTATTGTGTTCTAGTCTTCATATAACATCACTAATCAGTATCTAACAGAAAGAACTGAAAGAGATGGGTCACTATACAGAGTTGTTTCATAACATCTTAGTAACATGAGTGTGGTATAAATGATATTTTTGACTTAACAATTCATTCTCCACATTAACTTTTTGATGTGAGGCTTTGGAGGAGGGGGAGGAGGAGGAGCAGCGAGGGACCCCTGGCAATGTCGCCGGAATGAAATCCAGAAGAATTCGGCTGATAACTTGAGCACCAACTCCATCCAAAAAGTCACAAAGGTGAGAATATATGAAATGTTCAGTAACACTCTACTCGAATGCATTGCTCAGGGCCTTGCCTTCCTCATAATGGCATTCTGAGTTGGCGGCCCAGATGTCTGTCTGTCTGCCTATCCTATCCCTGTTGCGTATTCATCATCCATCCTGTTGGAATGTAGTTGATGCCAAAAGCAAGGATGTACAATTCCTATCCTATGAAACAATCGTGAGAATGAATGAACGACTATGAGATTTCGTATCACTCTTGGCAGGCTGCATCAATTCGCAACTTATGGAGGAGGCAATGATCCCAGATTCTCTCAGAAAAAAATGTGAAAAAAAGCCTTGAAGAAGCAATCACTAAACTAATTGTCTTCAGATCCTTTTATTTTAACAAAGTTTAGTAAATGAGGCTAGAAAATAGACCATCTTGAAACAATTTTATGAGCCACTATGTGATACCAAATTCCATGACTATTTAACTCATATTAATCTTGGATTTCATGCACTATCAAGGTAAGTGAACCCATAAGAACATTCAAAACAGATTGCACATCATAAGGAAGCCTGGAAAATATGGCTTAGCAATGTTTATGCAACAATTTTTCAAGAACCAATATATCTTTCATTAGGCATCAGTTTAGTACAGAGTCAAAACTTTCAAGCTTAGAATGGAAGTCGAGAAGCAAAGTTCTTGATAAAAAGTACACAGAACAAATGGAACAAGAAATCTGCTTCTAACGAGTGGCTTGAATCCGAAGAAAAGTCTTCCCATGTCTGAATTTATGGTCAATGGCATTTTTCAGGGATCACAACGGTCCAGGCAAGCTACTGCTTCTTAAATGACGTTTTTAATGATAAAATAGTGATTGCTATTTTAGGGAATACTTAGGAACGAGGCGCAGAAGGCTCACTCGATATACTGCCAGGATGTAGGTGAAACTGCAAAATGAATCACTTGCTTAAGAAAACGAAATGAGTTCGCGAACTACATTTTTCTCTAGAGTTCGTCTTCTTACCTTCCACACAGCAGGAACATAGTGAGGACTTGCATTCCTTGGGAAAAAAGAGGCCATTGCAGTCTTCTTTCTTCTTGCTTTGGATGCAATAACCACCGTTGGCAACGCATACGTCAGTTGGTTTGCAATCTGCAAAGTTAGAAGAGTAATAACGTCTGAATGCCTCTGTCTCTCCAGTCTGTGCTAAAAGTCATTAAGTTATAAAGCAAGGAACTGAAACGTGAAATTTTTTTTCTTATTGAAAGAAGAAAGATTCTTGCATTCATGTTTTCCAGTGTCATGAAGGTGATGGTGAGATTTCTCTAGTTATGTCATCATTACGAACATTTATCATTTTTGCAATACGAGTGTTCTGTTTTGACTCTAACGTAGGCCACGTGGCCTCTGGAAAAATGCTGATGTTTGCTATCAAATGATCCCAAACATACAAAGCTTATTACATTAGACAAAAGATTGATTTTACAAACAAAACGTAACGAAATTTATGAGAGATATTTGATGTTTCATGGAGAAAAAACGCCATCCTTATACAGTGAGGTTATATGAACATCTTTCAAATGATTTTTCATTGCCCACTGCGTATTTCTCTGTTTCTGCTACGTAACCTCGGTAGAAACCCATGAAAAACAAGAAACAGCGCTGTTGGAGACTTCCTGTCCGTCCAGACATCAAGAGATATAATAGCTTGCAAAACTGACAAGAAAGGGAAAGGAACTTACCATGTTTTTTCCCAGGTATAGGCTCAGGTTTAAGCAGAGCTTTAACCCCAGAATGAACAGGAAGCCTTTTCTTGAAAAGGTGGAGTCCAGCTCTCTGTAAGACAGAAGGAAAATCGATAGAGAAAAGAAGTAGGTCAAGATAACGAAATTCGGAATGGAATTTCAGCAACTGTACCAACTGAAATAGATTATAGCATCTTTTACTAATTCATTTATGAGATCAATCATTGGATTATCATGTTATTATTATTATTATTATTATTATTATTTTGCTTTATCACAGTCCTCCAAATTTGACTGGGTGGTATTTATAGTGTGGGGTTCCGGGCTGCATTCCTGCCTCCTTAGGAGTCCATTATTATTATTTTTTTTTTGCTTTGCTCTATCACAGTCCTCCAATTCGACTGGGTGGTATTTATAGTGTGGGGTTCCGGCTTGCATCCATGCCTCATTAGGAGTCCATCACTTCTTACTATCGTGCGCCGTTTCCAGGATCACACTCTTCTGCATGAGTCCT
>NC_061107.1:121701197-121718697 GCF_015104395.2 Macrobrachium nipponense
ATTGATAAAACGCGTCTACCTGACTGTCTGATTGGATACCTCTTCCTTTAAATAATATATATATATTATTATTATATATATATATATATAATATATATATATATATATATATATATATATATAAATCTCACCATGCCACGATTCAAAGGTATACTATCAAGTGATCAGACGTTAATTACTTACCACCATCGTTGGGCAAGAAAGCCTCACCGTAACCGTTGGCTTGTTCTTGTGTGGATATAGCACCTACAATGAGCGAATTATCGATGCACATCGCCCTCCCTTCATCGTAGGTCATATTCCCAGAGAGGAGCTTGCCACATCTGTCGTTCACGGGCAGGTATGTCAAGCCTGGCTCGCATCCTTCTGAAAATGAGTTCGGGAAATACTGAGCGTCGCTGCATATCTGCTCTGAAGTACCAGATATCAATAGATAGCCACTATCAAATATCTTTCCCAATATATGTATTAATTATAACTAGTAAATACCCGATAAAAATTCATGTTTTGCACACACACACACACACGTAAATATATATACATATATATATATATATATATATATATATTATATATATATATATTCATATATATATATATCATATATATGTGTGTATACATACAATACATACATACATACTATATATATATATATATATATATATATATATATATATATATATATATATATACGTATACGTATATAGCATATATATATATCATAATTTCTATATATATATAATATATATATATATATATATATATATATATATATATATAATATATGTGTGTGTGTGTGTGTGTGTGTGTGTGTGTGTGTGTATGTGTGTATCCGGGTGAAATAGACACTCACTTGTACAGGTGTAACTTCCTGGGACGTTGGCGCAATGTTCACTGCTTAGACAAGCATTGTTGCCCGAGTCACATTCATTAACATCTGAAAGTGGGAAAATATGTAAGAAAAGTGATCTTCAAGTAATTAGAGGAGAAAAGGAAGCAGTCGCTCACACACACAAGTTCAAATCTTCCTAAAACAATTGACAAACTACAAACAAGCTCTTTGTTGTTAATTTATCCTCTCGTAACGTGTATCTTCGAAACTGATGTCAGTCTTTCGATAAATTTCACTGAATGGCGTCGGGAGAGTTATGTGTTCTGTGGCTTATTTCTTGGGAGTGCCAGGATGTGCTAGGTACCTCTCCTCTGTTGAAAACCCTCGAAACAAGTTATATATTCACAAATCCGGTTTCTTAATTTTTAAGTTATCCGAAAAAACTCACAGGCATATTGCAGGGTACATTAATTTTTCATCACACACACACACACACACACACACACACACACACACACACATATATATATATATATATATATATATATACATATATATATATATTATATCATATATATATATATATATATATATATATATATATATATATATATATATATATGTATGTATGTATATATATATGATAAAGCCAGTGTTAATGTATGGAGCAGAAACATGGGCTCTAAGAAAAGAGGTAGTAAAGCTTGAGAGAACAGAGATGAGAATGCTGAGGAGGATTATGGGAATATCACTGCTTGAGAGATTGGAAAATGACGAGATAAGAAGAAGGGCAGGAAGGCTTAGTAGAGATTACACAGGTGATAAGTGTGTCACGATTGAGATGGTATGGGCATGTGTTGAGGATGGAGTGAAGAGGGCTTGGGAGGAGGAACCCGTTAGAGGGAGAAGATTGAGAGAGAGACAGGGAATTAGATAAACCGTTCAAAATACTGGAAAGAAAAGGTATTAGTAGAAATAGTGAACAACCCTCACCTCCATGGTCATTTGTGTACAGTGTCGCAGTGTCACGGCACAATCCACAAGGGAACCAGTCTTGAGAAGCAGTGCACAGTTATCCCTCAGAAACCCTTCACGAAGGATATAACACGAGTTCATTATGATGGAAGATATGATGACGTCACTTCATCATCTTACTGGTAACTTAGAAGACGATTCCCAAAATAACAGGTTTTCTACAATCTAGTTCTTAGGGATTCATAATTGACCCTTCTCAAAGAGTAAAATCTACCCTTCGCTAGTTCCGCCATTCGGAGCAAACTTCAGCGCAAACCCTCCATTCAGAACACACCCATTCCATTGAGGGAAATTCCGTGACTTCTCCAGGGTCAATGTTCAATGTCTCTGTGAGAGCCAGTGATGGCGATTAACGTTTGGAAGAATGTAGCATAAACATAGATGTTTCGACACACCCGCTTGTCCCATCTCCTATCTGAGATTCTGCTATCATTTTCACAGGACAGCTAAATAGTTTCCTACCTCAGTCTATGCACCTGCATAATTATAAAATATCTTCCCTATACTTAACATGTGCTCGGCCCCAGCTACCATGGTTGACCTCGTTCAAGCATAGTTCATCTAAAATACAAAAAAATAACACGGGCTGGGCCCAATAAAAAATAAAACAAAATAAATCCAACAGCAGAAGGCTGTTTGTCTTTTGGACAGCTAATGTTTATCATATTCACTAATCAGAACTTCCATGATCATTAAGTTCAGTTCTTTCCAATATATTCTTCATATCTTGAATTTCGACGATTGTAATCTCCTGGATGGCCCGTGGTTGCACAAACCCCTGTTGAGTGTGGTGCTTGCGAATCCTTAGTGTAGAAACACACCACTAAACGAAATATGGGGACTGTAAACATGCCACCTATCATCATCCAACAAGGCCCTTTTCTATCCTCTCGAGGAGACGAAGGCGCGAAGACAGACCTGGAGGCTTGTAAATAAAAGGTAGACAGCTCCCCATCATTAGACTGCATCCATCATGGCTCATAGAGACCACTCTGTGAAGGTGCACCCATGAAGAACTGGTGTATACCGTAAGTAGGTCATGTCGTTGGTCAATAAAATCAAGACATCAACTCGAGAACTAACAATCTGTCTCTGAAAAACATAACTGTCACAAAACAGCTTGAAAGAGTTGTCTCCAAAACCCAACAGCTACCAACTGAAAATTTTTTCATCTAACACCACCAAAAGAAAACCAGCATGCTAAAACCAGATATACTAAACAACTTATGAACAAACTCCTACCTAACAAAAAAGAAAAAAAAAATGGCTGAACTCACCAAACAATTCCCAAACCCTAAAAAAGAAAAACACTCGTGAGATGTAATCTCACAGAATCATAAGTAACCATTACAATATTTAAAATCACAGCATATATCACAAAAGAAATGAAGTATCCCCTGAATAAAAAAAAACTGAGTCACGTTTAAAAAAATGGCCACTTCTAAATCATAATAAAAACCCAAACTAGTCGATTACAATCCAATATCAAACTTTCTCTCCAAGAAAAAAAAATATATATACATACATAATATATATATATATATATATATATATATATATATATATATATATATATATATATATATATATATATATAATATCCAATGTAGCACCTCGGAACACATACTTGAGAATATCCTTAAATCCATGGTAGAAAGTTAAGTGAAACAGGGACCTGGAACAAGTACTTTCATAGGACTCACTCTACATTTTCAAGTTTACACTGAATATAAAAGGAGTTGACAGACCTTTATATACAAAAACAAAAAGAGGGGGGGGGGGTTACAGTTTGTTAATCTGGGCGGCATGTTCTTTAAGCAAAAGAGATAAGGAAAGAGGATCAAGATAATCCTGGATGGAGACTTAAATTCCTTGTTGACGTGGACTAGATAAAGATGGACTCCAACAGATTAACTTTTCGTTGATCTTTAACCCTGCAGATTATCGAGGAATTATCCTCGATAATCTGACTTAAGACAGAGGACGCCATATTTTTCCAGAAGTATTTTGACATATCTCATGATACATCTCAATCTACCAAGCTCATAATGAACAATCCTGCGGATTGTAGCAAAGAGTGTTTAGGATCCCAGTAAAAAGTAACATTAAAGCGAAACTTACCAAAACAATCCCCGTTGACTTTTTCGTACCCAGCATCGCAGACGCATTCGTAACTGCCGGGTGTGCTCTGGCAGTGGGAGTTTGGACCGCACGGATTACTGTCACACATATCTGTCAAAATAACAGAATCATGTAAATACCAAACAGTCAGAGAGAGAGAGAGAGAGAGAGAGAGAGAGAGAGAGAGAGAGATGATGCTGGTGGTGTCCATGGTGTTCATATGTTAATGTGTGTATGCATAGAATTAATAAACAGAACTACTGGGTAAATGATAAATTTATATATATATATATATATATATATATATATATATATATAAATATATATATATATATATATATATATATATATATATATATATATATATATATATATATATATCCGGTGAAACAGACACTCACTTGTACAGGTTTGAACTTCCTGGGACGTTGGCGCAATGTTCACTGCTTAGACAAGCATTGTTGTCCGAGTTACATTCATTAACATCTGAAAGTGGGAAAATATGTAAGAAAATTGTTCTTCAAGTAATTAGAGGAGAAAAGGAAGCAGTCGCTCACACACACAAGTTCAAATCTTCCTAAAACAATTGACAAACTACAAACAAGCTCTTTGTTGTTAATTTATCCTCTCGTAACGTGTATCTTCGAACTGATAGTCAGTCTTTCGATAAATTTCCACTGAATGGCGTCGGGAGAGTTATGTGTTCTGTGGCTTATTTCTTGGGAGTGCCAGGATGTGCTAGGTACCTCTCCTCTGTTCAAAACCCTCGAAAAAGAAGTTATATATTCACTAATCGGGTTCTTAGCTTTTAGATTATCCGAAAAAACACGCAGGCATACACATATTGCAGTGTACATTAATTTTTCATTATATACATACACACATATATATTAATATAGTATATATATATATATATATATTACATAGATATATATATATATATATATATATATATATATATATATATATATATGTATATATATATATATATATATATATATATATATATATATATATAATATTATATATATTTATTATATGCATACACACAAACATATATATACACATATATCCATGGTAGAAAGTTAAGTGAAACAGGGACCTGGAACAAGTACTTTCATAGGACTCACTCTACATTTTCAAGTTTACACTAAATATAAAAGGAGTTGACAGACCTTTATATGCAAAAACAAAAAGAAGGGGGGGGGGGGGGGTTACAGTTTGTTAATCTGGGCGGCGTGTTCTTTAAGCAAAAGAGATAAGGAAAGAGGATCAAGATAATCCTGGATCCTGGATGGAGACTTAAATTCCTTGTTGACGTGGACTAGAAAAAGATGGACTCCAACAGATTAACTTTTCGTTGATCTTTAACCCTGCAGATTATCGAGGAATTATCCTCGATAATCTGACTTAAGACAGAGGACGCCATATTTTTCCAGAAGTATTTTGACATATCTCATGATACATCTCAATCCCCAAATGGGGACTAGCCTACCAAGCTCATAATGAACAATCCTGCGGATTGTAGCAAAGAGTGTTTAGGATCCCAGTAAAAAGTAACATTAAAGCGAAACTTACCAAAACAATCCCCGTTGACTTTTTCGTACCCAGCATCGCAGACGCATTCGTAACTGCCGGGTGTGCTCTGGCAGTGGGAGTTTGGACCGCACGGATTACTGTCACACATATCTGTCAAAATAACAGAATCATGTAAAAACCAAACAGTCAGAGAGAGAGAGAGAGAGAGAGAGAGAGAGAGAGAGAGAAGAGAGAGTGATGATGCTGGTGGTGTCCATGGTGTTCATATGTTAATGTGTGTATGCATAGAATTAATAAACATAAATGATAAAATATATATATATATATATAATATATATATATATATATATATATATATATATATATATATATATATATATATATATATATATATCTCAGGGTGAAACAGACACTCACTTGTACAGGTGTAACTTCCTGGGACGTTGGCGCAATATTCATTGCTTAGACAAGCATTGTTGCCCGAGTCACATTCATTAACATCTGAAAGTGGGAAAATATGTAAGAAAATTGTTCTTCAAGTAATTAGAGGAGAAAAGGAAGCAGTCGCTCACACACACAAGTTCAAATCTTCCTAAAACAATTGACAAACTACAAACAAGCTCTTTGTTGTTAATTTATCCTCTCGTAACGTGTATCTTCGAACTGATAGTCAGTCTTTCGATAAATTTCCACTGAATGGCGTCGGGAGAGTTGCTGCAGAAGGATAAATGTGTTCTGTGGCTTATTTGTTGGGAGTGCCAGGATGTGCTAGGTACCTCTCCTCTGTTCAAAACCCTCGAAAAAGAAGTTATATATTCACTAATCGGGTTCTTAGCTTTTAGATTATCCGAAAAAACACGCAGGCATACATATTGCAATGTACATTAATTTTTCATTATATACATACATACATATATATATATATATATATATATATATATATATATATATATATATATATTATTATATGCATACACACACATATATATACACATATATATATATATGAATAACTTGATCACGAAGTATATAAAACGTGATGCAATGTATAAATAAAGGTTTTTTGCCACGAAGGAAAAATGAAAAAGCGAGATAGCCAAGTACTTTCGGTCCTGTTCGGACCGAACAGGACCAAAAGTACTTGGCTATCTCGCTTTTTCATTTTTTCCTTCGTGCAAATAAACCTTTATATATATAATATATATATATATATATATATATATATATATATATATATATATATATAGATATATATATATATATATATATATATATATATATATATATATATATATATATATATATATATATATATATATATATATATATATATATATATATATATATATATATTTATTACCTGCGTTACAGTTTGTTGAGGGGTTCAAAGTTTATATATATATATATATATATATATATATATATATATATATATATATATATATATATATATATATATATATATATATACATATATATATAATATATATATATATATATATATATATATATATATATATATATATATATATATATATATATTTATTACCTGCGTTACAGTTTGTTGAGGGGTTCAACGGACTTTGTCTCGAACAGATTGGAATGTTTAGCAACACAGTCTCGAGTGTTATGGGAAACTTTAAGGTATCAGTAAATACTTTGGGTCTTCGAAGGGAAAAGCCAAACATGATCTGACTTCAGAGACGAGAGCGCGGGTGCGCATTTGACCCAGCTGGAGTCGTGATCGTCAGAAAATGCAGTTGTGTATGTCTGTTTGTGCGTCAAACAGGGCGTGTTCATGGAAGGACCTAGAACAATTTATGTTCATGCACACAAACATCAGAAGTGTGAGAAGACTAGCGTGCATGTGTTCATAAACCCATCTTGGCGCATGAAAACATAATATATTTCTTTAGTGAGTCAGGAAATGGGGGCATTAGACTGCAGTCTCTTTGAGTGATTACCAGTGTTGAAAGCCCGATGGGAGGCGCACAGAAGATCCACCAAGAAGGTCAATAGTGAAAAAAGAACTCTGAAAACCCTTTGAACTTTTACAGATACTCTGAAGGGAGCTGAAGTTCAATGAAATTCATTTGATATTTTTATTGGGTATTTATGCATTCCTTTTTTATTTTCTTTCTGGTGATTCTGGTTACAGATGAATTCGGTTTGTCACCACAAAAAATGAATTCTCTAATTGACCATTTTGTTTGGGAAAATACTGAAGGGGTTTTTGACTATAAGATAGTGTGTGACAATTTTTTTTAATCAAAATGACTATTTGAGGAGTAATTGAGTTTCATGGTTTTGGGATTTTAAAATTCATTTTCCTTGTTTTTTCTGTTAGTTCTTTTGGGAAATAAAGACTGATTTTGTATCTCAGAGTTTGGTTTTAGCCTAGACCTAACAACTTGATTTATCTGCTGAGTTGCCGGTTTGTGGTGGAGTCTTCGAGGTAGGTTACATTACCAGTAAGTGATTTCTCTCCTTTTCATTAAACAGGGTCGGTTAGAGCCTTGTAAGATATGCTAAACATATAAATTTCTGACTGACTCACTTAGGACTCTTCCTATGGTTATATTCGAAGCTGACGCTGAAAGAGTGTTTAAGATCCCAGTAAGAAGCAGTAAATAACACGACACTTACCAACACAATCCCCGTTGACTTTTTCGTACCCAGCATCGCAGACACATTCGTAACTGCCGGGTGTGCTTTGGCAGTGGGAGTTTGGACCACATGGATTGCTGTCACATTTATCTTTATCTGGCAAAAAGAAGAAAATTATGTAAATACCAAACAGATAGAGAGAGAGAGAGAGAGAGAGAGAGAGAGAGAGAGAGAGAGAGAGAGAGAGAGAGAGAGAGAAATTGTGATGGTGTTGGTGGTGTCCATGATGTTCATATGGAATACTTAGTAACCTCATGAAACTTGGGAAGAAAAGTAGAAATGTTTACCACCTCTATTGTGTTCTAGTTTTCATATAACATCGCTAATCAATGTCTAACAGAAAGAACTTAAACAGATGGGTCACTATACAGAGTTGTTCCATAACATCTCAGTAACATGAGTGCGGTATAAATGATATATATGACTTAACAATTCAGTCTTCACGTTAACTTTTTGATATGAGGCTTTGGAGGAGGGGGAGGGAGAGCCGGAATGAAATCCAGAAGAATTCGGGTGGCAACTTGAGCACCAACTCCATCAAATAAGTCACAAAGGTGAGAATATATGATATGTTCAGTAACACTCAGCTCGAATGCATTGCTCAGGGCCTTGCCTTCCTCATAATGGCATTCTGAGTTGGCAGCCCAGATGTCTGTCTGTCTGTCTGCCTATCCTATCCCTGTTGCGTATTCATCATCCATCCTGTTGGAATGTAGCTGATGCCGAAAACAAGGAAGTACAATTCTTATCCTAGGAAACAATCGCGAGAATGAATGAACGACTGTGAGATTTCGTATCAATTCGCAACTTATGGAGGAGGCAATGATCCCAGATTCTCTCAGAAAAATGCGAAAAAAAAAAAATCCTTGAAGCAATCACTAAACTAATTGTCTTCAGATCGTTTTATTTTCACAAAGTCTAGTAAATGAAACTAGAAAATAGACCATCTTGGAACAATTTTATAAGCCCGTATCTGATACTAAATTCCATGACTATTTAACTCATGTTAATCTTGGATTTCATACACCATCAAGGTAAGTGAACCCATAAGAAAATTCAAAACAAATTGCACATCATAAGGAAGCCTGGAAAATATGGCTTAGCAATGTTTATGCGACAATTTTTCAAGAAACAATATAAGACATCTTTCATTAGATATCAGTTTAGTACAGTGTCAAAACTTTCAGTTTAGAATGGAGGTCGAGAAGTAATGTTCTTGATAAAAAGTACACGGAACAAATGGAACAAGAAATGTGCTTCTAACGAGTGGCTTGAATCCGAAGAAAAGTCTTCCCGTGTCTGAATTTATGGCCAATGGCATTTTTCAGGGACCGCAACGGTCCAGGCAAGCTACTGCTTCTTAAATGACGTTTTTAATGATAAAAGAATGATTGGTATTTTAGGGAATACTTAGGAACGAGACGCAGAAGGCTCACTCGATATACCATACTGCCAGGATGTAGGTGAAACTGCAAAATGAATCACTTGCTTAAGAAAACGAAATGACGAGTTCGCGAACTACATTTTTCTCTAGAGTTCGTCTTCTTACCTTCCACGCAGCAGGAACAATGGGCCAACTTGCATTCCTTGGGAAAGAAGAGGCCATTGCAGTCTTCTTCCATCTTGCTTCGTATGCAATAACCACCGTTGGCAACGCATACGTCAGTTGGTTTGCAATCTGCAAAGTTAGAAGAGTAATAACCCCTGAATACCTCTGTCTCTCCAGTCTGTGCTAAAAGTCATAAAGTTATAAAGCAAGGAACAGAAACGTGAGATTTTTTTTTTTCTTATTAAAAGAAAAAAGACACTTGCATTCATGTTTTCCAGTGTCATGAAGGTGATGGCGAGATTTCTCTATTTATGTCATCATTACGAACATTTATCACTTACAATACGATTGTTCTGTTTTGACTCTAACTTAGGCTGCGTGGTCTCTGGAAAAATACTGGTGTGTTCTATCAAATGAAAGCAAACATACAAAGCTTATTACATTAGACAAAAGGTTCTACAAACAAAACATAACGATATTTATAAGAGACATTTGATGTTTCATGGAGAACAAGCGCCATTCTTATACAGTGAGGTTGATATGAACATCTTTCAAATGATTGTTCATTGTCCACGGTGTATTTTTCTTTTCTGCTCACGTAGCCTCGGTAGAACCCAGGAAAAACAAGAAACGGCGCTGTTGGAGACTTCCTGTCCCTCCAGAGATCAAGAGATATAACAGCTTACAAAATTGACAAGAAAAGGAAAGGAACTTACCATGATTTTGCCCAGGTATAGGCTCAGGTTTAAGCAGAGCTTTCACCCCAGAATGAATAGGCCTTTTCTTGAAAAGGTGGAGTCCAGCTTTCTGTAAGACAGAAGGAAAATCGATAGAGAAAAGTAGGTCAAAATAATGAAATTCGGAATGGAAGTTCAGCAATTGTACTAATTGAAATAGGTTATAGCATCTTTTACTAATTTATTCATGGGATCAATCATTGGATTATTATTATTATTATTATTATTATTATTATTATTTTGGAAGGAGACCCTCTTTCAAACAAGTCTTGTTGAAAGATATTGCTGCATCAGCTGCATTCAACTTGTAAATAGTCTTCTCTATTTTTCTAATAATAGCTTTCTCTCTGCTACTACAACTGGCGAGTATTGCGCCGATATTACTCATCAGGAGGAGTCATTATCCCTGAAATTGACTCCTCCTGATGAGTAATATCAGCGCAATACTCGCTAGTTGTAGTAGCAGAGAGAAAGCTATTATTAGAAAAATAGAGAAGACTATTTACAAGTTGAATGCAGCTGATGCAGCAATATCTTTCAACAAGACTTATTATTATTATTATTATTATTATTATTATTATTATTAAGAAGGAGGCCCTCTCTGAGGGCAGTAGCATTGAATATTATAGCTGTTTCAACGGCATTTAATTTATATGGAATCTTCTCATTTCTTCTTATTATCTTTTTCTCATCAGCATGTAGCTGGTGTATCAGGTTTCCTAAGGACATATAAAGATCTCAGTTGGCTAAGGTTTATTTCCTTTAACATGTCGACAGCGCGCAGGCAGTCATCTATGAGGGTACTATACAGCAAAGTGAATTAAGATACTGTTTTACATGTATCTTTTGCAGGCAAGGGCGTGTACAATCGATGGGTAGGTCGGTAAGCAGGGATTTTAATTGGTCGTTGGATGGTGACGAAATCTGTCCCTGAGGAGTTGAGATCTTCTTGGTCCGTCTCTATCTCTCTCTCTTTCTCGTTCGCTCCTTCTCTCTCTCTCTTTCTCGTTCGCTCCTTCTCTCTCTCTCTCTCTCTCTCTCTCTTGACGGTATATGGAGTCGGTTGGTTTCTAGTGCTATTTCTTCTTATGATGGTAGGAAGAAATTCTGTTTCTTTTACCGTGTTGATAGTCGGCTTTTTCTCTAATGCATGTAGTGCCTCGAGATAACGTAGACGTTTCCGGTCCGGTGCATGGTCAATAATTTCTGTGTTCGTTTAAGCTCAGCACTTTCTGGTCTTGTGTTATGTTTTTCCATGAAGTGAATGAAAATGGCCCATTCTTGAAGGTGGCAGGAAAGACGCTTGGGGAGTCTGGTAGTGGTCATCATGATATAGGAGTGGTGGCATCCATCCACCGGGCACGTGAATTAGTAGATGACATTCCTTCTCTTCAAAGACCTTTCTGGGGGCCCCGGGTTGTTTTTAAGAAGCAGCTGGCTGGTTGTCATATTTTTATAGTATATTATTAGGCTAATTTTATCACCTTCTGCAGTGGGGGAGACATTTTCACTGATTATTTTCCTAATAGCCTTTTCGTCTTCCAAATTTGTGCTGCATATAATTTTTATAAAATGTTTTTATAGCTCCACTTTGGTTGTTAGTTTCGGTCGTGCTTTCCCTGTGCCATTTATTTATGGAGTTCCGCGTTTGGCGTTCGACCATGCGATTTGAGAAGTTGTTATTGATGAGGACTTGTGTGGACCTTTCGATCTCCCTGGTGGTTTCTCTCCACGTGGAGCAGTGTGTAAGGGCGTGGCGGACGAAGTCATCTAGTACAGATCTTTTATACCTGTCTGGGCACTCACTGGACCCATTAAGGCATAGACCCGGGTTTGTGGGTTTCTCATAAACCGTGGTGGTGTATCCCGTAGGGGTCTGCTGTACCCGAACGTCCAAGAAAGGTAGGGCACCATCACGGGCACCATCAACGCTACATTCACACGTCTCCGTCTACAGGTACCATCGCCTCTCTTGAGGTCGAGAGCCTCTTAACGAACGTTCCAGTCGACGAGACGATTAAACACATCCTCGATATAATATATAGATGTAAGGACACACAGGCTTTGAACATCCCCTAGGAAGACCTAAAAGCCCTTCTTGAAATATGCAGCAAGAAGGCACCATTCACAACCCACAGAGGACATCTTTATTGCCAGATTGACGGCGTGGCAATGGGATCCCCATTAGGGGTTCTATTTGCGAACTTCTACATGAGTGTCGTCGAAGAAGGGGTTTTCAATAAGATCCCCTGCCCTCCTCAATACTATCGTTACATAGACGACACCTTCATAAGAGTCGACAGAGAAGAGGACCTTGAAACTTTAAGAAGGACTTTTGAAGAATGCTCCGTCCTCCGCTTCACGTGTGAACGCAGCGTTGATTGTGCCTCAGGGACAGATTTCGTCACCATCCAACAACCAATTAAAATCCCTGCTTACCGACCTACCCACCGATTGTACACGCCCTTGCCTGCTATAAATACATGTAAAACAGTATCTTATTTCACTTTGCTGTATACTCTCATAGATGACTGCCTGTGCGCTGTCGACACGTTAGAGGAAATAAACCAAAGACAACTGAAATCTTTATATGTCCTTAGGAAACCTGATACACCAGCTACATGCTGATGAGAAAAAGATAATAAGAAGAATTGAGAAGATTCTATATAAATTAAATGCCGTTGAAACAGCTATAATATTCAATGCTATTATTATTATTATTATTATTTATTTATTAGTTACGGGGGGGGGGGGGGGGGGGCGTCTATCACAGTCCTCCAATTCGACTGGGTGGTATTTATAGTGTGGGGTTCTGGCTTGGATCCTGCCTCCATAGGAGTCCATCACTTTTCTTACTATGCGCGTCATTTCTAGGATCTCACTCTTCTGCATGAGTCCTGGAGCTACTTCAGCCTCTAGTTTTTCTAGATTCCTTTTCAGGGATCTTGGGATCGTGCCTAGTGCTCCTATGATTATGGGTACGATTTCCACTGGCATATCCCATATCCTTCTTATTTCTATTTTCAGATCTTGATACTTATCCATTTTTTCCTTCTCTTTCTCTTCAACTCTGGTGTCCCATGGTATAGCGACATCAATGAGTGACACTTTCTTCTTGATTTTGTCAATCAACGTCACGTCTGGTCTATTTGCACATATCACCCTATCTGTTCTGATACCATAGTCCCAGAGGATCTTTGCCTGATCGTTTTCTATCACTCCCTCAGGTTGGTGCTCGTACCACTTATTACTGCAAGGTAACTGGTGTTTCTTGCACAGTCTCCAGTGGAGGGCTTTTGCCACTGAATCATGCCTCTTTTTGTACTGGTTCTGTGCAAGTACCGGACATTCGCTTGCTATGTGGTTTATGGTTTAATTTTTCGTATTGCATTTCCTACATAAGGGAGAGATGTTATTTCCGTCTATCGTTCTTTGAACATATCTGGTTCTTAGGGCCTGATCTTGTGCCGCTGTTATCATTCCTTCAGTTTCCTTCTTTAGCTCTCCCCTCTGTAGCCATTGCCATGTGTCATCGCTGGCTAGTTCTTTAGTCTGTCTCATGTATTGTCCGTGCACTGGTTTGTTGTGCCAGTCCTCTGTTCTGTTTGTCTTCGTCTGCTTTTATCAGTCCTTCTTCCCATGCACTCTCGAGCCACTTGTCTTCACTGGTTTTCAGATATTGCCCAAGTGCTCTCTCCCTCCTTCCTTTCGTGTTATGTATAGTCTGTCCGTATCTGCTCTTGAGTGTAGTGCTTTTTGCATTGTCATATGTTTCCTAGTTTTCTGGTCTATGCTGCGGAATTCTGCCTTCGCCCATTATTATTATTATTATTATTATTATTATTATTATTATTATTATTATTATTATTATTATTATTATTATTATTATTATTAATTAGAGATTAAACCCTATTCATATGGAACAAGCCCACAGGGGTCATGGACTTGAAATTCCAGAAGCTTCCGAAGAATATTTATGTAGGTGTTCATTAGAAAGAACTAACAGAAGGTAATGGGAAACACAGAAAGAGACCATTTATTAGAAAAACAGATAAATTAACAACTTAATGAAAATCAAAATGCAAGTAAAATATTCAAATATAAGTTGAATTGTATTCCGGTAGTAATGTATATAATTTTCACTTCAATTTCTGAAGTTCAATTGCACGACACCCTCTGAGGGGAGGGAGACTGTTCCACAGTCCAACGGTGTGAGGAGGAGGAATAAAGGACCTCTTGAACTCAGAAGTTCGACAGCGAGGGAGGCAAAACATTGACTGCATATTGGTTCTTCTGCTGCTCAGGGAATCTGGTTGCTCTCTATCTGCAGATAAAGGGGATCATGCATCAATTGTGAATGTTAAAGGTTTCTGTTGGAACACTACTTATGAAACCTACCACCACGAACCACTCTATCTAAAAGAGATAAATCTCTGACAGAAGTTATCCATACCAGAGAACATTATCCAGTAAATGAAGTCAAAATACCCAAAACGGGAAGCACTGATTTTATCACTGCTATAAATATAGGAGGCCTTACGAACAACACCGAACTTTCAGGCGGCATTTGCTGAAAAACTTTCATTAGATATTTCTCAAAAGTTAGACGTGATTTAAAGGTTACACCTAGAATAGTTAAAGTTTCAGGTTCGTTCAACAAAGTGCCATCCACCTGAAACGGAGGATGGGGCAGGAAATCTGAACGAGATCTGCTAATTAATAGTTTTTTTCGATTTACTGGAGTTCAGCCTCACACCCCACCGCTTGCATCATTCCCTGGTCCGGTCTCTGTACCGACTGAGACAGAGGGCAGCTTCATTTTCATAAGCGGCGACCTGACTACACCCATAAGTGTTGCATCATCAGCATACTGAAACATCTTGTTTTCCAGGCCAACAACTACATCACTTGTATGCACTAAAAATAACAGTGTACCAAGAACACTACCCTGTGGAACTCCAGATACAATAGGTCTTAGATCACTAAAGATCCTGTCCACAGTAACTCGCTGCTGCTGCCTACCTGTAAGGAAATCTTGAAGTCATCCTAAAACATTTTCACCGACTCCAAAATTAAGCAGTTTATAAACATGTGCCTTATAATCTACTAAATCGAATGCAGCACTAAAATCTATATGAATTACTCTGCACTCAAAACCCTTATCAAGGCAAGGTCTCTTACAAATGGTATGCCAAGTGTAAAAGAGCATCGCAGCTACCTAATCGCTTCCCATATATATATTTTCTATCAGCTAATAATCCTTTAGATTCCATATATACTTATAAAGTGTTTTAAAGATAAGTTTTTAAGTAACTCTGGAGAGCACAGGTAGAATATAAAATGGCCTGTATTTACTGTAGTCTGCACTTTTGTTACTCTTTGGAACAGACACTGTTTTGCTAAGCTTGCGCTCATTCAAAAAAGGTACTTTGTGACATAAAAACCTATAGAATCTACTAATCTTGGGCGACAACACACTACAAACTTTTTTTTAAAAAGCAAATGAAAAAATCAACCAGGATGGTCTCCAACCCAGCTATCAAGAACATCCAGAATTTTCTTAACCTCAAATAAGCAATATGCAAATTTTGTAAGAATAGGTTCAGGAAGATTACTTATCTTCAAAAGCTCGATGAAGCAGTTTAGCCTTTTCCCTAGAGCCAGAAACCAATGTGCTATTCTCTATCAGTAGTGGTGGAGTGGAAGACGAGCCTGGCCCATAGATAGATAGATGATGCCAATTTGGGCCACCACAGATGAGGCTGAGTCATTCCTTCAAGTTTCCTCTTCAAGGAATTGTTGTAATTTCTCCCGGCTGTATGTTAAGTTGCATTCGCAGCACGGCGAGACTCAACAATAATGGTGTAATTTTCATTTGAACTTTTCACCTCTATGGTTAGATTGGGTCTATTTTGTCATGGTAGGCTCGTTTGCATGTATTATCAAACCATGGCTGGTCATTTGTTCAGAATTTGAGGACCTCTCAAGGGACATACATTATTAAAATAGCCACCAGCATTTCATTTAACTTCTTCTCGGGACTAGGATTTAATATACCATCTGAAATTTTAAGTGTCTGACAAGCTTCAACAATGTTATTCCAATTGGCTCTAGATTTCAACCAGCCCGTTTTTCCAATGGTGGCATTAGGAATATACTGATTGACAGATATTTCCATCTCAGTGGAGCAATGATCTGAAGTGTCTATATATTCATTCACAGACCTTGGACTTCACAATAGCTGGAACATCTGTGAATTTGAGGTCTAGGCTATTACCAGAAATATGCTTGGGTTCCTCCATTAGCTGGATAAAATTGGAGCATACACAGAACTCATGAGCAGACCAGCCATGTTAATCTGTGGAATTTGAATTTAACCACTCACTGTGCTTTGCATTAGTCCCCACAAATAACGAATGAAGCTTTAGAATCCTACGACTGAGCCATGCTCATCCTTTCCAAGAAAGAGTCATATATAGAATCGTCAATATTTGGATTGAGGTAAACAGTAAAAACATAAATATTGTAGAACCTATTGAAAATGTTAAAACAAAGAACTTCAAGGCAACTACACTCCAAATTTTTTTGACGATCAATAGGTCGTCCGGACTTAGCGTATACAGCCATACCTTGTGCATGTGGAATATCACAACGACAAATAAAGAACCTCTTATATATATATAAATATATATATATATATATATATATATATATATATATATATATAAATATATATATTATATATATATATATCTTATCATGTTGATGGTAGTCTTGGTCTTGGGGCCAGAGTTTAGACCAATGCCTCTCGAAAGTACTAAATTTAATAACATTATTTCAGTAGCAACACTGATAAATAGACTCATAATAACAGTAACAACTAAGATTACCATCAACAACAAAGGAATTTATATCATTTACAAAAATTTTTCTAAAATTATAAATAAACTAGACCATATACTATCAAAAAACACCTGAAGCAAGTGGTCGACAAGGTGGGGCCGACATATCTCGTCAGGC
>NC_061107.1:121723697-121736197 GCF_015104395.2 Macrobrachium nipponense
TTTCTCCAAGAATAACACACTTCGTGAACAAAATGAAAAATGCACACATCTTTCCATATGACTCCTTAATACAGTAATTGCCATTCGACCTCTAAACAAAAGACACGAAATCAAAAAAGAGAACCACAGGAAAAATCTTCTCTTGTCTCGAAAAAAAAACTCCATAAACCACAAAAAAAAGGGGTTTACCCGCCCAAGATTAACTTCCAAACCTCCATTGATGAGACATCATATCAATAATAATCCAAAACCACTCCGGTTATAGAAATATTTCCTCCATTTGGTTTAATAAACCAAACCCCCTTATATTATTATCTTGATTTCCCAATAGCTACATGTCAGTAGAAAAAAAAGAACACCCACTCCAAGAATAGAGAATAATTCACATCTATTTCGGCAAATACAAAAATATTTACCTCTAATCTTTTCCACAATAAAACTCCATGTTATGGAACAAAAACAAGGCTCCCAAACTAATATATCTCCAAAAAAAGGTGGCCGCTCAAGGCATCTAACTCACACCACTCCCAAACTATTGCCCCATAATCTCCAAATATGTGTTATCCATTTGCAACAAAAGATGGCTGCAAAATAAGTTGCAACTAAAAATAGATCAATACCACTAGTTGGCAAATATCAAAAATGGCCAAAAAGAGATATCGCCCATATATTTAGTATCGTCAAATATAACTCCAAAATAATATATACCTCCAAATTATCTCCCCAAAATAAATAAATATCTCAATTTGCAAGTTAACTCAATTATATCTACAATTATATTCTTCAATTCTAAACTCCAACATCACAGAGAATAACCTCAATGTTATAGTCAAAAACCTAAAAAACAAAAACACACCCATTTGAGCCATAACTGCCTAAAAAAAGGGGCCAAAAACTCTGCAAAATTAAAAAAACTGATCTAGAAAGTTCTAGAAAAAAACCCACCAATGTGCCACAAGTCATTATAACAGAACTACCAAATTCACAGTGTCTAAGCAAACGACTTCCCCATATGCACTACGACATAAGCCATTAGACAAAACTTAACCAAGGTTCCTAGCTCTCACAAAAGTTGTCACAAATACACAAACTAATGGTATTAGTTGTGCAAGAAAACTCACAAATTTCTGGAACCAAATTCCATCCAAGAAAAAAATGTTAAGTGCCATTACGTATGCATTCAAAAAAATGCACAAGAAATTCTCCCCGATATTACTCTATAGCATCAAATGAGCTCAAAACACGAACCCACGTTTCTCTTAAATGACCTCCTAACGTCATGAACTGAGAATAAATTCACCACTAAACTGGAGAGAAAAAACAAAAAACAAATTCAAATTCACCCATGGTAAAAAAACTTGTGTCAGCGATGGCTAATTTCAAAAAAAAGGAGAAAAGAAAAAATCAACGGCACCATTAACCTATACTCCCGTAACTCACTAGATGTCAAGCAATTATCTTGCTGAACTCATAAAAAAGAAAAAAAACAAAAAAAAACTAAAACAAGGTGTTTGTTAGTTCTTTTCCCATAATCACAAAAGATTTCACATCCCTTGACAAGCATTAAAACACCCCACGTATTAGTAAAAAACAAAAAAAAAAAAAAAAAAAAAAAAAAAAAAAAAAAAAAAAAAAAAAAAATCAGTATCAGAAATATCATTATCACAAAATCACCAAAAAAAAATTGCTTATCGGTCAAAAATCAATCCCGTATTCAGTACAAAAAACAAAAAAATCCAACCAATGTTAATGCTTGTCCATTCTTCCAAAAATTCAGCAAAAGTTCAGCAAAATCCCACCCACAAATTTACCGAAGATTCAGCCAGAACTCATCAAGATTCAGCAAAAACTCATCCCCAATGGGAATCACTGAAATATTCCTCCAAAGTTACAAGAACTCAACAATTAATTAACACCAAGACTTCTCCCATTTAATTGCATTCGTAATAAATTCTTCCCCTTGAATAATTATCTGTAATAATTATCAAAACTAATCTCCCCATGAAACATCTCAAATCTCTTTCGTTAAAACAATTCTCCCGTAATGATAATTCATACGTAAGCAAAACCTTCCCGTGGACAAACATTCTCAAGTATAACCAATTATTAATAATAAACAATAAACTAATAAAACTCCTTCCACAGCAAATAAATTATCTGTAAGGGTGACAAACTCAAAATAGCACAATGACAAACATAATATTGCTAGAATCCTATGACATACAATTTTCTCCAGTCATGCAACAACCCCATGACATAAACACCATTGACCACACAAAACAACAGATACTAAAACCACCAATCATCGGGCATTTCAAAGTAATTTCTCCGACACAATAAAAAAAAAAATATCTGTTTATCACCCCTTATATTTGTGTCTTTCAAGGCACAAAGAAAACATTATAACACATTTCCCCGTTGCATGTTAAACTACTTTTCCCCTCATTTTCGGAAAAGAAAAATATCTTTATTTTCCTTTTCCTTTTTATTCATCCAAGGGAGAGAAAAAAAAAAAATAAAAAAAAAAATTCTTTTCCTAAAAAAAGACTCCTACGGGCATTTCACTTCATTCAAACTAATCAATCAGGCTGATATCTTTAGCATTCAATTGGTCAAGGCCCAAATCCATAGCTCCAACACTAAGAAAAAAAAAGGAAAAAAGGGGGAATTCACCCACACTGAGACAAAAAAATTTCTTTCCCCCCCCTGAGAACAAAAACCCTCCCCCAGTCGAGCGGCCAGAAACAGCCCGAGGCATACCAGTAGTATCCCCCCCATCTTAGCAATTAACCCTCCCCTGCAACTATTGCTCACCCCCGAGTGAGGCTAGTGGTACCCATGCAACTACCCGCCCCAAGGGATGCCCGTACACACCTCGGAATGCAAGGCGCCTCCTCTTGCTAGAAATATGCTGAGCCCGTTAAAATTGTTGGGCCGCTCTGGTCTCTTAAGCCAAATCTTGCTTGTCTAAGCAACAGTTTCCCATGGCATAGAAAAAATACACTCCTATGTTTTAAACAAAGGACGAATGCATACTGTCGATTATAAAACACGTGGCAAATAAAGAAAAACACTTCACTCTGGGGAAAGAAAAAAAATTTTGTTTGACCTCTTGGAAACCAAATCCCATAAACCCAGAAACTATGTTAAACAAAAAACCCTCTCCTTTTTGATTTGAATAAAACAATAGTTTAAACAACTCACCATTCCATAAATGGGGAAAAAAAAGAACTCGAAAATTCTTCGTAAAAAACGGCGGTAGTGATATAACAAACGGACCGCCGCACAGGTTATCTCGGAACAACTAGTTCATTGCACGAAGCAAAAAGTCACACTGGGTTGCGCTCACTGACTTCCAGGCTGGACTCCCTGGGAAAAATGCTTGAGTCCCATAAAAATCCTTCCCTCCCTTTAGACACAGTTAATCTAGACAGACATTTTCTCATTTTTTACCACTAAGTAAACTGAAAAAACTAAACAGTTAACGATTTTCCACCAAAATTCCCACAAAGCTTTGGTCGTTCGAAAACGATCGCTAAGTCACGGCCCCTTTTTATTTTTCTAACTGGGCCACTCAATAATCTCTTCATTGGCGGTTCCTAGGCATAAAAAAGAAAGAAGACTTTCTTATAATCCCCATTTTAACCGCTGACACCACTATTACAATGGGAGGAAAACCCTCCATGTATTCATACGGTAAGCTGTGGACACGAAACGGAAGGCAGACCCCCAACACCCACTACACAGACAGGCTCTCTCTCTCTCTTCCCGGCCAATCACCCCATCTTCTCTCTCTTCTCGCTATCTCTCTCTCTTCTTCTCCACCTCTTTCTCCATTCTAACAGGTAAATTTCAAAATGACGAGAGTTGCATCATAACAACACACCCGTCTTTATTTACAATCAAATAACAGTACACGATCTAACGATTAAGTTCAACGCCAAACCAGGCCACCTTAAAGGACTTAACTTAAAAACAAACTCATTGTCAAGTCACCCAAAAGGTCAAACCACCTTCCCTGGGAACCTTCTGGTCCCACCGGAAAATACCAGAACCCATCTGTACAAAGGATACCAAGAAACACATCCCACCGGTCAAGTCTTTACACAACAACAACCGCCGAATGACCAAAGACAAAGTTAAATAAAATGGAAACATCTTTTACAAGATATCAAACAAAAAAGCAACCCCTTTGGCTTAAAGTAAAGGTAACACTTACCTATTCCCAACCGGAAGATCACTCACTGATAAATAAAAAAAACCTTACTTTGGCATCTGCCATCATGGCTTCGCCATTCCTCCCGAATGTCTGGCAAAGTCTTTCCCATAAAACTTGGCAATTATGGGAATAGAAGAGGCGCACACGCACATACGAACAACAACAGTTCGCTCAGCGCCCTCGCGGTTTCTTTAGTTGACATCTTAGTTTCACAAAGGCACTTTCGGGAAAGGAGTTCATAAACTTGTCATACAATTGACTCGACGAACTAAGCATTTTTATCTCACGCCATCCCCCAGAAACTCATTCATGCCAGCTACTCTCAGGTCGTTATCTATGGGCACTGTCCTCCAACATTCCACAGGTTACAGAGAAATGCACGAAACAATATTATTATTAATCAAAAACAAAACCTATGTTCTTACATATATATGTAAGCATAAATTATTAGCATATTATTAAATATTGTTATTATTATTATTATTGCGCCAAACCATACGAAAGGTCAACCAACCGTTCTTTGCCCAAATGTAATTCCAATTCCAATGGGAGTCTTAATAGATAAATTAGTTTTAGATTACTTTCTTTAACGAAGTTTACATTTTTATTGTTAATAAGATTTATACAGAGATTGCTTATACCTCCAAAATAATTGGGCGGTCAGACTATTTGATAGAAGAAGAAACTGAGTTGGGCCTGAAGAACAATGGAATGCGAACTTTAGGCAGTGTAATGATCATATTTGATAAAAGCAGGCAATTCCACAGCAACTCTAGTGGATATAGTATAAGGTTTAATTTGAATGATAACTGGCTTTTATAGGGATTTCGAGTAAACTTCATGAATTTAGAAGAGTAGGTATGTTAATTTGACGACTTTGTAAATGAAATTTGTAAATAATAATTGTCGTATATCTTTACAACTTGGTATTCATACGTCAAATTCTGTGTCTTGCTAAACTTACGCTTTCGTGCAAATGCCTCTTGAATGCTTAAACGTTAGAATTTTATTCCCAAGGATACTTTGAAGCAGAAAAATAAGACTGCTGTCGAAGTCTTGCTGGAAACGGCCTCATTTCTTATGACCACAAAATTGGACTTCCAATTCGCTTATCGTAGGGGAGCTTACTGTAGGGACTGTGGAAAGGGTGATCCTGCAGATTCATCTATAAAAGCATTAAATTGGACCCAGACGTAGGTTATACTACATACTATTTCGAATTCTAAAGAGAGCCAAGAAAATTACCCACTTTAACCCCAAATTCATATTTACAAGTTATTCGCGTCAATATAAGAGTTTCTGCGCAGATCGAACATTAGGTGGAGTCACTTTTGTCCCCCGTCAATGAAAAAACGAGTTCACGATGACTTTTCCTTCAATATTACTCTCCTGGTTCACAACAATGATTGACGGAGCTAGTTGCTCGCATTGGTGCTGTGTGGGATGACACCTGTCTTGACCACAACAGCCTCAAAAGGCTCCTCACCCATCAAAGACGTCGTACTGGTACACGATCTACGTAACACCAAGAATCCAATCAGGCAAATATTCCTCTCAAAATCTGTGACAATGACAGCAGCGTTCAATGGACGGACTAGGTGGGTGGGTGGGTGGGTGGGGGAGTTTTCACTTGGTGAAATAGACACAAGTTGATAGTTTACATGAAAGATTGTATTTATCCCTGGAATACCCGTCTTCTGTATTTCAGAATCTCAGTTGATTTGGGAGGATAAAACTCCACCTTTATTGGTCCATTTCTTCGTCCCTTCAGGCGTGCCATGAACACGTGTCTGTCTGTCGGCAATTTATCGCGACACATCACAGCAGCAGCAGCAGCATGCAGGTTGAGGTCGAGGACAAATCGACGACTCAGCGGTAGTTCCAACCTGTGCCTCTTCGTACGACTATCGAGCATTTGCCTATGGTTAGTTCTTCACTTACGGTCGCTGACTTTTTTTTAACATGTTGGTGATATTTATGAGATAAGTGGCCGACGTGTATCTGACATGTTTCTGTGCAATGTGGACGCTCCCTTATGGAATCAGGAGTTCAATTATGTCAATAGTTAGAATAAGATTAAAATCATTATCTGTTACGCATTTGCGGTCGTTGACTTGTTGTCAACCTGTTGGTTATATGTATGTGATAAGTTGCCGACATGCATTTTACATGTTTCAATGTAAGGTTGCTGAAATAGAAAAAATCATTTATGCCTGAATAAAACAGCGTTTGTTCTTCCCAGACTTCTTCTTCTGCCAGTGACAGAGGGTCTTCCCTTTGGAATTTAATTGGACCAAAGTTTTTCTATGATAAGGCTTCCTTCGGCTCTTTGGCGCAGCAGAAAATAAAGCCTAAATCGGGAAACTTCTTTCCAGTTCACATTTCCCTTTGACTCGTGTTATTCTTTCTGCTTTATTTGCTCATTGATTCTTTATTCAGCTATCCAATCATTGCCACGGGGTCGACACAGATTCTGTGCTACTGTTCTTCTGAATCAAAAAGACGAATTTAATGCGATTCTGCAGAAATATTTTCGTGTAGATCCCCCTCGTAAATCAGCAACTTGATGCTTGCACGCACAGTCGTCGGTCTGTCTGTCTGTCTTTCGTGTCCGAGAATTGTTATTCGGTAAAAACGGATTTCAATCCGTTGTTTTTGAAGAGAGAGAGAGAGAGAGAGAGAGAGAGAGAGAGAGAGAGAGAGAGAGAGAGAGAGAGAGAGAGAAGAGAGTTTCAATTATTTATTTGTTTTATTTTGTTTAGTAAAATAGTTGAGGGTAAATGGAATGAATTTACTAAAAAAAATTAAATGGGAAGGATAAAGAAATAACAAAAATCTATAAGTTGAAATAAATTAGAATCACAGAGATAAAAATAATTGAAATTATGAGTTTCATTTTCTTTTCAAGAATTTCCTGATGGATCATTATACATTTTATTCCAATAATTTTATGTTTATTAAAATCAAGTGAGTATAAAAATAAAGAAAATAAAATAAGTATAATTCTAAAATAGATAAAATGAAGGAAAATAAAATCTAAATATAAATATAAAACGAGATACTGATAAACAAAATCGTAATTACAGTATTACATTGAAATGGAAATATAAATATGAAAAAACAAAAACTAATAAAATAAAATAATACTCTATAAACTAAGTAGAATGAAAATAATAAAATAATAATAATAATAATAATAATAACATAACAATAACAATAACAATAACAATAATAATAATAATAATAATAATAATAATAATAAATAATCAATAATAATAATAATAATACTATTATTATTATTTTATTATTATTATTATTATTATTATCATTATTATTATTATTATTATTATTATTATTATTATTATTATTATTATTATATTCTCTCTCTATCACAGTCCTCCAATTCAGACTGGGTGGTATTTTATAGTGTGGGGTTCCGGGATGCATCCTGCCTCCTTAGGAGTCCATCACTTTTCTTTACTATGTGTGCCGTTTCTAGGATCACACTCTTCTGCATGAGGCCCGGAGCTACTTCAGCCTCTAGTTTTTCCAGATTCCTTTTCAGGGATCTTGGGATCGTGCCTAGTGCTCCTATGATTATGGGTACGATTTCCACTGGCATATCCCATATCCTTCATATTTCTATTTTCAGATCTTGATACTTATCCATTTTTTTTTCACCCTCTCTTTCTCTTCAACTCTGGTGTCCCATGGTATTGCGACATCAATGAGTGATACTTCTTCTTGACTTTGTCAATCAACGTCACGTCCTGGTCTGTTTGCACGTATCACCCTATCCGTTCTGATACCATAGTCCCAGAGGATCTTTGCCTGATCGTTTTCTATCACTCCCTCAGGTTGGTGCTCGTACCACTATTACTGCAAGTTAGCTGATGTTTCTTGCACAGGCTCCAGTGGATGGGCTTTTGCACTGAATCATGCCTCTTTTTGTACTGGTTCTGTGCAAGTGCCGGGCATTCACTTGCTATGTGGTTTATGGTTTCATTTTTCGTATTGCAACTTCCTACATATGGGAGAGATGTTATTCCGTCTATCATACTTTGAACATATCTGGTTCTTAGGGCCTGATCTTGTGCCGCTGTTATCATTCCTTCAGTTTCCTTCTTTAGCTCTCCCCTCTGTAGCCATTGCCAATTGTCATCGCTGGCTAGTTCTTTAGTCTGTCTCATGTATTGTCCGCCTGCCATTGCAGTTTGTTGTGCCAGTCCTCTGTTCTTTCTGCTTTCTCCTGTCTCCTATATTTCTGGGTCTTCGTCTACTTTTATTAGTCCTTCTTCCCATGCACTCTTTAGCCACTCGTCTTCACTGGTTTTCAGATATTGCCCCAGTGCTCTGTTTTCGATGTTGACACAGTCCTCTATGCTTAGTAGTCCTATCCCTCCTTCCTTTCGTGTTATGCATAGTCTGTCCGTATTTGCTCTTGGGTGTAGTGCTTTGTGTATTGTTCATTTGTGTTTCCTGGTTTTCTGATCTATGCTGCGGAGTTCCGCCTTCGTCCATTCCACTATTCCCTGCGCTGTATCTGATTACTGGCACTGCCATGTGTTTATGGCTTTTATCATATTTCCGGTGTTGAGTTTTGACCTTGAGTATCGCCTTGAGTCTCTGCAGATATTCTTTCCTGATCGTGTCCTTCATCTCTGGTTGTTTTATATCTCCTCCTTCCATTATTCCCACCAGGTATTTGTATCCTGTCTCATCTATGTGTTGATGTTGCTCCCATCTGGTAGCTTTATCCCTTCAGTTCTCGTTACTTTCCCTTTTTGTATGTGACTAAGGCGCATTTTTCTATTCCAAACTCCATCCTGATGTCCCCAGATACAATCCTTACTAGTCTGGATTAGGGTATCTATTTCCTGATGCTCTTACCATACAGCTTGATGTCGTCCATGAACATCAGATGGTTGATTCTGTTGCCTCTTTTTCTTGAGTTGGTACCCGGCATCCATCTTCTGTAGTACTTTTGTCATGGGAATCATGGCTACTACGAAGAGTAGTGGGGACAGTGAGTCGCCCTGGAAGATCCCTCTCCTGATATTAACCTCTGCTAGTCTTATTCCAGAGCTTGTAAGTATTGTATTCCAGTTGCGCATTGTATTTTCGAGGAAGCTGATGGTATTTTCCTCTGCCCCATATATTTTCAGGCATTCTATTAGCCATGTGTGTGGTATTCATGTCGAAGGCTTTCTTTATAGTCTATCCATGCCATGCTTAGGTTGGTTTTCCTTCTCCTACTGTTCTTCATTACCATTTTGTCTATCAGGAGCTGGTCTTTTGTGCCCCTACACTTCCTTCTGCAGCCTTTCTGTTGGTGGGGGATGGTGTTTGTCTCCTCTAGGTAGGTGTATAAGCCTTCACTGATGATACCTGTTAGTAACTTCCACATTATTGGTAGGCAGGTGATAGGCCTGTAGTTACTGGCTATATTTCCCTTACTCTTGTCTTTTGGGGCTGGTCAGTCGTTGGATGGGTGACCGCTCTCCTCGGCGTTGATTCCTTGGGAAAGGATCTTTACCATAATTTCCTCAGTCTACTCAGCTGTAAATGAGTACCTATCCCTGATGGGGTAGGGTCCAGCTATGGGTTAAATAGCAAAACTCAGCAATGATGGAAAGAAATGAAGGAATAAACGACAACGACGTAAATGGAAACCTCTGGCAACAGGGGAGCTTCGTCCGGCAACCAGGTATTCAACCCAATTGTAGGGGAAGACGGTCAGGTACTTGGAGGTCGTCATCCAGCAACTGATCACCACAACGACAGTAATCAACAGCCTGGGATTAGAGCTACAGAGGCAAAAAAGAAAGAAAGGACAAGAGAAGAAAATAAGGAAATATGGAGATGCTACATCAGAAGCAACCCGACGGAGAGAGGATATAGAAGAAGATTGGTCAAACATCTGGAATGAGAGGAATAACACCCCCCCCCCCAAACAGAGCAGAGGCTGGCAGACCAAGTAAGGAACATAAAGAAAAAGAATGGCTCTTCCCAACAAGGAAAGAGAAGAACTGGAACGGGAAATGTCACACGACAACGAATTACACGAAGACGAACTGAGAGACGATGCCACAGAAGACGACAGGGAGGATGAGGTATCAAACAACGACACACGAAGAAACACCGACGAAGTAACAGAGAGGACGGAATGGGTAGAAAAGATTAGACAATGGATGGAGCCAGATACAGAGAGAACAAAGATCCCTCCATGAAAGCCTACAACACCAAGAAATTAAGGGAGAAAACAAGTGAGGTCAATGAAATAATGGGCCTAATACACACCACCAGTATCACAGAAAACAAATAACTTGACATATGCAGGAGCAAGATTAGTAGCAGAACTGATGGGGATTCGAACAACCAACACCACCGTCACAACCAACCAAACAGAAACCAACAGCAACCTCCTTGGAAAAGGCGCCTGGAAAAGCAAATCATGGTGATGAGATCTGACTTGAGTAAACTGAAAGAGATGGCAGAAAAAAGGCTAAGAAGCAAGAAACAATGGGAGGAACTCAACGAGAAATACAAAGTACAAGAGAGGGGACTAAACAACACAATAGAAGATGTAAAACAGAGGCTTAAGGCCAAAGCACACAAGATCCAACGGTACATGAATAGGAATAAGGGATACCAACAGAACAAACTATTCGGAACCAACCAGAAAAGACTATACAGCCAACTAAGAGGGGAAGACAACCACCCAGAAATTCCTGAAGCCGAACCAAGTAAGAGACTCTGGGAAAACATATGGAGCAATCCGGTATCACACAACAAACATGCAACATTGGGCTCCAGAAGTCAAGGAAGAAGAAACAGGGAGAATAAAACAAAAGATTCACAGAGATCACGACAGACACAGTCAGACACCAACTAAAGAAAATGCCAAACTGGAAAGCCCCAGGTCCCGATGAAGTCATGGATAACTGGCTGCAAAAACTTCAAGGCCCTACACCCACGAATAGCAGAACAACTCCAGCATTGTATCTCAAATCACCAAGCACCCAAATGGATGACCACAGGAAGAACATCATTATTATTATTATTATTATTATTATTATTATTATTATTATTATTATAATTATTATATTCTCGCTCGCTGGACCTGAAGTCTGCGTCGCAACATAGGAAACAGGTGGTGATTATTCGGTGATTAGACCTGAAGGGAGGGGGTTTTGATGGGGTCGGGGCCTGGGGGTGTGGGGAGTTATCGTAATGACTGTCTGTCATGCGATTTGGGCATTTGCAGCTTACGGAAACGATCTAGATCAGTCACGAAGTGCGAAGGTTAAACTGACGTCAGTTCTACGGTAAAGCTTGCACATGTTTCATCAATTAACCCAGCTCAGGTAGAAGACCACCCCCACCTCCCAAGTAAAACTACTAGTTCAGTAACTTCTGAATGCCTGGGAGACCGACCTGTGCCCATGCAGGGGTTGAGGGAGGGCATTACTGAATTCAAGGTCTCCCTCCATTTTGTCAGGAAGAGGGTGTTTGGGTCTGTGAGATCCACCTCCATCTGAAATGTGGTGTTACTGTTATGTGAAAAACCATAATGTCGTGTATATGTGTATTTGTAGATAATCATCATTTATATTATTATAATAGTTGTCATTCCAACTAATCTGTATACATTCAGGAATACAATTATATCACTGGAAATGGTTACATTTTCAGAGAAAAATAAGTGAGACACACACACACACACACACAGAGAGAGAGAGAGAGAGAGAGAGAGAGAGAGAGAGAGAGAACTCGGTTAACACTTCTATCGCGCATCGGGAAGCTCAGACAGACAGACAGACAGAAGGGGTTCATTTACTACAATCATATCGATTATTTTCATTGTGACTTGTGTCCTTCTATTTGGCATTTTTCCTTTTTCAAGAGATCTATAAAAAAATAGAAAAATGCAATAATACAAAAATATATATTACAGAAACGTTGTCGTCTTTGATTTCTGAGGAGAATGCAGGATCTGGCAGCCCATCCTCACAGCGCCAAGTCCTATCCAAGTCCGAGGTTTGGGACCTCTAAAAAAGCCATTGTTAATTCATTTTGTTCGTTTATGATACCTTGAAAATCATTCCTATTTGTTTATTTTTGCAATTTACACACATTTGTTTAAAATATTAAAGTAGGAGAAAAAATTTTTTTTTTTTTTTTTGCAAGTTTGGAAAGAAGAAATATTGACTTTGTAACTTTATATAGCGTTAGGAAAATGAAAGGTACAAAAACTTTTGCTGTATTTTTTATTTACCTG
>NC_061107.1:121738697-121768697 GCF_015104395.2 Macrobrachium nipponense
GTGCGCCGTTTCTAGGATCACACTCTTCTGCATGAGTCCTGGAGCTACTTCAGCCTCTAGTTTTTCTAGATTCCTTTTCTGGGATCTTGGGATCGTGCCTATTGCTCCTATGATTATGGGTACGATTTCCACTGGCATATCCCATATCCTTCTTATTTCTATTTTCAGATCTTGATACTTATCCATTTTTTCCCTCTCTTTCTCTTCAACTCTGGTGTCCCATGGTATTACGACATCAATGAGTGATACTTTCTTCTTGACTTTGTCAATCAACGTCACGTCTGGTCTATTTGCACGTATCACCCTATCCGTTCTGATACCATAGTCCCAGAGGATCTTTGCCTGATCGTTTTCTATCACTCCCTCACGTTGGTGCTCGTACCACTTATTACTGCAAGGTAGCTGATGTGTCTTGCATAGGCTCCAGTGGAGGGCTTTTTCCACTGAATCATGCCTCTTTTTGTACTGGTTCTGTGCAAGTGCCGGGCATTCGTTTGTTATGTGGTTTATGGTTTCATTTTTCGTATTGCACTTCCTACATATGGGAGAGATGTTATTTCCGTCTATCGTTCTTTGAACATATCTGGTTCTTAGGGCCTGATCTTGTGCCGCTGTTATCGTTCCTTCAGTTTCCTTCTTTAGCTCTCCCCTCAGTAGCCATTGCCATGTGTCATAGCTGGCTAGTTCTTTAGTCTGTCTCATGTATTGTCCGTGCATTGGTTTGTTGTGCCAGTCCTCTGTTCTGTCTGTCATTCTCTTGTCTCTGTATATTTCTGGGTCTTCGTCTACTTTTATTAGTCCTTCTTCCCATGCACTCTTTAGCCACTCGTCTTCACTGGTTTTCAGATATTGCCCCAGTGCTCTGTTTTCGATGTTGACGCAGTCCTCTATACTTAGTTGTCCTCTCCCTCCTTCCTTTCGTGTTATGTATAGTCTGTCCATATTTGCTCTTGGGTGTAGTGCTTTGTGTATTGTCATATGTTTCCTGGTTTTCTGATCTATGCTGCGGAGTTCTGCCTTCATCCATTCCACTATTCCTGCACTGTATCTGATTACTGGCACTGCCCATGTGTTTATGGCTTTTATCATATTTCCGGTGTTGAGTTTTGACTTGAGTATCGCCTTGAGTCACTGCATATATTCTTTCCTGATCGTGTCTTTCATCTCTTGGTGTTTTATATCCCCTCCTTCCATTATTCCCAGGTATTTGTATCCTGTCTCATCTATGTGTTTGATGTTCCTCCCATCTGGTAGCTTTATCCCTTCAGTTCTCGTTACTTTGCCTTTTTGTATGTTGACTAAGGCGCATTTTTCTATTCCAAACTCCATCCTGATGTCCCCAGATACAATCCTTACAGTCTGGATTATGGTATTTATTTCCTTGATGCTCTTACCATACAGCTTGATGTCGTCCATGAACATCAGATGGTTGATTCTGTTGCCTCTTTTCTTGAGTTGGTACCCGGCATCCATCTTCTGTAGTACTTTTGTCATGGGAATCATGGCTACTACGAAGAGTAGTGGGGACAGTGAGTTGCCCTGGAAGATCCCTCTCCTGATATTAACCTCTGCTAGTCTTATTCCAGAGCCTGTAAGTATTGTATTCCAGTTGCGCATTGTATTTTTGAGGAAGCTGATGGTGTTTTCCTCTGCCCCATATATTTTCAGGCATTCTATTACCCACGTGTGTGGTATCATGTCGAAGGCTTTCTTATAGTCTATCCATGCCATGCTTAGGTTGGTTTTCCTTCTCCTACTGTTCTTCATTACCATTTTGTCTATCAGGAGCTGGTCTTTTGTGCCCCCTACACTTCCTTCTGCAGCCTTTCTTGTTGGTGGGGGATGGTGTTTGTCTCCTCTAGGTAATTGTATAGCATTTCACTGATGATACCTGTTAGTAACTTCCACATTATTGGCAGGCAGGTGATAGGCCTATGGTTACTGGCTATATTTCCCTTACTCTTGTCTTTTTGTACTAGGGATGTTCTTCCTGTGGTCATCCATTTGGTTACATGGTGTTTTGAGATACAATGCTGGAGTTGTTCTGCTATTCGTGGGTGTAGGGCCTTGAAGTTTTTGAGCCAGTATTCATGGACTTCATCGGGACCTGGGGCTTTCCAGTTTGGCATTTTCTTTTGTTGGTGTCTGACTGTGTCTGTCGTGATCTCTGTGAATCTTTGTTTTATTCTCCCTGTTTCTTCTTCCTTGACTTCCTGGAGCCATGTTGCATGTTTGTTGTGTGATACCGGATTGCTCCTTATGTTTTCCCAGAGTGTCTTACTTGGTTCGGCTTCAGGAATTTCTTGGTGGTTGTCTTCCCCTCTTAGTTGGTTGTATAGTCTTTTCTGTTTCGTTCCGAATAGTTTGTTCTGTTGGTATCCCTTATTCCTGTTCATGTACCGTTGGATCTTATGTGCTTTGGCCCTTAAGCCTCTGTTTTACATCTTCTATTGTGTTGTTTAGTCCCCTCTCTTGTACTTTGTATTTCTCGTTGAGTTCCTCCCTTGTTTTCTTGCTTCTTAGCCTTTTTTCTGCCATCTCTTTCAGTTTACTCAAGTCAGATCTCATCACCATGATTTGCTTTTCCAGGCGCCTTTTCCAAGGAGGTTGCTGTTTTGGTTTCTGTTGGGTTGGTTGTGCTGGTGGTGTTGGTGTTCGAATCCCCATCAGTTCTGCTACTAATCTTGCTCCTGCATACGCCAAGTTATTTGTTTCTGTGATACTGGTGGTGTGTATTATGTCCATTATTTCATTGACCTCACTTGTTTTCTCCCTTACTTTCGTGGTGTTGTAGGCTTTCATGGAGAGGATCTTTGTCCTCACTGTATCGGGCTCCATCCATTGTCTAATCTTTTCTACCGATTCCGTCCTCTCTGTTACTTCGTCGGTGTTTCTTTGTGTGTCGTTGTTTGATACCTCATCATCCCTGTCGTCTTCTGTGGCATCGTCTCTCAGTTCGTCTTCGTGTAATTCGTTGTTGTGTGACATTTCCCTTTCCAGTTCTTCTCTTTCTGTTGGGGAGAGCCAGTTCTTTTTCTTTATGTTCCTTACTTGGTCTGCCAGCCTCTGCTCTGTTTGGGGGATGTTATTCCTCTCATTCCAGATGTTGACCAACCTTCTTCTATATCCTCTCTCCGTCGGGTTGCTTCTGATGTAGCATCTCCATATTTTGTTATTTTCTTTTCTTGTCCATTTCTTCCTTTGGTTTGCTTCTGTAGCTCCAATCTCAGGTTGTTGGTTACTGTCGTTGTGGTGGTCAGTTGCTGGATGACGACCTCCAAGTACCTGACCGTCTTCCTCTTCAATTGGGTTGAATACCTGGCTGCCGGACGAAGCTCCTCTGTTGCCAGAGGTTCCATTTACGTCGTTGTCGTTTATTCCTTCATTTCTTAACATCATTGCTGAGTTTTGCTATTTAACCCATAGCTGGACCCTACCCCATCAGGGATAGGTGCTCATTTACAGCTGAGTAGACTGAGGAAATTATGGTAAAGATCCTTTCCCAAGGAATCAACGCCAAGAAGAGCGGTCACCCATCCAATTTACAATAGACTATAGTGAAACATAAAATAAGACAAATAAATAAATATGTTAACAACCGAAATTATATCAAAAGTTGAAAGTAAGTTATCATATATACATTATACATAAATATATATTAATTTCATATATGTTTAATTAACTAAATGTCAGTGTGCGCTCCTGTCCGCGTGTGGTGGTCTATTTCCATGCGGTTGAAGGGCTGCCTCCTACATGAGGGCAAAGATCGGTCTGCCTCACGTTGGATGTTAAGGTTGGGGCGTTGCATGGCGATGCTGACTGCTTCTGATATCAATAAACGGTTGTAGTTGCCTTCCTTGTGTATTATTTTGGTGTTTGTGAGAAGTTCTTGTAAGGATGGTTTTTTATTGTGGGTATCCACAAAGTGCTGGTGAATAGCGCCTTGGTTTCTGTGGGCCTGCATGCGACGTTTGAGTGTAGTGGTTGTGTGTCCGATATAGCATTTTTGGGGGGACTGACATTGCTTGTCAGCACAGACAAACTTGTATACTATATCAGATTCAACCTCTTTCTCCGTCGATAGAGCCGTACTATTTTCCATTACCTGTGAGGCCGTAAGGTTTGGCTTGCAGTAAATTCTTGCCGTTATTTTGTTATATGGTGCTAGGGGGGTGGTTCCTCTTCGCAGTATACCAAGGATGGCTTTCCTTTCATCTTCGTGGTGTTTGTTGTATGATATCTGATGGTATATCACTATTTCTTTGTCTTTGTCTTGTGTGTTGTCCCTCGGGGTCGGGTTATGGAAAGCCTCTAATCTCTTTTTGACAACTTGCTGGATCATGTCATCTGGGTAGCCTTTATTTGTGAGCAGCTGTTGAACTCTGTTGATTTCTTCGTTCGTCGCTTTCCACGTCGAACAGTGTGTTATGGCGCGTTTTATGTATGCATTTACCACAGAATTCTCCTACAACCGCAGTCGCAGTTTGCACGCAAAATCTCGAGACGCATGCACCCTCGAATGTCTTAGTGCGTGTAAAAAGACTTTGCTGGGATCTGAAATTTTAATCCTTCCCGACACTTTGAAATATAACAATTTACGCAAACAAAGCACTAGACACGGTTGACTCGCAGCAACAAGTTAATCTAGTAATCCACAAAACCTATACATATGAATATCGCATTTTTTTTTTATTGTTGCTAATTTTTAATCACGCCCAATCAGTCGTAGATGAATCTCTCTTATACTCTATCTAAAGTAATATCCGTAAAGTCATTCAAGCAGAGGTGATTCAGCAGAAATTTTTTTTATCTTTTATCTGAATACCAGGATGTTTCTCCACTAGCGAGTGATCTCTGGGGAAAAATCGGATGTCATCGAACACAAAATACGGTCTAAGGACATACATAAAGCTATATACGTACCTTCGTATAGACTCCCAGTGAAATTTCAAAATAGAGATAAATGACGAAGTTGAAAAATGTTAGTAATAGGAGTCATTAGGAAATCAAATAGCCCATATAATTTTTCCCTCAAACGTCAGAATAAATTTTTTTCACCAACTTGGACTTACTTAAAGGCTTTCATCAGATACCATTAGCTAAGTGATTGTACCTCATACACCGTTTTCAGCACACTCAGGGGACATTATCAATTTCTACGTATGCCTCCGGCTTATGTTGCACCTCAATTACAATATAGTGTTTGGAGACTTTTAGGGGATACCCAACATGCCTATTGGTTGGTCTTGTAATCTTTTCTAATACCTTAGAAGTACATTCACATAAACTAGAGTTAGTGCTACAGAGACAAAGACAAATAATCTCAGAGTAAAATATCTAAATGTGAGTTTTTAAAAACCGAACATGTTTATCTAGGTTTTATGTGTCTAGTCAAGGTCTTAAAGTAGTCCATGGTAAGGTGTCGGCTATTCATAACTTCCGGTACCTATTAACATAAAACGGGGATACAGCACTTTTGCGCTGTAGTAGGTATTACAATCGTATGTAAATATGTAACTCTTCAATCATGACAGCTCCTTTAACAGATCTTACGAAGAAGGGCGTAGATTTATTATGGTCTAAAAAGCAATCAACAACGGCGTTCGATATCTAAAACGGCGGAATAATGCAGCTCACCTAACTTAAAAATCCCTGATTTAAATAAGGAATTTTCTTTTTATTGCAACACGACGCCTCAGACCAAGGGGTAAGGAGGGGTACTACTACTTCAGCAATATGATAAACAGTTTCTTTCCTAATAGCTTTTTTATTCACGTAAACTAAAGCCCTCTGAAAGTAAATCTGCAGTAATAGGCAAGGAAGGGCTAGGTATCGTTAACTCACTAGTACATTTTAAGTTCATAATCTACGGCTATCCTGATAAAATCCTTACTGACCATAAAGTCCCATACCGAGTTTTTTCAAAGGCTTTAAACACAGTCCCAAAGGAACTCGTTGGCATATGATCATTCAGGTCTTTGAAGCCAAGTTAAGATATCTACCTGGGAAAGCAAATATCATAGCTGACGCATTATCCCGCAATCCCGCACCATACTGCAAAGAACCATTAATTGGACTAAAAGATATAGAAACATCCGTGCCTATTGTTAAAACCGTATCTAAACAAGAAAATTCATTAACCCAAGAGATCGCGAGCATTGAATAGCTGGGTTGGAGCGCCGAACTGTTACAAACTGAACAAAGCAAGAGTCAACAGCGATAAGCAAAGCAATAAACACTTCGAACGGAAACAGGGTCAGCAGCTAAGCAAAACAATAAACACTTCGAACAGAAACCCTAAAGCAAAAGTATATTTAAAGTATGTGTATCAGAATAATGTAATCAAATGTAATATTATATGTAGGTCCGTGACGAGGAAAACCCGAAGAACACAGCAGGCGACTAACGACCAGGTAGTAATAATAATCTCTTCTATACAATCGTCCTAAACTGGTTGCATTCCGTCATCCAGGGTTCTCTATTATGTCACAGAAAGCCAATCACTGTTTTACTGGCCCCCCGCCTACAACGCTTACAGATATAAAAAGCACATAACTGATTGTAACACGTGTCATGAAAACAAGGGACACACTAAGATACCTGTCAGTTTAAGAGCCTATCACGTGCCAAATCAATCCTTGAAAGAATATACGTAGAATTATTAACAGAATTACGAGTCTGACAGAGGAAATAAACATTTCTTAGTGTTAATAGTTCCTTGACACATTATATAGAATTAATAGCACTAAAAACAAACACCGCAATTGAGTGCGCTAGGAATATTTATGAGTGCTAAATCAGTAAACATGGAATTCAACACATAATAATCTCTGACTCGGGTGGTGTAAATCAATAATAATCTCCTTAACTCGTTGTGTGAATTCCTTTCCATTAAGAAAACCAATACTATATTTTATCACCCAGAGTCAATAGGTTTGGTAGAACGGATAAATAAAAAAGTGTCATGTCTTACGAGTTACAACTCGTGATATTGGATCCGAACTGGATTATAGCGGTTCTCGCGGTTTTAAATACCTTTATCATTCATATCTTGTATCTATAGAATTGATACCGCAAGTAGCCTTATACGGTACGCCGCTAGAGCACTTTTCCACATATTCAAGCCAACCATTAATTTATCTAATATATATATATAAATAAATAAATAAATAAAAAATAAAAAATAAAATATGGATACAAGTGGAGTCGATATAATACACTCCGTAAGAAGTCGGAAGGGTTACAAATTATAACAAAAAAGGAATCACAATAAAATCAATAAGCAAAACGTAACCATAGGTTAATTAAATATATACGTAAAGATTTGAACTTTAACTTAACGCTTTAGTAATGACAAATAAACTAAAAGTTCAAACACATATCAAAACCTACTGACATATTGTCTGTCCCGGTGATTTATATTCGTAGTCAATGAAAAAAAAAAAAAAAAAATAAATAAATAAATAAATAAAATAAAATAAAATAAAATAGATTTTAAAGTCAGGAAGTCTAGAAGTGAAAATGTATATCTATGAAATAATCCTATATGGATCTTACAGGGCAAATAATATATATAGAATTTGTATGGAAACCTTTTTTCATTAGTTTGAATAAGGAATATCTAATTTAACATAATTACATTTATTTACAATCATGCAGATTTCCAACATGAAACTAATATATTGTTCAATTTTGGTACTGTTTTTTTTCAGACATTCTTCTCGTGTGGGTCGAGTATTAAAACAAAAAATACCCAAAGTCGTATTTATTACAGCAAGTAACATAACTCTCAGCTGGCTGAGAGCAATCTCCTGCCAGTTGACGACGTCATCAGTTCTGAAGGTGCATGACGCGTTGCCGGATCAGCATTTTTCCTTTTAACCTCAATAAACCGCTTGCAAAGCAGGTTGGCTTAGCCCGAACTTCTCATGGGCAAGGCAGACGTTAGGTACAAGTGTCTATCCTTATGTGCGATGCAATCGTTTTAAAATTAATGAACAAAATAAGCAAACAGAATTACTATAACATCAAAATGAACTAATTTTTTCTGAACCTCATAGACAATTAGAGTCAATAATTCAGCTTATGATATTGGTAAACGGACATTTAGAAGTATCAGGTCATGTATATGAAAAATTTACTTGCAACCTTAGCCTATGACAATTCAAGTAAATCACATTCATGGGAAAATATCACATTTTCTTGGAAAACCCAAAGTTTATATAGAAATTAGTTACATAGTGGGTTCTTTCGTTGCATCTCCTGCCTATTAATAAAGTTTTAAAAATTAACCTCAGGGGATGCGCGCGAGAAATTTGAATATGAAACTTTTGTTAGGGGCACATAGGATCGGATTTTATCACAGCTTAATTTCAGTTAACATAGAGAAATACAGAATCATGATTAATATTCTCTTTGACTCTTATGTTGCCTGGCAATCTTACAAATAGCTCCGTTTTCCACTTCTTTGTCTAGTAACTTACTACCAGTAATATCAAATTTTCTTTGGGATTCGTATTGATATCTGTTTTTTTTTTTTTTTTTTTTTTATAATTATGGATATTTTTACGGTCATCATAGACCTGGATAGGTTCACTCATTGTTAATGCCATGGATAAAAAAGTTTGTACAGCTGACTCTTTTGAATTCCATAAAATATCAGCGAATTCATGTGGGTTAAGTCTTGTTCTAAATGGTTTTCTCCCTCCCATATTTGATGTTGTCTGAAATTACTTTGCCCTTGTGACAAGTATAATTTCACTTGCAGGCTGATTAATGGAACCTGGTTACAGTATCCTGCAGTACGAGAGTTTCACATCGCAACTTCAAAAAATCGTTCGTCGCTGCGGACGACTGCAGTCAAGTAACAACCGCCTACAATATGAAAGGAATAAGCACCATCATAAGTGAACAAGCTTATTTCTTGGACTTCTTCGACCGACACCCGTATCCCGTCGTTAATCTCGTTTTAATGCAGAACGCTCCGGCGGCTGTCGGAAATCGACTACAAAAGGGACATACTTCCGACAATTACGACCAGAAGGATATTCAACTCTACGTTGCTGGCGAAGGACTTGTGCTGGGGGTGATTTTATTCATCGCGAACGTATTCGTGTGGCTTAGGATGCAGAGAACAAGTATGAGGCCGAAATAGAACGTTGGACCCCGCCAGGCAATTTTTTTTTCCCCTTGTGTTTTTAACCATTTGGAATTGGCCATTTCATTTGGCTATAGGTGGTTGTCTGGAACTGTGTAATGGACGAAAAGTTGTTCGAACGCTAGTTAAATGTGTAGTAGTATAACCTCGGTCATGTATCCTATATATAAAGTATCATGTATCCTATATATAAATGATCATAAATAACAGTCGAAATATATCTTTGCGTGTACGCACTAGGAATCTATTTAAAGTGCACATATCTTAATCATAATTATATGAATCCATATACATATGTATAAATAAATCAAGGTAGCCATAATCAATCTGTTACCTTTATCTTACCAATAACTGCAGATATATAACAGTTAGCATAAAAATCAACGAATCAATCAGCATAAACATTAATAATTTTTATCAATTCATATATGAATTTTTATCAGTTACAATATGATTTTTATCATGTTTATCTTTATTCTATGCGATTATCAGAGTACATTAGTATTTTCTGTAGCATATGTATCTTAAAGAGATGAAGTGAAAAACTGTTTCAGTATATATCACGTGATCACTATTATTTACGAATATCATCATATGCATATTGTGTTTTATATCCTATTACTTGAATCTGTATTTGTGTACACCATGAAATTTTTTTACTTTTAAGTATTTTCTATATATCTATATATATTCACATAGTGTCTGTATCACACTCCTATAAGTCAAATGCAAGTCAAGTTTGAGTAATATTCAGTAGTTGGTTTTGGTAGCTGACCGAGCTTTTATGTAAGTATTACATAATAAAAATATAGAATGTTATTCCATATATATAAAAAACTAAAACTAAAGAGGTCAACCAGATTGCTTGCAGGAATGTGATCAGAACAGAGACGCTAAGATGACGTATACAATAAAGTAGGCTAAGTTGACGTGCCGTCACCTGTGGTCATTCATTTGTTTTGAAACATTAGTCCAAGCTTCCTGCTTGAGACAACTACCGCGACCTATAATTCAAACGGCCTACGTGATTTCTAATGTGTCTCATTTTGTATGTATGTTCATATGTTCGAGCTACTGTCTGCTTCCTTTATGACTTGTAACCGAGATGGTAGACGGAACAGAATTAGCCATCATCATTGGCAGAAGCGATCAAGCCATCGTCATTGGCAGACCTGTACAACCCTGTCTGATATTCATCATGTAATCTCAGAAGAATATATGTATTTTTATACTTCGTGTTTTCTACTAGAACCTCACATCATTGCCGAATCATCATGAGTTTAACACATTGTCGTCATAACCAAAGAATATAATACCGACTACGTAAGTGATCTACAAACCCCAAGACACTCCAATGAGTATGGAAGTGCATAACCAACCGACTTAGCGTAAGATTATCGCAAGTCTAACATTACCTCAAGGGCGCCTTATTATACTAGGCAACAGCCCTAATAAATACGTATAGGTTGATGAAACAGCTGTCGCGTTTTTGTAAAAATACTGGAGTAAGTGGAAGAACCCCATTATGTGTCCATTAGTAACCTGAACAATGAAGTGAAGAAAATAATTAGAAAATATGAATCAATTTCAAAAAAGCTGGTAAACAGTGAAAAAGCCATTCTATTCAATGAATGTTGTATCAGTGAAAAATTGTGTACCCGTATATATATATATATATATATATATATATATATATTATAGATATATATATATATATATATATATATATATATATATATATATATATATATATATATATATATATATATATGAATAACTTGATCACGAAGTATATAAAACGTGATGCTATGTATAAATAAAGGTTTTTGCCACGAAGGAAAAATGA
This sequence comes from Macrobrachium nipponense, assembly GCF_015104395.2. Classification (NCBI taxonomy): domain Eukaryota; kingdom Metazoa; phylum Arthropoda; class Malacostraca; order Decapoda; family Palaemonidae; genus Macrobrachium; species Macrobrachium nipponense. The sequence goes on from NC_061107.1 coordinate 121,749,701, forward strand.
AAAGCGAGATAGCTGAGTACTTTCGGTCCTGTTTCAGACCCTTTACTAAGGCAAACTGATTTTACAGAGGACAACATAGTCAAAAGAAGGCTTAATATACCAAACTGACACTACAAGATAAGCAATAAGGGCGATTTCACTCTAACAAAACGAGGAAAGCGCCTGAGGGTAGCCACACCTTGGAGGGTACACATGCGGTAAACAGGTTATTCTTCCAGAAAACAGTACATTTTGAAAAAAACAAGGAAGCATATATGTACAACTTAATATCATGGAATTTACACAAAAATTTTTCCCAAAAAATTATTACTAATGAAAGACGAAAGATATATATATATATATATATATATATATATATATATATATATATATATATATATATATACTATATATATATATATATATATATCGAACAAGAGAAAGAGGGAGAGAGAATATCGAACCAGAGAGAGAGAGAGAGAGAGAGAGAGAGAGATAGAGAAATAATAACTATATACATGTGGGACTAATTTATTAATAGTTCATATATTCTAAGGTCCTTCATAAACATCTTACAAATATATGGGTCCAAATGGTACATTCCCAGACTAAGATTTAAGTTGTTTTTATTAGTGATTTGTGTAATTTCCGATTCCAGTAAATTTCTTGAAACATAATCATTAGATCTAGCAATTACAGAGGTATCACCCCAATTAATACAATGAGATTTTTTACTCAGATGGATAAACAGTGCATTTGAAGTCTGGGCTGTTCTAACTGAATAAAATAATGCTGCTTAATACGTACACATAAATTTTTACTTGACTGACCAATGTAAAACGATGGGCAATCCTTACAAGGAATTTTGTAAATGATGTTGTTATTTGTTACGGGACTATTCTTAATTAGCATATCTTTAATGGTATTGTTATCAGAGAACACTATATTAACATTAAACGATTTAAATATTGATTTTATGGTTTCAAATCCACGAAAGTAAGGTAAGCTAAGTACGTTTTTAGGCATTTCATTTTCATTAATAGCAACTCTATAAAACTTTTTGTTAGCTTTTTGATAACGTAAATCAATTAAATGAGGTGGGTAGCAGAGATCGTTTCCTATCTTTTTTATGCATTCTATTTCTTGGTCAAGATATTGTGGACTCGTGATACGCAAAGCGCGTAGGAACATAGAAGAAAAAATTGAAATTTTAATATTAAGATGGTGGCCAGAATAAAAATGTACATATATTAAATTATTTGTGGGTGTTCTATAAATACTGAATTTGCATTGGAAAGATTCTCTATGTATTAATACATCTAGGAAAGGGATGACATTGTTATTTTCAATTTCAACAGTGAATTTTATGGATGGCAAGGTGTGGCTACCCTCAGGCGTTTTCTCGTTTCTGTTAGAGTGAAATCGACCTTATTGCTAATCTTGTAGTGTCAGTTCGGATATTAAGCCTTCTGTTGACTATGTTTTCCTCTGTAAAATCAGTTTGCCTTAGTAAAGGGTCTGAACAAGACCGAAAGTACTCGGCTATCTGGCTTTTTCATTTTTTCCTTCATGGCAAAAACCTTTATATATATATATATGTATATAATATATATATATAGTAGATATATATTATATATATATACATATATATATATATATATATATATATATATATATATATATCTCTCTCTCTCTCTCTCTCTCTCTCTCTCTCTCTCTCTCTCTACTCTCAGTCACGTTGATCTTGATGATTGTAATAAAGAGCATGATCAAATATTTTCGTGAAGGTATTTGTATCTCGTACAACCTGACGCTGCTTCACATCGGAAGGGCATTTGTTTATTCTCTGAGATTTTTAAAAGTATTTCAGAAGTTATTTAAAAAAACTCAATTCAGCATTTTTATAAACTATGAGTTTGCAAATGTTATTGTCCTCGACTAATGTTCTTAGAGCCACTAAATTGACTGACGTACAGTGTGGAATCTGAAATAATGACAAATTAGACGCACCTGGTTGAAGTTCAGGCAGTTACTGTCTCAAGCTAAATGGGTAGAAAGAACAAAAATAAAAATGTATACAACAAATAACATAATTATGTTCTTATTATTTTTTGTTCGTGAAACTAAAAATAAAAAGAGGCGATGGTATTCGATAAATCTATACGAAGGATACTGGTAATCTTTTATAAAGAATTTAGAATATCTAAGGAGAGAGAGAGAGAGAGAGAGAGAGAGAGAGAGAGAGAGACTATACCCTCATTACTGTTTGATTGTATTTAGAGTCAGGTTTTAATCGATCTCTCCCTGTTCAATACTAACAGCTCTCTTTGTTTAGACAGTTACTCAGTCACAGTTTAGACAGTAATTCAGTTACTTTTGTGAACTTGATATAATTTTTGGCCGTTTGATTTGGCATTTAAATATATGTTAATGGTATGAAAATGCAATCATCAACAGCCTTTAATTGTAATCATTATCAGGAAATTGAGTCAGTGTTGTGTAAAATACAAGTCACAGAGGTTCAACCTTTGACCTTTTATCTTTGCCGTGAATCAGCGAGAATCATTCAGTTCTGAGCCTCACCAAGACTTTATAATAACCTTGAGACTGAGAAGAGACGGAAAGTATCTTGGATCCTCAGCATTAGATTCTCACTCAAAGAAGAGATAAGGTGGGTAAACTAAGAGATGCCGAAGAACCCCAATTGACTGCCATGTCTATTTCTCAAGCTTTTATTTTTTTTCCTCTTTCAGTATCCTTCAACAACTATTGAGTTGAACGCCTTAGTCAAGAAAAGTTGAAAATTTCTTATCAGACAAAGACCGATGATGTTTCCTAAGATATTTCTGGGTTCAGTCATTTTATCAACAATTTATTTCGAGTTTTATCCGCCTCAGTTTTCCTTTAACGAGGAGATACATTAAAGCTGAATTCTCTTTGTTGTAGACTACATAAGACAAGAATAAAAGATAATGGATTGAGGATGTAGCTATTCAAGTCTCTCTCTCTTGTATTAATGGGCTCTAGAATCTGAAATTGGATGAAAGCTTCAATGACAATTGTCGTTAACCTTGAAGTTATTCAGTTTATCTGAAATTACTATGGTTCTAGAATGGATGTAAAAAAGACTTTCCAATTTAGAACTTTTTAAGAAAATGCAGGGAAATATTGGAGAAATAGAACCACTTTCTATAGAAAGAAAACGACATGGAGAAAGGGAGACACCTACTACAATGAGGCATGGAATATTTTGTCAGGAACTTGTTTAAGGACTCCCTTATTCTACCTTACTGATTCGACTTCAGTCATTAACAACCCTCGGAGATGAAGATGGATGAGAAATGTCTTCTAAAAAGTGAAAATATCTTTCCCCAACTCCTTGCACACCCAAATGTGTGTGCTTGTGCCTGCATGCATCAGTCATTTCAAAATTATCCGTCCTTTCTACTTCAACATCACTTTGACGTCCGTCAAGAGCACCTTTCCCATCAGACTAGCTGAACTGAACCAGGACCCAAGATTACAATAGCAAAACGACAAGCGCACTGTGTTTGAGATTAATAAAACACACCTATGAGAATAACCTGGCTCCCAAGAACATCATTTCAATGTTTTGTATTAGAGTATATCAGGGTTCTTCTTCAGAGGTTTAGAAAGAGCATGTATGGCAATGACAAAACAATGAAGGAAACAGAAGTGGCAGACAGGTAGTGAGGTTATCATATCATGCAGAGGAACAGTCTGATGTTCAGTCAGGTGACAGCTGCTGCTTTTTATAAATCGATTCTGACAAATGAAACGCCAAAGATTTTCTAAGAATAAAATTCATTTCTATTTTAGACTGTAGTCAGTGAGAAGGTAAAACTCCTGGGGAATGTCAGGAAAACCGCGGGGAATTTCCTCATTTTCAGTGCTGGGGTTTATAAGCTTTTTAAATATCATTCACAGAAGAGCTTCAGTGAATCAGTCAAATCTGCAGATTGCCCAAAGGTCTTCAAAATCCGAATTGACACATGAGGAAAAAAGGTGCTCAGAGCTGAAGGAAGTTCACGTCGGGAATTGCGATTATATGTGTAAGTGCTACATAAGCAGAATATATGGAATGTTATTCCATATATAAAAAATTAAAACTATGATTAATTAAAACCAGTGACCCAAGAGGTCAACCAGTTTGCTTGCAGGAATGTGATCAGACCAGATACGATAAAGTAGGCTAAGATGACGTGTTGTAATGAGTCAGTGTCTAGTTGCCAAGCTTCCTGCTTAAGACAACCACAGCGACCTATAATTCAAACGGCCTACGTGACTTGTAATCTATGTCATCTGTGTGTATGTTCGTATGTTCGAGCTACTGTCTGTTTCCTTTATGATTTGAAACCGAGATTGTGGGCAGAATTGGATCAGCCATCATCATTGGCAGACCTGTACAAATTGTATCCAATCTTCATCATGTAATCTCAGAGAATAGAGATATTTTTTGTACTTCGTGTTTTCTATTAGAAACCTCACATCAGAAAGAAGATATGGAATGAACTTAGAATTTATCACCATGTGTTGAAACATCTCCATCATCATAACCAAAGAAGATACTGACTTCGTAAGTTATCATCAAAGCCCAAGACACTCCAATGAGTATGGAAGTCATAACCAACCAACTTAGCGTAAAATTATCGCAGGTCTAACATAACCTCACAGGGCGCCTTACTATGCCAAGGAACAGCCCTAATATATGAACAAGGACATCTTAGACAGCTGAAAAATAAGAGAATTATTATTTTCATTATTATTATTATCAATAAGATGAAACCTATTCGAATATAACAAGCCCATAGGAACCATTGACCAGTAATTCAAGCTTCTAACGAATATGGTGTACATTAGGAAGAAGTAAGATGAGGGAGGTAAAAGTAAATGCAGAAAGAAGAGATCTCACTTATTAAAAAAAATGAATTAATAAATAGATATTGCCGAGGTGTGAGGGAGGGCATTTGTTTTAAACTCTGCTTTAAATGAAAATAGACTTCGAAAAGGGGAGGCGGGGTTTGTGGAGGGGAATTAGATCAAAGGAAGAAGTGGGTTGATGAGCGTATTTTTCTGCGTTTTATTCTCCTGACGTTGTCTAATGTCGGCTCAAAGTTAATTGTCCGCAACACCTTTATAATTATCCGGGTTTAGCGCTTTGGTTTGCAGAAACCGTTGCGGGTTGGGGGTAAAATACTCCCTTGGGGTAGCTTAACATTCAAGGGGGGTGACAACAAGTGTGGAAGTTAAAAGGCGCAATAAGGACTCTTTTCCATTGCATTTCAATCGATGAATTCGTACATTTCAACTCTCTGAATAAATAACATAAAGGTTCACATGGATATATAGCATAATGCAAGTATTTTGTACTAATTATTATTATTATTATTATTATTATTATTATTATTATTATTATTATTATTATTATTATTATTATTATTATTATTATTATTATTATCAGGGAGGGGCTAACAACCCTTTCCTGTAAAAACCTAGATTGTTACAGAAACCGTACAAGAAGTGAATAGGCCTGGACTACTTGTTGATGACTCAGGAACGAATAGGATCATGAGCTGGAAAAAACCCATAAAGTTTGCTACGTACTTGGAATGTACGAAGTTTGTACAGAGGGGGATTTGCTGATGTACTTGAAAATGAGCTGGAAAGATATGGTATACAAATAGCTGCCCTACAAGAGATTAGATGGCTGGAAGTTGGGAAGTGTGAGATGGATAAGGGGGTCATATATTATATTGGCAGAGAAGATGGAAGACATGAAGAGGGAGTTGGATTTTATATAAGTAAAAAGATAAACACTGCTGTTGTGGAGTTTGAGGGTATAAGCAGCAGGATAGCAAGAATAAGGATGACTGCTAAATGGTTTAAAATCACAGTAATAACATTGCATGCCCCTACAGAGGACAGTGAAGAAGATACCAAAGATAGATGGTATAGTGAAGTTCAGGAGGTTTTAAACAAAGTACCAGGGCACGATATGCTGATAATATTGGGAGATATGAATGCTAAAGTAGGTAAAGAAATAGCAGCTTTTAAGGGAACTATGGGCACACATAGCTTACATGAAAATAGTAATGACAATGGGATTAGACTGGCAACACTAGCCACAGAATACAATTTAGTAGTAGGAGGCACTCTGTTCCCACATAAAGAAAAACATAAGGGCACTTGGCTTTCACCTGATGGAAATACAACCAATCAAATTGATCACATTTTAGTCAAAAGGAAATTTAGATCAGCGCTGATGGATGTGAGAGCATACCAGGGAGCAGATTGTGATTCAGATCATTACATGGTGGCAGCAAAAATACGTATAAAATTAACAACAAAGAGAAAGAATGGAAACAAGATTGCAATATCAGGTTGAAGTAGAGAACAGATTTGCAGCATGAGAGGTGGATGATGATGCAAGTTGGAACCAGGTAAAACCTATATTGTTGGAAGCAGCAGAGAGAACTGTTGGCATGGCGAGGCAACGGAGGGGAGGGCGATGGTTTGATGAGGAATGCAGAGAGGCAGCCCAAAGAAGAAGAGAAGCAAGATTGAAATGGTTAGAGAATAGGGGAAATGCAGAGAGGAGAAGGATATATACAGAGGCAAGAAATGAGGCATGCAGCACTAACAGAAGGAAGAAAAGAATGCTAATCGATAGGGAGTTGGAAGAGGTTGAGAGCAACAGCAGGCGGGGAAATGTGAGGGCCGAGTTCCATGGTATAAATAAAATTAGGAAGGGATACCAGGCCAGACGAGGAATGGTGCACAGTAGATATGGTGATCTTTTAGTAGATAGAGAGGAAATTGAAGAGAGATTGGTAGAACATTTTAGAACCTTGTTAAATAGAACAGCATTTCCTGAACAGCCTGGGGAGAATGGAGAAATTATATTGGGAGAGGATGTTGAGGATCCAACCACAGAGGAAATTCTAGAAATAATAAATCACCTAAAGAATAATAAGTCTGCTGGCATTGACGAAATTAGTGCAGAACTACTGAAGTATGAAGGAAGACAACTACAAGAAGCAATGGAAAAAATCGTGATTGGAATTTGGAGAAGAGAAGAAATGCCTGAGGAATGGGAGGAGGGACTGTTTGTGCCAATTCACAAGAAAGGTGATAGAACGGAATGTGGAAATTATTTTCAGGTCTTGATACTTATCCATTTTTTCCCTTTCTTTCTCTTCGGCTCTGGTGTCCCATGGTATTGCGACATCAATGAGTGATACTTTCTTCTTGATTTTGTCAATCAACGTCACGTCTGGTCTATATGCACGTATCACCCTGTCTGTTCTGATACCATAGTCCCAGAAGATCTTTGCCTGATCGTTTTCTATCACTCCTTCAGGTTGGTGTTCGTACCACATATTACTGCAAGGTAGTTGGTGTTTCTTGCACAGGCTCCAGTGGAGGGCTTTTGCTACTGAATCATGCCTCTTTTTGTACTGGTTCTGTGCAAGTGCCGGACATTCCCTTGCTATGTGGTTTATGGTTTAATTTTTCGTATTGCACTTCCTGCATATTGGAGAGATGTTATTTCCATCTATCGTTCTTTGAACATATCTGGTTCTTAGGGCCTGATCTTGTGCCGCTGTTATCAGTCCTTCAGTTTCCTTCTTAAGCTCTCCCCTCAGTAGTCATTGCCACGTGTCATCGCTGGCTAGTTCTTTAGTCTGTCTCCTGTATTGTCTGTGCATTGGTTTGTTGTGCCAATCCTCTGTTCTGCTTGTCATTCTCCTGTCTCTGTATATTTCTGGGTCTTCGTCTACTTTTATCAGTCCTTCTTCCGATGCAGTCTTGAGCCACTAGTCTTCACTGGTTTTCATATATTGCCCCAGTGCTCTGTTCTCGATGTTGACGCAGTCCTCTATGCTTAGTAGTCCCCTCCCTCCTTCCTTTCGTGTTATGTATAGACTGTCCGTATTTGCTCTTGGGTGTAGTGCTTTGTGTATTGTCATATGTTTCCTCGTTTTTTGGTCTATCTGCGAAGTTCTGCCTTCGTCCATTCCACGATTCCTGAGCTGTATCTGATTACTGGCACTGCCCATGTGTTTATGGCTTTTATCATATTTCCGGCATTGAGTTTTGACTTGAGTATCACCTTGAGTCTGCATATATTCTTTCTTGATCGTGTCCTTCAACTCTTGGTGTTTTATATTCCCTCCTTCCATTATTCCCAGGTATTTATATCCTGTCTCATCTATGTATTTGATGTTGTTCCCATCTGGTAGCTTTATCCCTTCAGTCCTTGTTACTTTGCCCTTTTCTATTCCAAACTCCATCCTGATGTTCCCAGATACAATCCTTACAGTCTGAATTAGAGTATCTATTTCCTTGATGCTCTTACCATACAGCTTGATGTCGTCCATGAACATCAGATGGTTAATTTTATTGCCTCTTCTCTTGAGTTGGTACCCAGCATCCATCTTCTGCAATACTTTTGTCATGGGGATCATGGCTACTACGAAGAGTAGTGGGGACAGTGAGTCGCCCTGGAAGATCCCTCTCCTGATATTAACCTCTGCTAGTCTTATTCCAGAGCTTGCAAGTATTTTATTCCAGTTGCACATTGTAATTTTGAGGAAGCTGATGGTGTTTTCCTCTGCCCTATATATTTTCAGGCATTCTTTTAGCCATGTGTGTGGTATTATGTCGAAGGCTTTCTTAAAGTCTATCCATGCCATGCTTAGGTTGGTTTTCCTTCTCCTACTGTTCTTCATTACCATTTTGTCTATCAGGAGCTGGTGTTTTGTGCCCCTACAATTCCTTCTGCATTCTTTCTGTTGGTGGGGATGGTGTTTATATCCTCTAGGTAGTTGTATAGCCTTTCACTGATGATACCTGTTAGTAACTTCCACATTATTGGTAGGCAGGTGATAGGCCTGTAGTTACTGGCTATATTTCCCCATACTATTGTCTTTTTTGTAATGTTCTTCCTGTGGTCATTATTATTATTATTATTATTATTATTCTTATTATTATTATTATTATTATTATTATTATTATTATTGTACTTAGGAAGCAGACCCTCTCTCAAGCATACTTTATTAAAAGTAATGGCTACTTCAGCAGCGTTACACTTGTAAAGATTTTTCTCTATTTTCCGAATAGCGGCTTTTTCCGTGCTAATTAGACAGGCTAGTAGAGTGCCTATGGAGGTCATGATACAATACAGAGTCAAAATTGGTGTATATATTTGAATTTTACAGATAAACTATGATACCATAGTTATCAAAGTCATTAACGATATATATATATGTCTCTCTCTCTCTCTCTCTCTCTCTCTCTCTTTCTTGAAGCAAGCGAGCTTTCGTCTGAAGCTGCCAGACATTCTCGGGCTGGGAAGCTGAGGGTGGACTGATCTTGGAGCGGTGTCCGTCCTCGTTTATATTTGGAGTTGACAGCAGGGGTCTGCCCCATGCTGATCTACTATTGGCTGGTGGCGGTAGGTCTTCGTTTTCATTGGTGGCTTGAACCGGGTCTCAAGCCACTTTCCACGCGTTGATGGTTGCGATGCTGTAAGTCCTGCAGCCGCCTTGACCTCCTTAGCGACGCGGTTACGTTGATGGGCGTTTCGCTACGCTGCGGGACGTCACGGCTAACTTGATTATGGTTGGCTGCAGGAGTATCTCGTTCGGGGGCGTTGTCTTCCTTGGAGTTGTCGTGCTCAGTGGTGTCATTGTTGGTGGCAGGTCTTCCCATACTCGTAGGGAGGAGAAATTCTTCCTGTGTCGTATTTAGTGTAGGTTTTACCTGCTGGATGAGAAGCGCCTCCAGCAGGCATCAGGGGCCTTCCGATGATCTTCGTGTTTTGGATGATCACATCCCAGGAGATGGCCTCTTGATGTTTGGTGCGTGCGTGATTCTTGATAGCCCCCTCTTGGGCGTGGCATGAGAGTCTCTTCGACAGGCGCATGGTAGTCATACCAACGTAGGCGTCGCTGCAACCGCGGACTGGGCATGTATACTGGTACACCACATGCGTCTGCTTCAGGGGGTCTCGTACCTGTGGAGAGGGGTTATTTTTCATGATAAGGTCGCACGTCCTCCGATTCTGGTAGTAAATAATTAGGTCGATATTTTTGGTGTCGTCGGTCGGGGATACATTTTCAGAGAGAGAGAGAGAGAGAGAGAGAGTGAGAGAGAGAGAGAGAGAGAGACATATATATGTATATATATCGTTAAAGACTTTGATAACTATGGTATCATAGTTTATCTGTAAAATTCAAATATATACACCAATTTTGACTCTGTATTTGATCATGACCTCCATAGGAGCTCTACTAGCCTGTCTAAGTAGCACGGAAAAAGCCTCTATTTGGAAAATAGAGAAGAATCTTTACAAGTGTAACGCTGCTGAAGTAGCCATTACTTTTAATAAAGTGTGCTTGAGAGAGGGTCTGCTTCCTAAGTACACTAATATTCGGCTACACGACCTGTCAGCAAGAAATGATGAGGACACCAGGAGGTTTAGAAAATCCCTCCTACAGCGGCAAATAGTGATCAAGACTACCGAACTGCGTGCTCTCCAGAATGAGACCAAGAGACTGCGGCAGGAGTGGGAGAGAGTGAGAAGCAGCCCTGGCACCAGTGGAGTAGGAGAGGAACCTATAGCAGCACGTCCTGGTGCCCTTCGAGAAGAAGGTAGTCATGGATTGGACAACACCGAATTCGATAACCCTGAACGTGACACACCCATTGAAGAAGACAACCCCGCAGGAGATGAACCAATGTACCCTGGGAACATCGAGAGATGCCTCGCCCGCCTTCAGGAGGATGACATGAAGCAACGGATGAGAGGTACCCTTCGCAAGCTCATTTCCCTGAACGGCGGCAAACTCCGCGTCCCTGAACAAACCCAAGGATATATTAACCTTACTGACTACGACCCCACCCCCGATCAAGACGCCCTTCTGAAGCTGGGTCTTAATTGCCACTTCATCTTGAGACCCAGACCGCACGACAAGAGACTCGAAATCGAGTTGCTCCTCGACTCCATCCAGCAGCTCGAAGCCCGGAGCATCGTGAGAACTTCCGACGCCCTTCAACCCCTCCTACTTGCTGAAGCCCTTACGGAGAGGGGCTCGCACTCCAGCGGGATCCTCACCAAGGAGATGAAGAAAGCGGCGAAGGAACTGAAGGAGAAAGAGAACATCACGGTGCGACGCGTGGACAAGACGGCAGCCTTCGTCTTGATTGACACTGCTGAATACCACGAGAAGCTGGATGCCATTTTGTCCGACGAGAGCAAGTTTGAGCGCCTCCAAAGACAACGAAAACGACAGACGACATTAAGAGGGAGGCCAACGGGGTCATCAGTGTAGTGAATGCTGCGACTAACGCTGTCCACCTCCCGCCCATACAAGGAGACTACAGCCTGGGTTATCTATACGGTAACATAAAAACTCACAAACCAGGAAACCCCCTCCGGCCGATCATCAGCCAGACGCCCGCCCCTACTTACACCTTGGCTAAACGTCTTAACCAAATTTTGACCCCATACGTCCCGAGTTGGTACAGCCTGCAGTCGTCAGTAGAATTCCTAGAAGTCATCAAGGATGCCCCTGGCACCGGGATTTTCGCCTCGCTGGACGTAGAGTCCCTGTTTACGAACGTGCCTGTCGACGAAACCATTGACATCATCTTGAGCGTGTCTACAGGAGTCAGTCGACGGCGCCCCTCAACATACCCGAAGCCTCGCTCCGTACGCTGCTGGAGATCTGCACGAAGAAGGCCCCTTTCTCCACCCACCGTGGTCAGATGTACCGCCAAAAGTACGGCGTAGCGATGGGCTCCCCACTGGGGGTACTCTTCGCTCACTTTTACATGGGCACCGTGGAGGAACGAGTCTTCGCTAGGATGCAGCAACCCCGCAGATATGGACGATATATCGACGACATCTTTGTTCAAGTCGACGCCGAGAATGAGGTAGAAGCCCTCCATCAGGTATTTCAGCAGTGCAGCGTGCTGAATTACACGTTTGAATACAGCACCGACGATCGGCTCCCCTTCCTCGACGTCCTTGTGAGTAAGACGGAAGACGGCCTCCGTACTTCCATCTACACAAAGAAAACCAACCTAGGACTTTGCCTCAATGGTGACAGCGAGTGCCCGGCCAGATTCAAAAGCACGACCGTCAGGGCCTTCGTCAGGAGAGCCCTCTCCCACTGCTCGACCTGGCAGGACACTCATCAGGAACTCGACCGCACCTCCCAAGTACTCGTAAATAACGGGTATTCAAATAAATTAATAAGCAGAGAAGTCCGTACAGCCCTGGAAAAATGGTGCGGTACTGAGAGCCCGCAACCCTGCCCTCAGGATAATATCAAGCTGTATTATAAAGCCTTCATGAGTTCACATTACCGTGAAGAAGAGGACTCAGTTAAGAAAATTATTTCTGAAAATGTATCCCCGACCGACGACACCAAAAATATCGACCTAATTATCTACTACCAGAATCGGAGGACGCGTGACCTTATCATGAAAAATAACCCCTCTCCACAGGTACGAGACCCCCTGAAGCAGACGCATGTGGTGTACCAGTATACATGCCCAGTCCGCGGTTGCAGCGGCGCCTACGTTGGTATGATTACCATGCGCCTGTCGAAGAGACTCTCATGCCACGCCTAAGAGGGGGCTATCAAGAATCACGCACGCACCAAAAATCAAGAGGCCATCTCCCAGGATGTGATCATCCAAAACATGAAGATCATCGGAAGGCCCCTGATGCCTGCTGGAGGCGCTTCTCATCCAGCAAGTAAAACCTACACTAAATACGACACAGGAAGAATTTCTCCTCCCTACGAGTATGAGAAGACCTGCCACCAACAATGACACCACCGAGCACGACAACTCCATGGAAGACAACGCTACGGAACGAGATACTCCTACAGCCAACCATAATCAAGTTAGCCGTGACGTCCCGCAGCATAGCGAAACGCCCATCAACGTAACCGCGTCGCTAAGGAGGTCAAGGCGGCTACAGGACTACAGCATCACAACCATCAACGCGTGGAAAGTGGTTTGAGACCCGGTTCAAGCCACCAATGAAAACGAAGACCTACCGCCACCAGCCAATAGTAGATCAGCATGGGGCAGACCCCCTGCTGTCAACTCCAAATATAAACAAGGACGGACACTGCTCCAAGATCAGTCCACCCTCAGCTTCCCAGCCCGAGGATGTCTGGCAGCTCCAGACGAAAGCTCGCTTGCTTCAAGAAAGAGAGAGAGAGAGAGAGAGACATATATATATGTATATCGTTAATGACTTTGATAACTATGGTATCATAGTTTATCTGTAAAATCCAAATATATACACTAATTTTGACTCTGTATTTGATCATGACCTCCATAGGCGCTCTACTAGCCTGTCTAAGTAGCACGGAAAAATCCGCTATTCGGAAAATAGAGAAGAATCTCTACAGAGGTGGGTGAAGGACTGAAGTGAGAAGGTGAGTCCAACTGCTTATATTGTGGTGGTCCAGCGGGGGGCGTCGTGCCGCTGCCTTTTCATTGGCTAGTGAATGATTGCGGGCTCAAGCCAGCTCCCGAGCACATGCTCAACAGGCGCGCCGATCTTCTCAGCTGCATATCATCATGCCGGGCTTCATTTTGATTGGTTAAAGGCCGTGTGACGTCACTCCTGGTATTATTCATGGTATTAATGTCGTCTTCGGTGGTATTTTCCTCTTGAATTGGGGCGTTTACGGGTGGCGATATGGTGATGTTTGCCATTACTGGAGTGTTCCTTCGCATGCAGGTCGGGAGCAAAAAGGCCTCCTGTGTCGTATTCATGGAGGGCTTTTGCTCCTGGATGAGTAACGCCTCCAGGAGGTGCAGACGGCAAGGGTCAGGGGTCAGGTGCTCTCCCTATTATCCTGGTGTTACGGATAATACAGTCGCGGGAGATTGTGTCTCTGTGGGCGGTGAGGGCGTGATTCTTGATAGCCCCTTCTTGGGCGTGACTGGAGATTCTCTTCGCAAGACGCATTGTAGTCATTCCAATGTACTTCCCAGGACATCGTCGAGCGGGACATATGTATTGGTATACTATGTTCGTCTGCTTGAGGGGGTCTCCTGATGGCGGTGAGGGGTTATTTTTCATGATTAGGTCTCCTGTTTTCCAGTTTTTGTAGTATATTATAAGGTCCATCATCCTGCGTTCTTCAATGGGGAGTATGTTCTCCTTAATGATCTTCTTCATCGCCTTCTCCTCCTCGCGGTATTGAGAGTGCATGAAGGCCTTATAATATATCTTGATGCTCTCGGTGGGGCGGTGAACCTTATAATATACTACAAAAACCGGAAACAAATGTTTAACTGAATAAATTAAAGTTCAAAATCCAAATAATTCACCATTGTTATTCAAACAGAAAACCCAAATAACCCTGGGGATCAAACCAAACCCGTCCACCTCTTTCTCTACCATAACTAACATTAGTTTAGTTATGGTAGAAAAGTCATAGTCTCCCCACGCCATTTCCATGGAACTATTCGTTAGGTTCCTATTGAAGTTGCCAGAAACGTCTGTTTAAAATAAAAAAAATAAAAATAAAAGGGACCCCACATAAATAAATTACAAATAAACCAAAATGACATAAATCAAAAAGTCATATGGAAAAGGACACTCTAAAATAAAGGTTTAAAGTTTAAAAAGACAAACCCACACTCCGGCTTAAAAGTACGCATACCCATTTCAGCCGTGAGCAATCACACTTAACTAATGACAACTTTATATGGCTATTCAACCAGGCCACTTCTCCATTTGGGTGCTTCTCCCACTTAGTTATCTTGTGTATATATATATATATATATATATATATATATATATATATATATATATATATATATATATATGTATACATATATATATATATATATATATATATATATATATATATATATATATATATATATGGTACATATATATAGTATATATATATATATATATATATATATATATAGATATATATATATATATATATATATACATATATGTATATATATATATACATATATATATATATATATATATATATATATATATATATATATATATATATACATATATATATATATATATATATATATATATATATATATATATATATATATATATATATATATATATATGACTTAAACAACCACAGTAGATACACATGATTTCAGTATACCACGGGAACTGGACTGGCTATTTAAATTAAATCCTCCAGAAGAATTTGACTGGGCGGGACCCGATTTCTAGGGGAATGACAGCGTTTCATATAACGAATGATAGCAATGGTGTTTATGTGCCATTATATTCTTTACCCCTTTTAGTGCTGCTCCGTTCATATTCTCTCTCTCTGCCATCTGACTTTCCTTAACCCTCTCGTGACATCAGTTTCACATTGCAACTGCTCTGACACCTGTCAAGCCTTCGTACTCTCAATAACCTCACGGGTCCCAGAGCTTGGGCTTCGGTCACAATTCTATATTTTATTCTATTTTGACGCCAAATTTTGAACTCATCGACTATCGACTCTCTGATCCTGGAGCTGGAATTGGAATATGAGAGCGAGGCCTGATGGCAAGCGCTGGGATCTACGAGGTCATTCAGCGCTGCAAGGAACATTGACATAGAGGCGTTTAGAAAGGCGTCACGGGAGGACAACCTCCTCAAAGCAGTTGTATTATGAAGAAAGTATTGGCAGAGGGTTCAGGATAGCAGGAAGGAAGACAGAGAATAGGCATGGAGTTACAGTAAAATAAATGAAAGGGGTTGCAGTAAGGGCCGAAGGGAGGCTGCAAAGGACTTTAAGTTAATACCTACAGCGCATCACGTGAGGTGCACTGACGTCACTACCCCTTACGGCTATGGAGTCTGACCCTGGACTACTGCCAGTTGGGAAGTCTAAAAAGATCCATCTATCATCTAATTGGCTGACCTTTCATGAAGAAATAACAACTCTTTCAAACTATTTCAGGAACAACTGTTTTCCATCAAGGCTGTTCTTCAGACAGTTAAATAGTATGTTGAATAAGAAGATGACGCCACCTCCTCTATATCACACTGTCCCTAAAATGAATTTGTACGCGGCGTTCCCCTACATACAAGATGACACTTTCAGGAAGAAATTTTTAACCATCATTCAAAAAGAATTACCGGCCCTCAACCTGAAACTCATTCCGGAGAATCCCCGAACAGTTGGCTCTCTCTTCAAGTTCAAAGACAAGCTCAGTCCTTTGTTTACATCCAACGTTATATATAAGTACAAGTGCCACAGATGTAGTCAGGGGATCTATGTCGGATGTACAAGAGGCTGTTGCGAGTGCGCATTGATGCTCACAGATGGGTCAGCTTCAGAACCGGGAGCAGATTGTCTAGCCCTGAACAATCCAATATTAAAAACCATTCAAAAATATGTAAAACCTATATAGACAATAAAGATTTTTCAATAGTAGGACAGGTACAAAAAGAACACGACTTAACAATACTGGAATCCATTATTATCAAATTGACCGTACCACCGTTAAACTCCCAAACGTCATCCACACAATTGTTTATTGCCTGATGGTCTTGTTGAGCTGTTTTTCTCTGTCTGTATGTTTGTTATTGTTTCTTTTTCTCTCTTTCTCTCTCTCGTTGTAACTCTATACGAGTACAGTAGTGTTTTTAACTTCCTTCTGGGTAGGTTGTCACCAGCCATTTGCTTGTTCTTTAAGTAAATGTTTTATTAATTACATTCTGAATGTTTTAATTTAATTATATGTGATTCGGATTTTATTAGTTTATTGATTGCCATGTTCGCTTGTTTGCAGCCTAGAAAATGCAACTATGTGGAGTTGTGAAACGTCGGCATATATTTTAATAAAATGCGTATGGATAGTGCCTTTCCCTGACCTGCCTTGGATTAATAATATATATAATTAATATTATATATATATATATATAAAACTATATATATATATATATATAGATATATATATAGGTATAGATATAGAATTATATATATATATATGATATATATAATATATATATTATATATATATATATATATATATATATATATATTATATATATATATATATAGATATATCACACACACACACACACACATATATATATATATATATATATATATATATATATATATATATATATATATATATATATATAATATATATATATATATATATATATTAAAAGGAGCAGGTGCAGGAAAACAAGTAATTTCCATGAATAGTTTAATCCTACTTTTCTTGACCCCTAGTCATATCATCAGGGACATCTATGAATCAAATTATCAGACATTAGAGCCAATCTTTCACAGAAAACAATGAGCTCTGTCCTCTGATGAAGTCGGGTGTAGTATATGAGTATAAGTGTCCCGTATGTAATTTGGGTAATTTATGTGGGTTCGACCCGACGTCTATTCGAGGTAAAAGCGTATTCCCATATTGGAATAAGTTATCGCACTGGTTGCAGACTGTCCAACCCAGAATTGTCTAACATCAGAAACCATGACTAAAATTGTAAAACACCTATTAAGTGAGATTATATCAGAATTATAGGCCAAGCAAAAGAAACATCAGAATCGCTTATACTCGAGATCCTAAATATTAAATTGAAAGTTCCTTCTCTTCATCACCAAACTACGGCTGTTCCATTGCTTATTGCCTAGTTTAGTTGTTTATATTTTTGGTTCTCTGGTCTATTGGTTTGTGTGAATTTGTAGTGTGAGCCTTGTTCTTGCTTTGAAAAGTTAGTGTTTGTCCCGCAAGTGTGTCTGTTATTTTACTTATTGTTTTTATTATTATTATTATTTTTCCCTTTCTGTTTTATTTTACAGTTTTTAAAATCAGCCACCACCCACCTTATTTTTTAGTTCCCCTCTATTATGTGTATGTGATTCTATCTAATACCTAATTAATTTTTATTTGATTTTAATTTCATGAGTATTTCTTTTAAATTTTAAGTATAATTTAGTGCATATGTTTCCTTGTATCTTTTCTGTGAATTTTCCGAGCCTTGTTCTATTGGTGACATCTTTCTGTAATGCTCTTATCGCTCACAAACTGAAACTTCGACTTTACAAGATTTATTCTCTTATTTACAGCCTGGAAAATGAGACTTGTTGTCTTGAAACGTCGGCCCTAATAAAGATGGTTTTATGTACCAGCCTCTTTCCACTGCCCTCTGCTCTTCATATATCGACTGATTAGCTCTCTACCTGTATCCTTTATATCGTACCCTGATGATGTTGGAAGCGTTCCCTTTCCACCATGTCAGCCTGGAGTACACTCTTCGCCGTCCTGTTTCTATTACGTATCCGTCTCCACGGCTGTACTAATGACCACGAGTACGTAAGAACGAAATACGGCTTCCCACTACTACAGGAATGTCGCCGCCTGGAGAAGACTGCAAGAAGACTCGCAAAAGCTCGCTTGGATAGAGATTTTCTCCAATACTGCCAGTTGAACAACACTATCCCCAAGTTCATCAAATTTAAACTGTATCGTTCTTCACTTTACAATACTCGGCTATATACTGAAGAAATTATTGGCCATGAAAATTGGTGTAAAAGTGAAAACTATAACCAAATTGTCCAAAATGTATGATACCCTATACCATCCTATTAGTCGCTCTCTTTCTATTATTGATTTAATAATTTTCAAAGACATTGTTAATAAAAATATTCACCCTTTTGTATCACTAACAAAAAGAGTTCACGAGAAA
Source organism: Macrobrachium nipponense (assembly GCF_015104395.2). Taxonomy (NCBI): domain Eukaryota; kingdom Metazoa; phylum Arthropoda; class Malacostraca; order Decapoda; family Palaemonidae; genus Macrobrachium; species Macrobrachium nipponense. The sequence goes on from NC_061107.1 coordinate 121,768,431, forward strand.
AAACTTCAAAACCTGGGCATTACTATTCCTACCTTCAATAAAAAATTCCGATCCTGTCTTTAATTTTTCCAAATATGTGCTTTCAAGCAGAGAAGAGTTTTTGCTGTCTCTTGGTATTGATTTCTGCTTAAGTAATTATCGACCGTCATATTCCAGATTCTTTCTCCCGCTGGAATTATTATTCCACAGATTAAAAAAACCTACCAATAAACACTAATATATAAATAGAATTCAAATGGAGATGTCGCAGATGGCTCAAAATACATA
>NC_061107.1:121774747-121779747 GCF_015104395.2 Macrobrachium nipponense
GCAATCCCTGCCCTGCTAACTCCCTTTGTCAGAACACGGACGGGAGCTACAAATGTACTTGTCCAACAGGATTCGCCAAAGGACCGGTTCTTGCGTTGGTGAGTTTGTTTGTTCAGGAGATTGTTGGTATTGTATGCAGTAGCTCATTTCCCTCAAGCACACATTCATATTTTTTCAGATTTTCACTTGATTAAAACGGGGAGGCCAAATTCATACACACATATATATATATGCCTATATATATATATATATATATATATATATATATATATATATATATATATATATATATAGTATATATATATATATATATATATATGTAAATTAATTTTTCTGTTAAAACAGGATACGTCTCAGGTATAAAAACCCATTAAAACACTGGTTTAAAACTAAGGATCATTTTCCGTGGACTGACTTCCACCATATCAAGTAGTCACTACTTGATAAAGGTGGAGGTCAGTCCACCGGAATATGGTCCTAAGTTTTAAACCAGTGTTTTAATGGGCTTTTCATACTTTATATATATATATATATATATATATATAATATATATATATATATATATATATATATATATATATATGTGTGTGTGTGTGTGTCTGTATATATATATATATATATATATACTATATATATATATATATATATATATATATATATATATATATATATATATATATATATATATATATATATATATATATATATATATATATATATATATAATATATATATATATATATATATATATATATATATGATATATATATATATATATATATATATATATATATATATATATATATATTATAAATAAATATATATATATATATTATAATAAAATATATATATATATATATATATATAATATATATATATATATATATATATAATATATATATATATATATATATATATATATATATATATATAATATATATATATATATATATATATATTATATATATATATATATATATATATATATATATATATATATATATATCTATATATATATATATATATATATATATATATATATATATATATATATATATATATATATATATATATATATATATATAAATATATATAATATATATATATATATATCTATATATATATATATATATATATATATTATATATATATATATATATATATATATATATATATATATCTGGTACTGGTAACCATTTTGCTTGACGCAATTGACTTCTTGGTGTAAGTAGGAAGACTAATTTATGCAATAAAAAAAATTGTTCCTCTGATACTGTAGCAGCTCATGTTCATGAATAAATATATACCTGGTTCATGAATCAAGATATGAGTTATTGCTCTGATATGGTCTCATCTTGGATATTTATACAAAGGATTACAGTTAAAGAAATGAGAGATTTGTCAATGAAAGGTTACACGAACCAACATATAACGAACAGATTATATATATTGTTACGAAGTGCCAAGTATCTGGTTACCTTGCATCAAATATTACCTCACCAAAAGCCAAACACCTGAACCCTCATAACACGTTTAAACGACCCTGAATACCCAGCTCAAAAGGCAAACAAGTGAATTCCCATTAACACCGTTACCAGTATTGCAGAAAATCAGACTAAGTTCATCAAAAAACAGGTGTGAGGTAATCTTGTAAGTAATTAAATTAATCAAAGGGGCATCACTCCTTCAACAACTTTAAAACTCTAAGTATTTCCCTGATTTCAGAAGTCTAAGTATTTCCCTGGTTCTAAGTCACTTCAATTAAATTGAAGGAAAGCAAATCAATTACCACTCTATGTCTCTACCTATCATCAATATAGTCATAATTAAATATATTTATACTGGTGTAATAATTAAAACACTTATAAAAATTTTAAATACAAAAATTTATTATTAAATTCAAAATTTATAAGTGAAATTCACAATATCAGGGAAAATTACTGTTACTTGAAAACAAAGTAAAGTTTAATTAATTCTTGAATCAAATTAAGTAAAATTAAATCAAAATTAATTTATCACAAAATTCAAGAAAATTAATTCAATTGAAATTCAAAAGTGTTAGGCAATAATTGAAAATTTGAAATTAATTCACAAGTGCTAAACAACAATAAAACTTGAAAAGAATTCTAAGCAAATGCAAATCAATTCACAAGTGTTAAATTTAATTAAATGTGCAATGATAAAGCAATGAAAATAACTAAGTCAATTAAATGGTGAATGTAAATGAAAATATAAAACAAAAAGACACACTTCAATAAGAAAATGAATAAGTCACAAACAATGGAACAGACACAAACACAAAAAAATATCAGCAATGTGTAAAAGTGTAAATCTTTTTCATTCAAAACACTGTACCAACAGTTTTTACCAAACCTTCGTAACAGACAACAGTTCCTATCAATTATTAGTTAAACACAATTCATATCCGTTATTAGTTAAACACACTCCCTATCCATTATTAGTTGCAACTAATAAAAATATAACACCAACTTTACCTTTTTTGTACACCAACTTCTTTCTTTCTCTTGTATATTGGCACTTTCACAAAAAAACCAGGCGCCGTTACGAAATGTTTGTTCAGATTCCACAAAAGAAATTAAATAAACTAAATAAATTCTAAGAAATACAAATATAGAATTCTCACAAGTTATGAGTGACCAAATTTACGTTTAAGTTAATATAATCTCGATTTCGAGTGAGAGAGAGAGAGAGAGAGCGAGAGAGAGAGAGGGAGATCTAACTGCCTCGAGGTCTTAAGATCGAATGAAAATCTCTTCCTTTATGGAAATGACAGAGCAGATGTCTCAAAACGTTCTAGGCACGAAAGCTTCTCGAAAGTTCTGAAATCTGACGCAATCTTACATAAAGAAATGAGTAACATGCACGTGGTACTCGCAAATACATACACGTACAAGACAAGACTGCTCAACAGATACGTACCCGATTGAAACGGAGGGTAAACGATAATTAAGATTGACATATTTTGATGACCACGTAAAAAGAGTCGAGCTCATTATCAAACGCGCTGACAGAGCAGGGAAGCAAACGGATCTCGCAGACTCTCTAATCTACAGTGTCGACATAAAAGTTAAACATTTGCAGCTTTGAAAAGACAAAGATCTCTCTCTTTATGTTATATATATATTCTTTTACAAGATGTAAATGCGAATCTGAACACACATTTTTAAAACATCCTATCTAAGCTATCTAGGAATCTGAAAAATGTTGGCACAATCTACATGCATTTCAAAGAGGGGAAACATGCATTTTGAAAGTAGCAATATATAATAATATATATATATATATATATATATATATATAGTAATATATAGATATATATAATAATATATATATAATATATATATATATATATATGTTACAACCTCCCAGGTTGCAGTACAGGTTCTTTTTAGGATTGCAGTCAGTACATGTACCTCAGTGACAAGGAAGGACGGAAACAGAAACTCAAGAAAACTTAACAATATTTATTATAAACTAGAAAGTCACTTAAATCAACCTTGTGAGATTAAATAAACTTAATTACATGGATATATCAACAAGAGAACAAATACCTGGTTCTCTGGATCTCACAAAATAACCTAAAGCTATACACTAAACCCTAATCAAGAGAAAATTCCAAGAGAGAAAACATACTTAATATATAACAAGTTGGATCCAAAATAAGGCTAGCCAAAATCACCAATAACCTAATAATAATAAGGTAGTTAGAAAGAAGTAGGAGATGAAAACAAGGAAAAACCTTAATATTCCTACCTATAGCACAAGCTAAGCAATGTAGAACTCAGTCCACTAATACCAACACAATTAAATGTGACAATATATACTGTTAACATATACATATATATATTTTATAAATAATCAAAATTGGCAAAAAATACACAATTTCACCTCAAGTGAAGTACCAGAGAGGAGGGGTTGAATTCTGGGCCGTGATCTATCCAACAAACTGCTACCAAAAGGGCAAGTACTGAACGCCAGTTACTAAAGGGCAACACGTTGTCCAGATACAAGAAGAACAATAATACGTCTTACCTGGCGGCAGCCTCCCTACTTGTCACCTAACGAGTCAAGTTGCTCTCACTCCCGTATATAGCAGCTGGACGAGGATAACACGGCAAGTAAATACAAAAATCCAGTGCCGGGATACAGCGACGACACAAGACCTGTAAAAATCCTCCGACGGGAACAAGGGGCAGAAACAGAGCGTCTGCTAAACCCTCAACAGCAGCGTGAAGGTCGCAGGTGACAACAACACCTGCATATAACAGCCGTGATCCAATGACACACGCACAACAGACGTATAGTTGTGTCTTCCAGAATCCGTGAGGGAAATATCCAAGTGCGTGGTCCAAAAGGTAAGTATCTCAAAGCGTCTCCAAATCAAAATAAATGCTGCGATGGGAAACAGTACTGGTGAGAGCTTGTCAAGACCCGAACTGCCGTTGACCGGTCACCAAATGTCCACTCACCCACCTTCCCAGTGTTTATAAACACTCAAAGCAAAGAATAAAACAATCGTTTAAACGATAGTTCACTAATACACAAAGGAGGAGGAGGAGGCGCAAAACACTGACTAAGCCACTTAACTTCACGGTAACGTAAGAGTAATCATACTCAGCAAAAAGTTAACTTAAATGTAAACAAGGCTGATTTAAGCCAACATAGAAAGGTAATAATTTTTACGTTAACTAATAATATAGATATATATATATATATATATATATATATATATATATAACTATATATATATAAACATATATATGTATATATAGAGAGAGCTTTTCTATTTTGTCATTTTTATATACAAATTGATTTTGTGTTTTCATGAGCTGTTGCTGTAAATATTTTTATAAAATTCCTGGCAATGACTTTTCCTACTAAATAATGTTTTCGCCTTTTCAGCAATAATTCCAGCCCTCCCCTCCCTGTACGGACCTTCAAATGTGCATCAATACTCCTGGAAGTTATTCCTGCGTCTG
>NC_061107.1:121782247-121845250 GCF_015104395.2 Macrobrachium nipponense
TTTTGTCATTAATACATCATGTAGATACTTATATATTAGATCTTTATCAAAAACACTTATAAATTTACTCTCATGAAAATTTACCCACCCATATTAATTTCCAGTTAAAAAGGGGATATCTTGATTCAACAGTAATAGGTACTTTTTTCAGTGAAAAAATGGTACAAAACTTATTGGGAATTATTGGAAACATGGGGACAATCGATACATGTATCTATTCCATCCAAAATAATACTATAATAAGGACTGGGATGGTTACCCACTAAACCTTCACTTACTTCGCTGGGTATCAAGTTCACCAATCTTAGGGAAGTATAATGTAATAACAAATATTGCACACCCTTACTACCTATATAAGTTTTCAGAAAAGAGTTGATTAATAATGCAAAGGCTTTGGTTACACAGTTAAACATATTCAGACCTCCTTCCCTCTTTTTCCTATACACTGTAGTTCTTTTCACGGGTTCATATCTACCATTCCATAAATACTTGAAACATTATCTTCTCAATCAAGTTCCCGTAACTATTGCTTAAAGGATATATGTGGCCAACATACCAAAGTTTTGCTAATAAACAGGTATGATATAAGCAGACCTTTGAAAGATTGTTAATTTTCTGCCAAAGAGCGATTTACTTTGACACTCTAATGCATTTATCACCTTATTCCAGTTTTGTTGTAGCGTAAGCTGGATAATTGTTGCAATGAAAATCCAAGGTATATAAATAAAACGCGGTTTCCTTTTGTTTTTTATCCAATCAATCGGCCATACATTCTTAAAATTTCCATTTCCCATGCCATAAATTCTAGATTTCCCATTTCTATTAATTTTGCTTCCAGTTGCCTTTTCCAAAATCTCCAACTATTCTATCGACTTCTAATAAACTATTATCAGAGCAAAAATGATGATATTCGTGTCGTCTGCATAAACCAATGGTCTTTGATCGTAAAGCCCCCCAGGCAGGAATAGTGGCGTAACAGAGTTGTTTGCGTTTAAGGCTGCATAAAAGGTTCCTGGTACAAGGCATACAACATCATGCTCAAGGGCACCCCTTGCCTTACCTTGCCATTAACCTGATTCTGGATACTGCGAAAAATTCACCAATGAAGTTATTTATCCAATAATGCCGCTCTCAGCATTTTTCGTACAACATTTTTATCCAACCAACGTATTTTTCCCCAAATCCGATTTTTACACATTATTTTTAGCAGAAATTTTATATTTACCATATCAAATGCTTTGTACCAATCAAGCTTTACTAAAATGCTGCCTCCTTATCATTCTCATTAACATATACATAATATCCCTTATAAGCATGTTACATTGTACAATGCATTCTTCTCCCGGGAACTGAACAGTATTGACCTTCATTAATGATTTTCCCCATTACTAATTTCATTCTTTCAGCTAGTAATTTCGCTATGATCTTATAGTCTACACAAAGTAGGGAAATTGGCCTCCAATTTTTCAAGTCTTTCTCATCACCATCCTTCTTTATAAGTGTATTATACCCTTATATTGCCGAACCTCCTAATTTCATAATTCTTAATATAAAATTTACTAATTCAGTAAAATCATCGCCTATGATATCCCAGTTCGCTATATAAAATTCAGCTGGGAGCCCATCAATACCTGGAGTTCGACTGTTTGCAAATTTTTTCATTGTACGAAATATTTCTTTCTTATCAAACTCCTGTTCTATTAATTCCCTATCACCATCATCAGTTTACATTCTATATATTTTTAAAAGTTTTTTTTTAAAAAAGTGCATATCTTGGTCTCCTATCACAGAAGTACAAATCTGAGTAAAACTGCTTACAAGACGTTTGAATGGCTGAAAGGACCGTACTTCTGTTCCCCACTTATCCCTCACACAAGTCATAATTTTCTTAACTTGCCTTTCTCGTTGTTTACCAATTAAGTATTTTGATATTTTCTCGCCACACTGTATGTCTTTTAATCTTGTTCTTATCTTAATACCTTCGTTCAGTTCATCCCTAATTGTTTGGATTCTATTTTTAATTCTCTTTATTTCTTCCATATCAGGGTTCCCTGTCTGGTAAGCAGTTTCGTGTAAAGACCTTAGTCTATTTTCAAGAATATTCAACATATTATATCTCATTTTCTTTTTCATACTACCCACTTTACTATAAAATTCCTTAACTTTAACCTTTACTAGTTTCTCCCACCATTCAAGCATGGAGTCATAATTACATCTCTCTCTTTTCCATTTTATCCAATGGTCTTTAAAATCCTCCTTAACTCCCGAAACCTCAAGGAGAGAAACATTAAGGTTTCCAATATGATTTCCAAATTGTAACACATTATCTAATTTAACATACACATAAAAAACAAGAGTGATCAGAAAATGATACTGCTACTGTTTTTGAATATTTCACATTTGCGATTAAGTCAGCCATATATATTCTATCTAATAAAATTGCCAGCATAATTTTTCCTCTATAAAATGTATATTCAGGAATTTTTGGATAATATTATGTACATCTTTCAATTTCAAAACACTGACAATTTGTTTTAACGTATTTGAAAAATTAGAAGTTTTTGGTTCAGAAGAATCCTTATTACTTATAATACAATTCCAATCTGCTCCAACAATACAATCTACTCACATTGTTTTGCATAAGAGGGAGCATAACTTCCTCAAAAATTCTTCTCTTTCACCCTGACAATTCGCCCCAGAGGGTGCATAAATACACATAACAATAATCTCTTCTCCTTGAATGTTTACTCTAATCATACTTAGTCTAGAGCTAGCATGGTTTATAAATGCTTATATCTCAGCATTTAGTTTCTTATTTATCATTATTGCAGTTCCACCCTTAATATTTATGGTCGGATTCAGAACAACGTCATAATAATTTAACAAATAAGTAATATTGCTCATAGTCTTTATATTATGTTCTTGTAATAAAATGATATCAATATTATGATTGGTAAGAAAAGTATTCAAATTCATCTGTTTGTTTACATCTGAAAGACCATTAATGTTAAGAGTTCCAATACGAATGAAAATGATTGTTTAAGGGTAATACATGTCTATTAACTAGTATTTTGGGGTTCGTACTTTGTTTCAGGCCCTGGTATTTCTATTTTTCTCTTTTTTGCATTTACTTTTTTCGTTTTTGCTACTACTGCTTTAGCATTGAACGACTTAGAACTAAGTTTTTTTTCTTCGTTTGTACCACTTTCCTTCTTCCTGGTTACAGGGCAAACCTGAGAATCGTCTGATTCTGTACCATCACTATCTCCATGCATTCAGAATCGGAAGGAATTCTCTCTTCTAAATTTATCTCTCCTGGGTAGCGGTAGTATTGTCGGCATTCGAGATCTGAATTGGATCCAGACAACCCTCCTCTTGGAACCGTGTCCTCCTCGAGTCCTCTTCTTCCATATTCATTCCAGATGCCATCTCTTTTCCTGCGTTCCCATCCATATGCACGTCAACAGTAGTTATACTCTTCACTATTCCCACCCTCTTCATAGTAGCTTCCTTTTAATACTACATTATCAGTATTATACGTTTGGTCGTCGTCCACTGCGTATATTCTTCCATTCCACTTATGCTAGGTTGCACCCTTATTTATCTTATCATAGCTATGTCGTTATTTCCCTTTTCATTATTTTTCTAGTAGTAATTCATATTATTAATACTGTTTTCTTCGTTGGATGTATTAGCACTTCCATTACCTTCTTCTGTATTTTTCACACTCTCTTCCAAAAACCCTTTACTTGCACCAAGTTCACCTCTGTCATCAACCATTCCCTTGTTTCCTTCTTCTACAGTTTCGTCGTCGGTACCATCATGATTTTCCTTTCCATGCTTTGCCTTTGGGTCTACAGATAAAATAGGGTTGTTTACGGGTTTCGAGTTTAAGGAGGAAAGTTATCAGTATTTATACTGTTTACTTTATCTTTCCATTAATGCAGCAATCTGCTGCAATGTGGCCTGCAATACCGCATCTAATGCATGTACGTATTTGCCCCTTGTATTGAAACAGCATTGAGATCCCTCTGTGGATAAGTGAGGAGGGAATTGGTTTCTCCAGCTTCATCAATGCAGTCCTGTTTCCCGTCATTTTTCCTACAAGATCTCCATACGTATATTTCTGAAATCGTACATTATACACCTGACCATACTCTTCAAGAATATTTGAAAGTGTTGTATTTTGCATTTCAAATGGGACATTCTTTAACGTTACAACAATTTTTAGTACTACTCAGATTAATAATTTGAACATTTACTTTCCTTCCATCCACAGAAATTATACGTTCACTATAGTCCTTCACAACTTTTTTCGAATGTTTTATTTGCAGTATCTTCTAGTTTGATAACTATTTTACTATGACTAATTTGCTGCACACCATAAACTTCTTCTAAACGTACTTGGAGTTTACTTATTATTTCAAGAGTGTCATCTACACTGGCTTTCTCTTGCCCAAGGTAAAGAATACCAAAGGTATTAGTGCGTTTGAATAACTCACCCATTTTTAGTGACGTAGAAAATGGGAATGATCAGTCAATTTCTGTTGGTACTACTGTGTTGCCATGGTAACATGAGATGTCACCATGGCAACCTTGGGACCCGGTGACAGGGGTCTTTTCCCTTTTTCCCAGAATGGCTTTAAATTTAAAAGTCTTAACACTACAAAGCCACAATTCACCATATCACTGTCACAATTCACCAGTTTCACAGTCTCCGAGATAACACAAGGCACTAAAGCTTCCTATAGCAATATCAGCACGTTTCCCCTTCGTCAAAAATCCCTTTGAAATATGGAAATAAGGACGGAGCAAAACATAACTGAATTACTAGTCTGAAGTCAGGGCTGCCAACCATCTACTATCTTTTGGTAGAATAACGGGTAAATCTGACGAGGGCAGCTGCTCCTCGAAGTGACGCAAAGATATTTGCGAACATTGGGCCCAAAGGGGAACCCATTGCCATACCATCAACTTGTTTAAAAGCAGTTATTAAAAATAAAGGCTGTGTCCAGCACAGCAAGTTCCAGAGTTCTTCTAAAATCACCAGTTAAAATTGTGAAAGAGGATATTAGGATCCTGAAACAGTTTACGCATAACAATGCCAATGGTCTCTTGAACAGGAATGAATAGACTAGACATAGAGGCTGGCCATAACTAGGTCAGAGTCTTGAGGGAGAATGGCGTTCTTGAACGTGTAGGAGTTCGTCAACGTATAATCATTTTTGGCGAGAGGATCTAGAAGAGGAACCAGAAATTTTGCCATTTCATAATTAGGGGTGTCTTAGGTTGTCAGAATACGCCTCATAGGGACACCACCTTTATGAGTTTTGGAGACACTGTATAAGACACCGAAAGAACCGCGTGCGCTTAAAAGGGACCTATAAACCTCATCAGAAATAGTATAATTCTTTTTCAGTTATTTAAAAAACGGTTTATTTTATCCTCGATTTTAAAAATAGTGCTAAAAGTAGGGGTCCCAAGTGAGTGAAATTTGGCAGGATCGCTTAAGATATTAACTTTATTATAATAGTCTTCTCGACTGAACGAGTAATGACAATATCTTTGTTTGAAGCCAATTTTTAAAGATTTCCAAATCACTTCTCTGGAAGAAAGGAGTCCAACAAATTGTTAACGACCGATATGTATTTTGAGCCAACTGCGACATCTCCATTTGAATTCTATTTATATATTAGTGTTTATTGGTAGTTTTTTTTAATCTGTGGAATAATAATTCCAGCGGGAGAAAGAATCTGGAATATGACGGTCGATAATTACTTAAGCAGAAATCAATACCAAGAGACAGCAAAAAGTCTTCTCTGCTTGAAAGTACATATTTGGAAAAATTAAAGACAGTACTGGAATTTTTATTGAAGGTAGGAATAGTAATGCCCAGGTTTTTTTAGTTTTTTCTCGTGAACTCTTTTTGTTAGTGATACAAAAGTGTGAATATTTTTATTAACAATGTCTTTGAAAATTATTAAATCAATAATAGAAAGAGAGCGACTAATAGGATGGTATAGGGTATCATACATTTTGGACAATTTGGTTATAGTTTTCACTTTTACACCAATTTTCATGGCCAATAATTTCTTCAGTATGTAGCCGAGTATGGTAAAGTGAAGAACGATACAGTTTAAATTTGATGAACTTGGGGATAGTGTTCTTCAACTGGCAGTATTGGAGAAAATCTCTATCCAAGCGAGCTTTTGCGAGTCTTCTTGCAGTCTTCTCCAGGCGGCGACATTCTTGTAGTAGTGGGAAGCCGTATTTCGTTCTTACGTACTCGTGGTCATTAGTACAGCCATGAAGACGGATACGTAATAGAAACAGGACGGCGAAGAGTGTACTCCAGGCTGACATCGTGGAAAGGGAACGCTTCCAACATCTGGGTCCGATATAAAGGATACAGGTGGACAGCTAGTCAGTCGATATATGAAGGAAGAGCAGAGGGCAGTGGAAAGAGGCTGGTACATAAAAACATCTTTCTTAGTGCCGACGTTTCAAGACAACTAGTCTCATTTTCCAGGCTGTAAATAAGAGAATAAATCTTGTAAATTGTAAAAAGAAATTATACAAAAATCTGGTTAAAACTAAATTTACATCAGGATACATTCATCATTGCAGGAGGTACCAACCTATATAGAAAGGAGAAGAAGGGCGAGTGGAATAAGGGCAGGTGCAAAGCAAAGAAGACGGTTACGACAGGTAGAGAGGGGTGGAGAAGTTTTGGACATTCAACAATGGTACTGTCTGTTTGATAGTTAGAGATTCTAGGATAGATAGTGCTAGCTCGGAAGAGGCCCTTGTTATGATTTTAAATTGATTGCATTCAATGTTGCTACCACAGTTTTTGGCATGTTCTCTTATGTTCGAAAATTCTGGATTACTCAATTTATTGCCCGTTCGATAGCTAACGCCTCTGTGAGAGTCGGAGCCAACCTTGAGAAGTCTTTGGGTGCAGTCCACGTAAGTTCCTCGAGAACAGCCAGGACAATCGTACTTATACATATATCGACATCTACGCAGCTAAGTAGACCTGAATCTCTCTCTCTCTCTCCAGAATCGTGACAAAATACGACAGGAAGACCTGTAAACTAACATAGGTCACGCAGCCTATAGAACACAATTATTGCAACTTACGTTAACGTCACATATGTCCATAGTGCACCATTCGGTGATTACAAAAATCTTATAAAAAGAATTTGCTCTTGACAATGCCATGGAATTTGTAGTGCGGTTTGAATTCAGTCTCCCTGAATAACCTAAATTACATATAAGACCGAAATATAGGTACCCAATGAACTTTAACATTGCCAAATGCCACGCAGATAAAATAATGTAACTTTGGGTAACATAATAACTTCTCGTGACCTGATCGTCGACAAGACGGAGCGACGTACCTTTATCTGGCAACTGCTCGAGGGATACTAACTGGGCTGGGAGTGGGCCGGCCGCGGCCGTCCGGCCGCCGGCATCGCAACGTCTCTCTCTGCTGCCTGCACAGCTGCAACCGAACACAGTGTTGGCAGTTAATATTTCAACCATCTGCAAATTTTCTCTGAAAATTCTGTAGAAATCTGTAGATGTGAAATAAAACCTTGAACTAAATCTTCAGGATCATACGTTTATTCATAAACACTTTTTCGTGAATTTGCATATCTTGATTAGGATGAAATGTCTCAAAACATGACGTATTTCTTACCATTTGTTGTGTATGGAACAAACCTGTGTTGCAGTAGGTAACACTTCTTTATTTATTTTTTTTATGTAAAGTAGGACAACTCTTTCAACTAAAAATTCTTAGCTGGGTAAGTGCAACGTAGTTATGGTGTCGTATGAGGGTTAACATAAAGTCTTTCAAGGAAATTACGAAGCAACCTCGACTTGACTTCATAGTCACAAGAGACACCGGAGGAAATAAGGAAGTTGATTCTTTATCCAGTTACATCTGAATCAACAGGAAATCTTTTCTCATCTGAGAGGCAGCTTAACCCTTCTGCACTGTTAGGGGTCTTTCTAACCCGAAAACAATTTTACATAAGCATATCTCTCTTGTTTTTAGAGATTGAAGCTTCATACTCCCTGACTTTTCCTGACTTTAGGGGGCTATTATGTTGCCTAAGTCTGGTAAAATTTTTCCCAGTAGTTAATGAGCAGCAAAAAAAGTAACATCTAATATGTTTGGGTCAAAATGACCCGTACCTACTTTTTGCTACATTTGTTCCAAGTTTTTCACAAACTGCATTAAAGATGGTATGATTATTAGTGAAAAAGAAGAACAGAAACCTGACATAATTGAATTTTACAATTCAACTAAAGGAGGAGTTGATATTTTAGACAAACTTGTTGCAACTTATAGGTCAAAGCGACAGACAGAAAGATGGCCTATGGCCTTGTTTGATAACATAGTGGATGTGTCTGCTTACAATGCTTTTGTCCTTTGAAATATAGTGCAACGTAACTGGAAGGGAAAAGCTACCTTCAAGAAAAGAATATTTCTTCATGAACTTGGATTGCCCTTAGTCCAACCTGTATTGTCTTCGAGGGTATCATTACCTAGGACGCCAAATGCCCGGTGAGTTGCTAAAACTGCAAGACCATCAATAGAATATGATAATTCTCAGTCTCAGGAAAGAGCTGCAAAGAGACAGCGTTGTCATATGTGTAAAAATGACAACAAAGTCACCACAATATGTACGGTCTGCCGAAAAACTACATGTAAGCGGCGCGCTGCTGTAACGTTCAAGTGCAATAATTGCAACTAATTCCTAATCTTCAATAAGGTAGGGTGGGTTGGGAGGGTTAGGTGTGGGGTCTGAATGACAGTCACTTCCACGTAGTAGATCCTGGGCATGCAAAGTAATCAATTATGTACTTTGTATGGCAGAGAACTGTCAGAATTTATGAGACGGGTCATTTTGACACGGAACAGATTAGATGGTACAACGCTGATGAATTACTGCAATTGTAAGTTGACTATAAATACTAACAATTCTAAATCTCAGGAAAGATATATAAAAAGATGGCATTGTTATATGTGCAAACATTATAGCAAAGTAACAGCAATTTGCCAAAAACTAATGTAAGCACCATGGTGTCACAATATTCAACTGAAATAATTTCAACTAAAAGCTATTCTTCAATAAAATAGGGTGGCTAACAGTGATAGAATTGAAGTCTGAATGATAACTTTCTTGCAGTGTACCCTGGACAAGCAAAGTAGTCAAAAAATTTATAAATTTATAAATTTATAAGACAGGTCATTTTGACCCGAAACAGATTAGATGTTACAAAATTTTAACAGACCACAAGGGTTAAAAAGATCCAGACTGTAGCAAAAATACTCATTCTTGTACATCAATAGAGCTTCATTTCTCAGCTCGCTCCTTACTTGGATACCGAGAGACATTTCCTCCAGAAGTTTGAAGAATCCTCGAGGTTCCTTTATTTTCATTAGTGGTGTCTTTCCAACACGAGCTTTTCTGGGATGGCATTCCACAACAATTATATATATATATATATATATATATATATAATATATATATATATATATATATATATATATATATATATATATATATATAATAAAAGGAGCCCATGAAAACACCAAAATATAGAGAAAAAAGTACTATATTTCAGAGACTGCTGTCTCCCTCTTCAGGTAGATGAATGAGAAAAGTTAACAGAAAAGGTGGTATTTATACCAAGAGGTCCATCCACAAACAAGCCAATTTAAGTCACCCCCGCTGATAATCTTCCTTTAATCTTCTTAAGTGTTGGTTGAATGAAGACGTTGTCGATCGCATCTGAAATCCATGCTCCTTTTGAGATGTTCATTACCTGCCTCTCTTTTATTAAGGCCGATTCCATCATTTGACACTTGTACCGGCAGTTGCTGCTATAAATTACACGTGACAAATTCCAGTTTATTCTATGGTTATGTTCATTTATATGGTTGAAAATAGCCGAGTTCTGTTGTCCATACCTAACTGACCGTTTGTGTTGTATTAATCTCTGGGGAAGGGATTTACCTGTAAATCCGATGTAAGATTGGTCACAGTCCTGGCATGGGATTTCGTATACCCCAGAGTCCTTTGGAGATGTCTTTTGTTTGGCCTATAATTCTGATATAATCTCACTTAATAGGTGTTTTACAATTTTAGTCATGGTTTCTGATGTTAGACAATTCTGGGTTGGACAGTCTGCAACCAGTGCAATAACTTATTCCAATATGGGAATCGGCTTTTACCTTGAATAGACGTCGGGTCGAACCCACATAAATTACCCGAATTACATACGGGACACTTATACTCATATACTACACCCGACATCATCGGAGGACAGAGCTCATTTATTTTGTGAAAGATTGGCTATAATGTCTGATAATTTAATTCATAGATGTCCCTGATGATATGACTAGGGGTCAAGAAAAGTAGGATTAAACTATTCATGGAAATTACTTGTTTTCCTGCACCTGCTCCTTTTAATATATATATATATATATATATATATATATATATATATATATATATATATATATATATGTGTGTGTGTGTGTGTGTGTGTGTGTGTGTGTGTGTGATATATATATATATATATATATATATATATATATATATATATATATATATATATATATATATATATATATATATATATATATATATATATATATATATATATATATATATATATATATATATATATATATTATATATATATAATCCAAGGCGGGTCAGGGAAAGGCACTATCTATATGCATTTTATTAAAATATATGCCGACGTTTCACAACTCCACATAGTTGCATTTTCTAGGCTGCAAACAAGCGAACATGGCAATCAATAAACTAATAAAATCCGAATTACATATAATTAAATTAAAACATTCAGAATGTAATTAATAAAACATTTACTTAAAGAACAAGCAAATGGCTGGTGACAGCCTACCCAGAAGGAAGTTAAAAACACTACTGTACTCGTATAGAGTTACAACGAGAGAGAGAGAGAGAGAAAAAAAAAAACAATAACAAACATACAGACAGAGAAAAACAGCTCAACAAGACCATCAGGCAATAAACAATTGTGTGGATGACGTTTGGGAGTTTACCGGTGGTACGGTCAATTTGATAATAATGGATTCCAGTATTGTTAAGTCGTGTTCTTTTTGTACCTGTCCTACTATTGAAAAATCTTTATTGTCTATATAGGTTTTACATATTTTTGAATGGTTTTTAATATTGGATTGTTCAGGGCTAGACAATCTGCTCCCGGTTCTGAAGCTGACCCCTCTGTGAGCATCAATGCGCACTCGCAACAGCCTCTTTGTACATCCGACATAGATCCCCTGACTACATCTGGGGCACTTATACTTACATATAACGTTCGATGTAAACAAAGGACTGAGCTTGTCTTTGACCTTGAAGAGTGAGGCAACTGTTCGGGGATTCTTCGGAATGAGTTTCAGGTTGAGGGCCGGTAATTCTTTTTGAATGATGGTTAAAAATTTCTTCCTGAAAGTGTCATCTTGTATGTAGGGGAACGCCGCTTACAAATTCATTTTAAGGACAGTGTGATATAAGAGGGAGGTGGCGGTCATCTTCTTTATTTCAATCAGTACATATTTGAAACTGGTCTGAAGAACAGCCTTGATGGAAAACAGTTGTTCCTGAAATAGTTTGAAAGAGTTGTTATTTCTTCATGAAAGGTCAGCCAATTAGATGATAGATGGATCTTTTTAGACTTCCCAACTGGCAGTAGTCCAGGGTCAGACTCCATAGCCGTAAGGGGTAGTGACGTCAGTGCACCTCACGTGATGCGCTGTAGGTATTAACTTAAAGTCCTTTGCAGCCTCCCTTCGGCCCCTACTGCAACCCCTTTCATTTATTTTACTGTAACTCCATGCCTATTCTCTGTCTTCCTTCCTGCTATCCTGAACCCTCTGCCAATACTTTCTTCATAATACAACTGCTTTGAGGAGGTTGTCCTCCCGTGACGCCTTTCTAAACGCCTCTATGTCAATGTTCCTTGCAGCGCTGAATGACCTCGTAGATCCCAGCGCTTGCCATCAGGACTCGCTCTCATATTCCAATTCCAGCTCCAGGATCAGAGAGCCGATAGTCGATGAGTTCAAAATTTGGCGTCAAAATAGAATAGAATATAGAATTGTGACCGAAGCCCAAGCTCTGGGACCTGTGAGGTTATTGAGAGTACGAAGGCTTGACAGGTGTCAGAGCAGTTGCAATGTGAAACAGATGTCACGAGAGGGTTAAGGAAAGTCAGATGGCAGAGAGAGAATATGAACGGAGCAGCACTAAAAGGGGTAAAGAATATAATGGCACATAAACACCATTGCTATCATTCGTTATATGAAACGCTGTCATTCCCCTAGAAATTGGGTCCCCATCAAATATTCTGGGATTTAATTAAATAGCCAGTCCAGTTCCCGTGGTATACTGAAATCATGTGTATCTACTGTGGTTGTTAAGCATATATATATATATATATAATATATATATATATATATATATATATATATATATATATATATATGACTGGTAAAAAATGTTCTGTAACAACAGAATTCCATCTAATAAAAGGAGCCCATAAAAACACCAAAATGTAGAGAGAAAAGTACTATATTTCAGAGACTGCTGTCTCTCTCTTCAGGTATATGAATGAGAAAAGTTTACAGAAAAGGGGTGGTATTTATACCACTTGTGGACGAATCTCTTGGTATAAAATACCACCTTTTCTGTAAACTTTTCTCATTCATATACCTGAAGAGAGAGACAGCAGTCTCTGAAATATAGTACTTTTCTCTCTACATTTTGGTGTTTTTTATGGGCTCCTTTTATTAGATTATATATATATATATATACATATATATATATATCTTATATATTCTATATAGATACTATATTATATACTAGATATATATATATATATATATATATATAGATATATAGTAGTGTAAGAGTGGTATTATGAGACGATCGATATAGCCGGCGGTAGGTATAGGTAGGTATATAGTGTCAGTATATATTAGTATAACGGTATCGTATATATATCAACATAGTAAGTTATATATATATTATATAGGTTATTATATATTATTTATACAGGTAATATTATTATATATAGGTATATATATCTATATATAATAATATATATATATATATATATATATATATATATATATATATATATATAGTATATTATAATTATAATATATATTATATATTATAATATTATATAATATATATATATATATATATATATATGATATATATTATATAATATATATTTATATATATATACTATATATTATATATATATATATATATATATATACACACACACAAGATAACTAAGATAAGATAACTAAGTGGGAGAGAAGCACCCAAATGGAGAAGTGGCCTGTTTGAATGGTCATGTAAAGTTGTCATTAGTTAAGTGTGATTGCTCACGGCTGAAATGGGTATGCATACTTTTAAGCCGGAGTGTGGGTTTGTCTTTTTAAACTTTAAACCTTTATTTTAGAGTGTCCTTTTCCATATGACTTTTTGATTTATGTCATTTTGGTTTATTTGTAATTTATTTATGTGGGGTCCCTTTTATTTTTATTTTTTTTATTTTAAACAGACGTTTCTGGCAACTTCAATGGGAACCTAACGAATAGTGCCATGGAAATGGCGTGGGGAGACTATGACTTTTCTAGTTGCCTATTTTATGAATAAACTAATGTTAGTCATGGTAGAGAAAGAGATGGACGGGTTTGGTTTGATCCCCAGGGTTATTTGGGTGTTCTGTTTGAATAACAATGGTGAATTATTTGGATTTTGAACTTTAATTTATTCAGTTAAACATTTGTTTCTTTGAGAACTTGATTTATTTAGTTAATCCTTTTATTCTTAAATAAATGTATTTTTGCAATTTATGAGTCTGATTTAGCTACCTTAGGAAGTTGGTTGGAGAAAACGAGAAGTTGAGAGAGAGAGAGAGAGAGAGAGAGAGAGAGAGAGAGAGAGAGAGAGAGAGAAAGTCACTCAGTGCCTTACTGCTCTAAGGTCATGGCTACCAAGATACTTGAAGAAGTAAATTTTATATATACCCCTCCAGTTTTGATTATATCATATATATCATATATATATCATATGATATATATCACATATATATAATTATATATAATGAAAATATACATAATCAACACCCAATTACGTGTGGAACAGTTCGTCTGCCTGAGGGGGTCTCCTGATGGCGGTGAGGGGTTATTTTTCATGATTAGGTCTCTTGTTTTCCGGTTTTTGTAGTATATTATAAGGTCCACCGCCCCACCGAGAACATCAAGATATATTATAAGGCCTTTATGCACTCTCAATACCGCGAGGAGGAGAAGGCGATGAAGAAGATCATTAAGGAGAACATACTCCCCATTGAAGAACGCAGGATGATGGACCTTATAATATACTACAAAAACTGGAAAACAAGAGACCTAATCATGAAAAATAACCCCTCACCGCCATCAGGAGACCCCCTCAAGCAGACGAACGTAGTATACCAATACATATGCCCCGCTCGAGGATGTCCTGGGAAGTACATTGGAATGACTACCATGCGTCTTGCGAAGAGAATCTCCTGTCACGCCCAAGAAGGGGCTATCAAGAATCACGCCCTCACCGCCCACCGAGACACAATCTCCCGCGACTGTATTATCCGTAACACCAGGATAATAGGGAGAGCACCCGACCCTTGCCGTCTGCGCCTCCTGGAGGCGTTACTCATCCAGGAGCAAAATCCCTCCATGAATACGACACAGGAGGCCTTTTTGCTCCCGACCTGCATGCGAAGGAACACTCCAGTAATGGCAAACATCACCATATCGCCACCCGAAAACGCCCCAATTCAAGAGGAAAATACCACCGAAGACGACATTAATACCATGAATTATACCAGCAGTGACGTCACGTGGCCTTTAACCAATCAAAATGAAGCCTGGCATGATGATATGCAGCTGAGAAGATCGGTGCGCCTGTTGAGCATGTGCTCGGGAGCTGGCTTGAGCCCGCAACCAGGCAGCCAATGAAAATGCAGCTCCCCATTCACTAGCCAATGAAAAGGCAGTGGCACGACGCTCCCCGCTGGACCACCACAATATAAGCAGTTGGACTCACCCTCTCACTTCAGTCCTTCACCCACCTCCGTAGAGATTCTTCTCTATTTTCCGAATAGCGGCTTTTTCCGTGCTACTTAGACAGGCTAGTAGAGCGCCAATGGAGGTCATGATCAAATACAGAGTCAAAATTGGTGTATATATTTGAATTTTACAGATAAACTATGATACCATAGTTATCAAAGTCATTAACGATATACATATATATATATATATATATGTCTCTCTCTCTCTCTCTCTCTCTCTCTCTTTCTTGAAGCAAGCGAGCTTTCGTCTGGAGCTGCCAGACATCCTCGGGCTGGGAAGCTGAGGGTGGACTGATCTTGGAGCTGTTGTTGTTGTTGTTGTTGGAGATTAAGCCAGCCTTGTGCTGGGACGGGCTCTTGCTCCTAGAGCAGCCGGTAACGAGTCTTGGAGCGGTGTCTGTCCTCGTTTATATTTGGAGTTGACAGCAGGGGGTCTGCCCCATGCTGATCTACTATTGGCTGGTGGCGGTAGGTCTTCGTTTTCATTGGTGGCTTGAACCGGGTCTCAAGTCACTTTCCACTCGTTGATGGTTGCGATGCTGTAAGTCCTGCAGCCGCCTTGACCTCCTTAGCAACGCGGTTACGTTGATGGGCGTTTCGCTACGCTGCGGGACGTCACGGCTAACTTGATTATGGTTGACTGCAGGAGTATCTCGTTCGGGGGCGTTGTCTTCCATGGAGTTGTCGTGCTCGGTGGTGTCATTGTTGGTGGCAGGTCTTCTCATACTCGTAGGGAGGAGAAATTCTTCCTGTGTCGTATTTAGTGTAGGTTTTACTTGCTGGATGAGAAGTGCCTCCAGCAGGCGCAACTGACGGGCATCAGGGGCCCTCCGATGATCTTCGTGTTTTGGATGATCACATCCCGGGAGATGGCCTCTTGATGTTTGGTGCGTGCGTGATTCTTGATAGCCCCCTCTTGGGCGTGGCATGAGAGTCTCTTCGACAGGCGCATGGTAATCATACCAACGTAGGCGCCGCTGCAACCGCGGACTGGGCATGTATACTGGTACACCACATGCGTCTGCTTCAGGGGGTCTCGTACCTGTGGAGAGGGGTTATTTTTCATGATAAGGTCGCGCGTCCTCCGATTCTGGTAGTAAATAATTAGGTCAATATTTTTGGTGTCGTCGGTCGGGGATACATTTTCAGAAATAATTTTCTTAACTAAGTCCTCTTCTTCACGGTAATGTGAACTCATGAAGGCTTTATAATACAGCTTGATATTATCCTGAGGGCGGGGTTGCGGGCTCTCACTACCGTACCATTTCTCCAGGGCTGTACGGACTTCTCTGCTTATTAATTTATTTGAATACCCGTTATTTACGAGTACTTGGGAGGCGCGGTCGAGTTCCTGATGAGTGTCCTGCCAGGTCGAGCAGTGGGAGAGGGCTCTCCTGATGAAGGCCCTGACGGTCGTGCTTTTCAATCTGGCAGGGCACTCGCTGTCACCATTGAGGCAAAGTCCTAGGTTGGTTTTCTTTGTGTAGATGGAAGTACAGAGGCCGTCTTCCGTCTTACTCACAAGGACGTCGAGGAAGGGGAGCCGATCGTCGGTGCTGTATTCAAACATGTAATTCAGCACGCTGCACTGCTGAAATGCCTGATGGAGGGCTTCTACCTCATTCTCGGCGTCGACTTGAACAAAGATGTCGTCGATATGTCGTCCATATCTGCGGGGTTGCTGCATCCTAGCGAAGACTCGTTCCTCCACGGTGCCCATGTAAAAATGAGCGAAGAGTACTCCCAGTGGGGAGCCCATCACTACGCTGTCCTTTTGGCGGTACATTTGACCACTGTGGGTGGAGAAAGGGGCCTTCTTCATGCAGATCTCCAGCAGCGTACTGAGCGAGGCTTCGGGTATGTTGAGGGGCGCCATCGACTGACTCCTGTAGACACGCTCAAGGATGATGTCAATGGTTTCGTCGACAGGCACGTTCGTAAACAGGGACTCTACGTCCAGCGAGGCGATAATCCCGGTGCCAGGGGCGTCCTTGATGACTTCTAGGAATTCTACTGACGACTGCAGGCTGTACCGACTCGGGACGTATGGGGTCAAAATTTGGTTAAGACGTTTAGCCAAGGTGTAATTAGGGGCGGGCGTCTGGCTGATGATTGGCCGGAGGGGGTTTCCTGGTTTGTGAGTTTTTATGTTACCGTATAGATAACCCAGGCTGTAGTCTCCTTGTATGGGCGGGAGGTGGACAGCATTAGTCGCAGCATTCACTACACTGATGACCCCGTTGGCCTCCCTCTTAATGTCGTCTGTCGGGTTTCTTGTCAGGCGCTCAAACTTGCTCTCATCGGACAAAATGGCATCCAGCTTCTCGTGGTATTCAGCAGTGTCAATCAAGACGAAGGCTGCCGTCTTGTCCACGCGTCGCACCGTGATGTTCTCTTTCTCCTTCAGTTCCTTCGCCGCTTTCTTCATCTCCTTGGTGAGAATCCCGCTGGAGTGCGAGCCCCTCTCCGTAAGGGCTTCAGCAAGTAGGAGGGGTTGAAGGGCGTCGGAAGCTCTCACGATGCTCCGGGCTTCGAGCTGCTGGATGGAGTCGAGGAGCAACTCGATTTCGAGTCTCTTGTCGTGAGGTCTGGGTCTCGAGATGAAGTGGCAATTAAGACCCAGCTTCAGAAGGGCGTCTTGATCAGGGGTGGGGTCGTAGTCAGTAAAGTTAATATATCCTTGGGTTCGTTCAGGGACACGGAGCTTGCTGCCGTTCAGGGAAATGAGCTTGCGAAGGGCACCTCTCATCCGTTGCTTCATGTCGTCCTCCTGAAGGCGGGCGAGGAATCTCTCTCGGTGTTCCCGGGGTACATTGGTTCATCTCCTATGGGGTTGTCTTCTTCAATGGGTGTGTCACGTTCAGGGTTATCGAATTCGGTGTTGTCCAATCCATGACTACCTTCTTCTCGAAGGGCACCAGGACGTGCTGCTATAGGTTCCTCTCCTACTCCACTGTTGCCAGGGCTGCTTCTCACTCTCTCCCACTCCTGCCGCAGTCTCTTGGTCTCATTCTGGAGAGCACACAGTTCGGTAGTCTTGATCACTATTTGCCGCTGTAGGAGGGATTTTCTAAAGCTCCTGGTGTCCTCATCATTTCTTGCTGACGGGTCGTGTAGCCGAATATTAGTGTACTTAGGAAGCAGACCCTCTCTCAAGCATACTTTATTAAAAGTAATGGCTACTTCAGCAGCGTTACACTTGTAAAGATTCTTCTCTATTTTCCAAATAGCGGCTTTTTCCGTGCTACTTAGACAGGCTAGTAGAGTGCCTATGGAGGTCATGATCAAATACAGAGTCAAAATTGGTGTATATATTTGAATTTTACAGATAAACTATGATACCTTAGTTATCAAAGTCTTTAGCGATATATATATATATATATATATATATATATATATATATATATATATATGTCTCTCTCTCTCTCTCTCTCTCTCTCTCTCTCTCTCTCTCTCTGAAAATGTATCCCCGACCGACGACACCAAAAATATCGACCTAATTATTTACTACCAGAATCGGAGGACGTGCGACCTTATCATGAAAAATAACCCCTCTCCACAGGTACGAGACCCCCTGAAGCAGACGCATGTGGTGTACCAGTATACATGCCCAGTCCGCGGTTGCAGCGGCACCTACGTTGGTATGACTACCATGCGCCTGTCGAAGAGACTCTCATGCCACGCCCAAGAGGGGGCTATCAAGAATCACGCACGCACCAAACATCAAGAGGCCATCTCCCGGGATGTGATCATCCAAAACACGAAGATCATCGGAAGGCCCCTGATGCCCGTCGGTTACGCCTGCTGGAGGCGCTTCTCATCCAGCAAGTAAAACCTACACTAAATACGACACAGGAAGAATTTATCCTCCCTACGAGTATGAGAAGACCTGCCACCAACAATGACACCACCGAGCACGACAACTCCATGGAAGACAACGCCCCCGAACGAGATACTCCTGCAGTCAACCATAATCAAGTTAGCCGTGACGTCCCGCAGCGTAGCGAAACGCCCATCAACGTAACCGCGTCGCTAAGGAGGTCAAGGCGGCTGCAGGACTTACAGCATCGCAACCATCAACGCGTGGAAAGTAGCTTGAGACCTGGTTCAAGCCACCAATGAAAACGAAGACCTACCGCCACCAGCCAATAGTAGATTAGCATAGGGCAGACCCCCTGCTGTCAACTCCAAATATAAACGAGGACGGACACCGCTCCAAGATCAGTCCATCCTCAGCTTCCCAGCCCGAGAATGTCTGGCAGCTCCAGACGAAAGCTCGCTTGCTTCAAGAAAGAGAGAGAGAGAGAGAGAGAGAGAGAGAGAGAGAGAGAGAGAGATATCGTTAATGACTTTGATAACTATGGTATCATAGTTTATCTGTAAAATTCAAATATATACACCAATTTTGACTCTGTATTTGATCATGACCTCCGTAGGCACTCTACTAGCCTGTCTAAGTAGCACGGAAAAAGCCACTATTCGGAAAATAGAGAAGAATCTTTACAAGTGTAACGCTGCTGAAGTAGCCATTACTTTTAATAAAGTATGCTTGAGAGAGGGTCTGCTTCCTAAGTACAACAACAATAATAATAATAATAATAATAATAATAATAATAATAATAATAATAATAATAATAATAATAATGACCACAGGAAGAACATCGTTATTACAAAAAAGACAATAGTAAGAGAAATATAGCCAGTAACTACAGGCCTATCACCTGCCTACCAATAATGTGGAAGTTACTAACAGGTATCATCAGTGAAAGGCTATACAACTACCTAGAGGATATAAACACCATCCCCACCAACAGAAAGAATGCAGAAGGAAGTGTAGGGGCACAAAACACCAGCTCCTGATAGACAAAATGGTAATGAAGAACAGTAGGAGAAGGAAAACCAACCTAAGCATGGCATGGATAGACTTTAAGAAAGCCTTCGACATAATACTACACACATGGCTAAAAGAATGCCTGAAAATATATAGGGTAGAGGAAAACACCATCAGCTTCCTCAAAATTACAATGTGCAACTGGAATAAAATACTTACAAGCTCTGGAATAAGACTAGCAGAGGTTAATATCAGGAGAGGGATCTTCCAGGGTGACTCACTGTCCCCACTACTCTTCGTAGTAGCCATGATCCCCATGACAAAAGTATTGCAGAAGATGGATGCTGGGTAGCAACTCAAGAAAAGAGGCAACAGAATCAACCATCTGATGTTCATGGACGACATCAAGCTGTATGGTAAGAGCATCAAGGAAATAGATACTCTAATTCAGACTGTAAGGATTGTATCTGGGAACATCAGGATGGAGTTTGGAATAGAAAAATGTGCCTTAGTCAACATACAAAAGGGCAAAGTAACAAGGACTGAAGGGATAAAGCTACCAGATGGGAACAACATCAAACACATAGATGAGACAGGATACAAATACCTGGGAATAATGGAAGGAGGGAATATAAAACACCAAGAGATGAAGGACACGATCAGGAAAGAATATATGCAGAGACTCAAGGCGATACTCAAGTCAAAACTCAATGCCGGAAATATGATAAAAGCCATAAACACATGGGCAGTGCCAGTAATCAGATACAGCACAGGAATAGTGGAATGGACGAAGGCAGAACTTCGCAGATAGACCAAAAAACGAGGTAACATATGACAATACACAAAGCACTACACCCAAGAGCAAATACGGACAGTCTATACATAACACGAAAGGAAGGAGGGAGGGGACTACTAAGCATAGAGGACTGCGTCAACATCGAGAACAGAGCACTGGGGCAATATATGAAAACCAGTGAAGACGAGTGGCTCAAGAGTGCATGGGAAGAAGGACTGATAAAAGTAGACGAAGACCCAGAAATATACAGAGACAGGAGAATGACAAGCAGAACAGAGGATTGGCACAACAAACCAATGCACGGACAATACATGAGACAGACTAAAGAACTAGCTAGCGATGACAAGTGGCAATGGCTACTGAGGGGAGAGCTTAAGAAGGAAACTGAAGGACCGATAACAGCGGCACAAGATCAGGCCCTAAGAACCAGATATGTTCAAAGAACGATAGATGGAAATAACATCTCTCCCATATGTAGGAAATGCAATACGAAAAATTAAACCATAAACCACATAGCAAGGGAATGTCCGGCACTTTCACAGAACCAGTACAAAAAGAGGCATGATTCAGTAGCAAAAGCCCTCCACTGGAGCCTGTGCAAGAAACACCAACTACCTTGCAGTAATATGTGGTACGAACACCAACCTGAAGGAGTGATAGAAAACGATCAGGCAAAGATCCTCTGGGACTATGGTATCAGAACAGACAGGGTGATACGTGCAAATAGACCAGACGTGACGTTGATTGACAAAATCAAGAAGAAAGTATCACTCATTGATGTCGCAATACCATGGGACACCGGAGCTGAAGAGAAAGAGAGGGAAAAAATGGGTAAGTATCAAGACCTGAAAATAGAAATAAGAAGGATATGGGATATGCCAGTGGAAATTGTACCCATAATCATAGGAACACTAGGCACGATCCCAAGATCCCTGAAAAGGAATCTGGAAAAACTAGAGGCTGAAGTAGCTCCAGGACTCATGCAGAAGAGTGTGATCATAGAAATGGCGCACATAGTAAGAAAAGTGATGGACTCCTAACGAGGAAGGATGCAACCCAGAACCCCACACTATAAATACCACCCAGTCGAATTAGAAGACTGTGATAGAGCAAAAAAAAAAAAAAAAAAAAACTCACTCACTCTCACTCCACTGACTGCGGGCCTCCATGGCTCTTTGCCGCCGCTACAAGAAGCTTCCAACGACCACGTTCCTGTGCAACATCCCACCAATCCCCTGGACCATCCACTCCAATCTCTGTCATGTCCTTTTTTACGTTATCAGACCATCTCATGCGGGGTCTTCCTGGAGGTCGTCTGCCCTCTGGTTGTCCTCGAGTAATCTTGCTTATTAATCTATCCTCATGATCCCTGGCCACATGCCCCGCCCACCTCAGTCTTTGAGCCATAATCGTGCCTGTTATCAGGGGTACATCTGTCATTTCCCTCAGTTCATTATTATGCCTTCTTCGCCATTGCCCCATCTCCATATCAAAGACCGCTCCACATATCCTTCTCAAGATTCCGTTCTCAAACACTTCCAACCTTCGTTCCAGATCCTTTGTCAGCCTCCAGGTTTTGCAACCATACGTTAACACGGGTCTAATAATGGTTGTATAGGCCTTCACCTTTGTTCTCCTTGATAAGATATTACTATTGAGCACTTTGGCTAAAGCCCAACTACATCTGGCTGCTGCTGCTATTCTTAATTTTACCTCTTCCTCTACTTTATTTTCAGCTGTAACTGTTGATCCTAAGTATTTGAAGTTCTCGACCGCTTCCAACTCCATATTTCCACGCCTGATGTTACCCAGTATCCTCTCCTGCCTTGAAACCTTCAAGATTTTGGTTTTAGCCTCATTTATTTCCTGGCCAACTTGATTTGCAGCTTCTCTAAATATGCTTATTTTTCTATCAATTTCCTGGATGTTTTCACCACAAAAGTCAATATCATCTGCATAAGCTAATCAATCACACCTAGCCTCCCCAAGATGTACTCCATTACCCTGTGGTGTTTGTCTCATGACCCATTCCAGCACTAGGTTAAAGAGAATCATTGACAGTGCCCTTCCCTATTTTAAACCATTGTCAACTTCAAAAGGACCCATTACTTCCCCTCCAATCTGTACTCTGCCTCTCATATTCCTGTAACATTTTTGTTAGGCGTATAAGCTTCTCTGGTATCCTGAATTCTCTCAGTATCCTCCACAATGCCTCTCATTGTATACTGTCATATGCCAGCTTAAAACCTATAAAGACATGACAAGAGTCTTTATCATATTCCCAATATTTCTCAAGGATCTGTCTTACAATAAATATTTGGTCTATGGTTGATCTAGACGTTCTAAACCCTGCTTGGTAATCCCCTATTATGGTCTCACTGTTTCTCTTCAGTCTATTATACAATAGCTTAGCTACAATCTTATATCCGACAGTTAAGAGACAAATGCCTCTATAATTTCCACATTCCGTTCTATCACCTTTCTTGTGAATTGGCACAAACAGTCCCTCCTCCCATTCCTCAGGCATTTCTTTTCTTCTCCAAATTCCAATCACGATTTTTGCCATTGCTTCTTGTAGTTGTCTTCCTTCATACTTCGTAGTTCTGCACTAATTTCGTTAATGCCAGCAGACTTATTATTCTTTAGGTGATTTATTATTTCTAGAATTTCCTCTGTGGTTGGATCCTCAACATCCTCTAACAATATAATTTCTCCATTCTCCCCAGGCTGTTCAGGAAATGCTGTTCTATTTAACAAGGTTCTAAAATGTTCAACCCATCTCTCTTCAATTTCCTCTCTATCTACTAAAAGATCACCATATCTACTGCACACCATTCCTCGTCTGGCCTGGTATCCCTTCCTAATTTTATTTATACCATGGAACTCGGCCCTCACATTTCCCCGCCTGCTGTTGCTCTCAACCTCTTCCAACTCCCTATCGATTAGCATTCTTTTCTTCCTTCTGTTAGTGCTGCATGCCTCATTTCTTGCCTCTGTATATATCCTTCTCCTCTCTGCATTTCCCCTATTCTCTATCCATTTCAATCTTGCTTCTCTTCTTCATTGGGCTGCCTCTCTGCATTCCTCATCAAACCATCGCCCTCCCCTCCGTTGCCTCGCCCTGCCAACAGTTCTCTCTGCTGCTTCCACCACTATAGGTTTTACCTGGTTCCAACTTACATCATCATCCACCTCTAATGCTGCAAATCTGTTCTCTACTTCAACCTGATATTGCAATCTTGTTTCCTCTTCCTTCAGTTTCTCAGTATCTATCTTAGCTGTTTGCCCTCCATTCTTCCTCTTTGTTGTTAATTTTATACGTATTTTTGCTGGCACCATGTAATGATCTGAATCACAATCCGCTCCCTGGTACGCTCTCACATCCATCAGCGCTGATCTAAATTTCCTTTTGACTAAAATGTGATCAATTTGATTGGTTGTATTTCCATCAGGTGAAAGCCAAGTGCCCTTATGTTTTTCTTTATGTTGGAAAACAGAGTGCCTCCTACTACTAAATTGTATTCTGTGGCTAGTGTTGCCAGTCTAATCCCATTGTCATTACTATTTTCATGTAAGCTATGTGTGCCTATAGTTCCCGTAAAAGCTGCTATTTCTTTACCTACTTTAGCATTCATATCACCCAATATTATCAGCATATCGTGCTCTGGTACTTTGTTTAAAACCTCCTGAACTTCACCATACCATCGATCTTTGGTATCTTCTCCACTGTCCTCTGTAGGGGCATGCAATGTTATTACTGTGATTTTAAACCATTTAGCAGTCATCCTTATTCTTGCTATCCTGCTGCTTATACCCTCAAACTCCACAACAGCAGTGTTTATCTTTTTACTAATATAAAATCTAACTCCCTCTTCATGTCTTCCATTTTCTATGCCACTATAATATATGACCCCTTTATCCATCTCACACTTCCCGACTTCCAACCATCTAATCTCTTGTAGGGCAGCTATTTGTATACCATATCTTTCCAGCTCATTTTCAAGTACATCAGCAAATCCCCCTATGTACAAACTTCGTACATTCCAAGTACGTAGCAAACTTTATGATTTTTTTCCAGCTCATGATCCTATTCGTTCCTGAGTCATCAACAAGTGGTCCAGGCCTATTCACTTCTTGTACGGTTTCTGTAACAATCTAGGTTTTTACAGGAAAGGGTTGTTAGCCCCTCCCTGATAATAATAATAATAATAATAATAATTAGTACATAATACTTGCATTATGCTATATATCCATGTGAACCTTTATGTTATTTATTCAGAGAGTTGAAATGTACGAATTCATCGATTGAAATGCAATGGAAAAGAGTCCTTATTGCGCCTTTTAACTTCCACACTTGTTGTCACCCCCCTTGAATGTTAAGCTACCCCAAGGGAGTATTTTACCCCCAACCCGCCACGGGTTCTGCAAACAAAGAGCTAAACCCGGATATTATCACAGGTGTTGCGGACAATTAACTTTGAGCCGACATTAGACAACGTCAGGAGAATAAAACGCAGAAAAATACGCTCATCAACCCACTTCTTCCTTTGATCGTTTTGCTAATGTAATCTTGGGTCCTGGTTCAGTTCAGCCAGTCTGATGGGAAAGGTGCTCTTGATGGACGTCAAAGTGATGTTGAAGTAGAAAGGACGGATAATTTTGAAATGACTGATGCATACAGGCACAAGCACACACATTTGGGTGTGCAAGGAGTTGGGGAAAGATATTTTCACTTTTTAGAACACATTTCTCATCCATCTTCATCTCCGACGGTTGTTAATGACTGAAGTCGAATCAGTAAGGTAGAATAAGGGAGTCCTTTAACAAGTTCCTGACAAAATATTCCATGCCTCATTGTAGTAGGTGTCTCCCTTTCTCCATGTCGTTTTCTTTCTATAGAAAGTGGTTCTATTTCTCCAATATTTCCCTGCATTTTCTTAAAACGTTCTAAATTGGAAAGTCTTTTTTACATCCATTCTAGAACCATAGTAATTTCAGATAAACTGAATAACTTCAAGGTTAACGACAATTGTCATTGAAAGCTTTCATCCAATTTCAGGAGCCCATTAATAAACAAGGGAGCTAGAGAAAGAGAGAGAGAGAGAGAGAGAGAGAGAGAGAGAGAGAGAGAGAGAGAGAGAGAGAGAGACTTGAATAGCTACATCCTCAATCCATTATCTTTTATTCTTGTCTTATGTAGTCTACAACAAAGAGAATTCAGCTTTAATGGATCTCCTCGTTAAAGGAAAACTGAGGCGGAGATAAAACTCGAAATAAATTGTTGATAAAATGACTGAACCCAGAAATATCTTAGGAAACATCATCGGTCTTTGTCTGATAAGAAATTTTCAACTTTTCTTGACTAAGGCGTTCAACTCAATAGTTGTTGAAGGATGCTAAAAGAAGGAAAAAAATAAATGCTTGAGAAATAGACATGGCAGTCAATTGGGGTTCTTCGGCATCTCTTAGTTTACCCACCTTATCTCTTCTTTGAGTGAGAATCTTATGCTGAGGATCCAAGATACTTTCCGTCTCTTCTCAGTCTCAAGGTTATTATAAAGTCTTGGTGAGGCTCAGAACTGAATGATTCTCGCTGATTCACGGCAAAGATAAAAGATCAAAGCTTGAACCTCTGTGACTTGTATTTTACACAATACTGACTCAATTTCCTGATAATGATTACAATTAAAGGCTGTTGATGATTGCATTTTCATACCATTAACAAATATTTAAATGCCAAATCAAACGGCCAAAAATTATATCAAGTTCACAAAAGTAACTGAATTACTGTCTAAACTGTGACTGAGTAACTGTCTAAACAAAGAGAGCTGTTAGTATTGAACAGGGAGAGATCGATTAAAACCTGACTCTAAATACAATCAAACAGTAATGAGGGTATGGTCTCTCTCTCTCTCTCTCTCTCTCTCTCTCTCTCTCTCTCTCTCTCTCTCTCTCTCTCTCTCCTTAGATATTCTAAATTCTTTATAAAAGATTGCCAGTATCCTTCGTACAGATTTATCGAATACCGTCGCCTCTTTTTATTTTTAGTTTCACGAACAAAAAATAATAAGAACATAATTATGTTATTTGTTGTATACATTTTTATTTTTGTTCTTTCTACCCATTTATCTTGAGACAGTAACTGCCTGAACTTCAACCAGGTGCGTCTAATTTGTCATTATTTCAGATTCCACACTGTACGTCAGTCAATTTAGTAGCTCTAAGAACATTGGTCGAGGACAATAACATTTGCAAATTCATAGTTTATAAAAATGCTGAATTGAGTTTTTTTTAAATAACTTCTGAAATACTTTTAAAAATCTCAGGGAATAAACAAATGCCCTTCCGATGTGAAGCAGCGTCAGGTTGTACGAGATACAAATACCTTCATGAAAATATTTGATCATGCTCTTTATTACAATCATCAAGATCAACGTGACTTCGAGAGAGAGAGATATATATATATATATATATAATATATATATATATATATATATATATATATATATATATATATATATATATATATATATTGTATATAAAGGTTTTTGCCACGAAGGAAAAAATGAAAAAGCCAGATAGCCGAGTACTTTCGGTCTTGTTCAGACCCTTTACTAAGGCAAACTGATTTTACAGAGGAAAACATAGTCAACAGAAGGCTTAATATCCAAACTGACACTACAAGATTAGCAATAAGGTCGATTTCACTCTAACAGAAACGAGGAAACGCCTGAGGGTAGCCACACCTTGCCATCCATAAAATTCACTGTTGAAATTGAAAATAACAATGTCATCCCTTTCCTAGATGTATTAATACATAGAGAATCTTTCCAATGCAAATTCAGTATTTATAGAAAACCCACAAATAATTTAATATATGTACATTTTTATTCTGGCCACCATCTTAATATTAAAATTTCGATTTTTTCTTCTATGTTCCTACGCGCTTTGCGTATCACGAGTCCACAATATCTTGACCAAAAAATAGAATACATAAAAAAGATAGGAAACAATCTCTGCTACCCACCTCATTTAATTGATTTATGTTATCAAAAGGCTCACAAAAAGTTTTATAGAGTTGCTATTAATGAAAAAGAAATGCCTAAAAATGTACTTAGCTTACCTTACTTTCGTGGATTTGAAACCATAAAATCAATATTTAAATCGTTTAATGTTAATATGGTGTTCTCTGATAACAATATCATTAAAGATATGCTAATTAAGAATAGTCCCGTAACAAATAACAACATCATTTACAAAATTCCTTGTAATGATTGCCCATCGTTTTACGTTGGTCAGTCAAGTAAAAATTTATGTGTACGTATTAAGCAGCATATGTATTCAGTTAGAACAGCCCAGACTTCAAATGCACTGTTTATCCATCTGAGTAAAAAATCTCATTGTATTAATTGGGGTGATACGTCTGTAATTGCTAGATCTAATGATTATGTTTCAAGAAATTTAATGGAATCGGAAATTATACAAATCACTAATAAAAACAACTTAAATCTTAGTCTGGGAATGTACCATTTGGACCCATATATTTGTAAGATGTTTATTAAGGACCTTAGAATATATGAACTATTAATAAATTAGTCCCACATGTATATAGTTATAATTTCTCTCTCTCTCTCTCTCTCTTCTCTCTCTCTCTCTCTGGTTCGATATTCTCTCTCCCTCTTTCTCTTGCTCGATATATATATATATATATATTATATATCTATATATATATATATATATATATATATATATATATATATATATATATATAGATATATATATATATTTTTTTTTTTTTTTTTTTTTTTCTTTCGTCTTTTCATTAATAATAATTTTTTGGGAAAATTTGTGTAAATTTCATGATATTAAGTTGTACATATATGCTTCCTTGTTTTTTTCAAAATGTACTGTTTTCTGGAAGAATAACCTGTTTACCGCATGTGTACCCTCCAAGGTGTGGCTACCCTCAGGCGTTTCCTCGTTTCTGTTAGAGTGAAATCGCCCTTATTGCTAATCTTGTAGTGTCAGTTTGGATATTAAGCCTTCTTTTGACTATGTTGTCCTCTGTAAAATCAGTTTGCCTTAGTAAAGGGTCTGAACAAGACCGAAAGTACCCGGCTATCTGGCTTTTTCATTTTTTCCTTCGTGGCAAAAACCTTTATATATATATATATATATATATATATATATATATATATATATATATATATATATATATACTATATATATATATATATATATATATATATATATATACTACTTTTAGGGCACAATTTTTCACGGATATAACATTCATTGAATAGAATGGCTTTTTCACTGTTTACCAGCTTTTTTTAAATTGATTCATATTTTCTAATTATTTTCTTCACTTCATTGTTCAGGTTACTAATGGACACATAATGGGGTTCTTCCCCTTACTCCAGTATTTTTACAAAAACGCGACAGCTGTTTCGTCAAACTATACGTATTTATTAGGGCTGTTGCCTAGTATAATAAGGAGCCCTATGAGGTAATGTTAGACTTGCGATAATTTTACGCTAAGTCGGTTGGTTATGCACTTCCATACTCATTGGAGTGTCTTGGGGTTTGTAGATCACTTACGAAGTCGGTATTATCTTCTTTGGTTATGACGACGATGTGTTAAACTCATGATGATTCGGCAATGATGTGAGGTTCTAGTAGAAAACACGAAGTATAAAAATACATATATTCTGCTGAGATTACATGATGAATATCAGACAGGGTTGTACAGGTCTGCCAATGACGATGGCTTGATCACTTCTGCCAATGATAATGGCTAATTCTGTTCCGTCTACCATCTCGGTTACAAGTCATAAAGGAAGCAGACAGTAGCTCGAACATATGAACATACATACAAAATGAGACACATTAGAAATCACATAGGCCGTTTGAATTATAGGTCGTGGTAGTTGTCTCAAGCAGGAAGCTTGGACTAATGTTTCAAAACAAATGAATGACCACAGGTGACGGCACGTCAACTTAGCCTACTTTATTGTATACGTCATCTTAGCGTCTCTGGTCTGATCACATTCCTGCACGCAATCTGGTTGACCTCTTTAGTTTTAGTTTTTTATATATATAGAATAACTTTCCATATTTTTATTATGTAATACTTACATAAAAGCTTGGTCAGCTACCAAAACCAACTACAGAATATTACTCAAACTTGACTTGCATTTGACTTATAGGAGTGTGATACAGACACTATGTGAATATATATAGATATATAGAAAATACTTATAAGTAAAAAAAAATTCATGGTGTACACAAATACAGATTCAAGTAATAAGATATAAAACACAATAAGCATATGATGATATTCGTAAATAATAGTGATCACATGATATATACTGATACAGTTTTTCACTTCATCTCTTTAAGATACATATGCTACAGAAAATACTAAAGATTAACATGATAAAAATCATATTGTAACTGATAAAAATTCATATATGAATTGATAAAAATTATTAATGTTTATGCTGGTTGATTCATTGATTTTTATGCTAACTGTTATATATCTGCAGTTATTGGTAAGATAAAAGGTAACAGATTGATTATAGGCTACCTGATTTATTTATACATATGTATATGGATTCATATAATTATGATTAAGATATGTGCACTTTAAATAGATTCCTAGTGCGTACACGCAAAGATATATTTCGACTCTGTTATTTATGATCATTTATATATAGGATACATGATACTTTATATATAGGATACATGACCGAGGTTATACTACTACACATTTAACTAGCGTTCGAACAACTTTTCGTCCATTACACAGTTCCAGACAACCACCTATAGCCAAATGAAATGGCCAATTCCAAATGGTTAAAACAAGGGGAAAATTGCCTGGTGGGGTCCAACGTTCTATTTCGGCCTCATACTTGTTCTCTGCATCCTAAGCCACACGAATACGTTCGCGATGAATAAAATCACCCCCAGCACGAGTCCTTCGCCAGCAACGTAGAGTTGAATATCCTTCTGGTCGTAATTGTCGGAAGTATGTCCCTTTTGAAGTCGATTTCCGACAGCCGCCGGAGCGTTCCGCATTAAAACAAGATTAACGACGGGATACAGGTGTCGGTCGAAGAAGTCCAAGAAATAAGCTTGTTCACTTATGATGGTGCTTATTCCTTTCACATTGTAGGCGGTTGTTACTTGACTGCAGTCGTCCGCAGCGACGAACGATTTTTTTGAAGTTGCGATGTGAAACTCTCGTACTGCAGGATACTGTAACCAGGTTCCATTAATCAGCCTGCAAGTGAAATTATACTTGTCACAAGGGCAAAGTAATTTCAGACAACATCAAATACGGGAGGGAGAAAAACCAAATTTTAGAACCAGGGAGAAAACCTTTAGAACCAACTTTACATGAATTCGCTGATATTTTATGGAATTCAGAAGAGTCAGCTGTACAAACTTTTTTATCCATGGCATCAACAATGAATGAACCTATCCAGGTCTATGATGACCGTAAAAATATCCATAATTATAAAAAAAAAAACAGATATCAATACGAATCCCAAAGAAAATTCGATATTACTGGTAGTAAGTTACTAGACAAAGAAGTGGAAAACGGAGCTATTTGTAAGATTGCCAGGCAACATAAGAGTCAAAGAGAATATTAATGATGATTCTGTATTTCTCTATGCTAACTGAAATTAAGCTGTGATAAAATCTGATCCTATGTGCACCTAACAAAAGTTTCATATTCAAATTTCTCGCGCGCATCCTCTGAGGTTAATTTTTAAAACTTTATTAATAGGCAGGAGAT
Source organism: Macrobrachium nipponense (assembly GCF_015104395.2). Lineage (NCBI taxonomy): Eukaryota > Metazoa > Arthropoda > Malacostraca > Decapoda > Palaemonidae > Macrobrachium > Macrobrachium nipponense. The sequence goes on from NC_061107.1 coordinate 121,813,877, forward strand.
GCAACGAAAGAACCCACTATGTAACTAATTTCTATATAAACTTTGGGTTTTCCAAGAAAATGTGATATTTTCCCATGAATGTGATTTACTTGAATTGTAATAGGCTAAGGTTGCAAGTAAATTTTTCATATACATGACCTGATACTTCTAAATGTCCGTTTACCAATATCATAAGCTGAATTATTGGCTCTAATTGTCTATGAGGTTCAGAAAAAATTAGTTCATTTTGATGTTATAGAAATTCTGTTTGCTTATTTTGTTCATTAATTTTAAAACGATTGCATTGCACATACGGATAGACACTTGTACCTAACGTCTGCCTTGCCCATGAGAAGTTTGGGCTAAGCCTTCCTCTCTCCAGCCAACCTGCTTTGCAAGTGGTTTATTGAGGTTAAAAGGAACAATGCTGATCCGGCAACGCGTCATGCACCTTCAGAACTGATGACATCGTCAACTGGCAGGAGATTGCTCTCAGGCAGCTAAGAGTTACGTTACTTGCTGTAATAAGTACGACTTTAGTATAAATTGGGTATTTTTTGTTTTAATACTCGACCCACACGAGAAGAATGTCTGAAAAAAAACAGTACCAAAATTGAACAATATATTAGTTTCATGTTGGAAATCTGCATGATTGTAAATATATGTAATTATGTTAAATTAGATATTCCTTATTCAAACTAATGAAAAAAGGTTTCCATACAAATTCTATATATATTATTTGCCCTGTAAGATCCATATAGGATTATTCCATAGATATACATTTTCACTTCTAGACTTCCTGACTTTAAAATCTATTTTATTTTATTTCATTTTATTTATTTATTTTTTTTTTTTCATTGACTACGAATATAAATCACCGGGACAGACAATATGTCAGTAGGTTTTGATATGTGTTTGAACTTTTAGCTTATTTGTCATTACTAAAGCGTTAAGTTAGAGTTCAAATCTTTACGTATATATAAGTTTGGATGTTTAATTAACCTATTGGTTACGTTTGTTTGCTTATTGATTTTATCGTGATTCCTTTTTTGTTATAATTTGTAACCCTTCCGACTTCTTACGGAGTGTATTATATCGACTCCACTTGTATCCATATTTATTTTATTTTTTAGATTTATTTATTTATATATTTTTTTATATATATATTTGATAAATTAATGGTTGGCTTGAATATGTGGAAAAGTGTTCTAGCGGCGTACCGTATAAGGCTACTTGCGGTATCAATTCTATAGATACAAGATATGAATGATAAGCGGTATTTAAAAACCGCGAGAACCACTATAATAACCCCAGATTCTGGATCCAATATCACGAGTTGTAACTTGTAAGACATGACACTTTTTTATTTATCCGTTCTACCAAACCTATTGACTCTGGTGATAAAATATAGTATTGGTTTTCTTAATGGAAAGGAATTCACACAACGAGTTAAGGAGATTATTATTGATTTACACCACCCGAGTCAGAGATTATTATGTGTTGAATTCCATGTTTACTGATTTAGCACTCATAAATATTCCTAACGCACTCAATTGCGGTGTTTGTTTTTAGTGCTATTAATTCTATATAACGTGTCAAGGAACTATTAACACTAAGAAGTGTTTATTTCCTCTGTCAGACTCGTAATTCTGTTAATAATTCTACGTATATTCTTTCAAGGATTGATTTGGCACGTGATAGGCTCTTAAACTGACAGGTATCTTAGTGTGTCCCTTGTTTTCATGACACGTGTTACAATCAGTTATGTGCTTTTTATATCTGTAAGCATTGTAGGCCAGTAAAACAGTGATTTGGCTTTCTGTGACATAATAGAGAACCCTGGATGACGGAATGCAACCAGTTTAGGACGATTGGTATAGAAGAGATTATTATTACTACCTGGTCGTTAGTCGCCTGCTGTGTTCTTCGGGTTTTCCTCGTCACGGACCTACATATAATATTACATTTGATTACATTATTCTGATACACATACTTTAAATATACTTTTGCTTTAGGGTTTCTGTTCGAAGTGTTTATTGTTTTGCTTAGCTGCTGACCCTGTTTCCGTTCGAAGTGTTTATTGTTTTGCTTAGCTACTGACCCTTGTTTCCATTCGAAGTGTTTATTGTTTTGCTTATCGCTGTTGACTCTTGCTTTGTTCAGTTTGTAACAGTTCTGCGCTCCAACCCAGCTATTCAATGCTCGCGATCTCTTGGGTTAATGAATTTTCTTGTTTAGATACGGTTTTAACAATAGGCATGGATGTTTCTATATCTTTTAGTCCAATTAATGGTTCTTTGCAGTATGGTGCGGGATTGCGGGATAATGCGTCAGCTATGATATTTGCTTTCCCAGGTAGATATCTTAACTTGGCTTCAAAGACCTGAATGATCATATGCCAACGAGTTCCTTTGGGACTGTGTTTAAAGCCTTTGAAAAAACTCGGTATGGGACTTTATGGTCAGTAAGGATTTTATCAGGATAGCCGTAGATTATGAACTTAAAATGTATTAGTGAGTTAACGATACCTAGCACTTCCTTGCCTATTACTGCAGATTTACTTTCAGAGGGCTTTAGTTTACGTGAATAAAAAGCTATAGGAAAGAACTGTTTATCATATTGCTGAAGTAGTACCCCTCTTACCCCTTGGTCTGAGGCGTCTGTTGCAATAAAAAGAAAATTCCTTTTTTAAATCAGGGATTTTTAAGTTAGGTGAGCTGCATTATTCCGCGTTTTAAGATATCGAACGCCTGTTGATGCTTTTTAGACCATAATAAGTCTACGCCCTTCTTCGTAAGATCTGTTAAAGGAGCTGTCATGATTGAAGAGTTACATATTTACATACGATTGTAATACCCACTACAGCGCAAAAGTGCTGTATCCCCTTTTAATGTTAATAGGTACCGGAAGTTATGAATAGCCGACACCTTACCATGGACTACTTTAAGACCTTGACTAGACACATAAAACCTAGATAAACATGTTTGGTTTTTAAAAACTCACATTTAGATATTTTACTCTGAGATTATTTGTCTTTGTCTCTGTAGCACTAACTCTAGTTTATGTGAATGTACTTCTAAGGTATTAGAAAAGATTACAAGACCAACCAATAGGCACTATATTGTAATTGGGGTGCAACGTAAGCCGGAGGCATACGTAAAAATTTATAAGGTCCCCTGAGTGTGCTGAAAACGGTGTATGAGGTACAATCACTATGCTAATGGTATCTGATGAAAGCCTTTAAGTAAGTCCAAGTTGGTGAAAAAAATTTATTCTGACGTTTGAGGGAAAAATTATATGGGCTATTTGATTTCCTAATGACTCCTATTACTAACATTTTTCAACTTCGTCATTTATCTCTATTTTGAAATTTCATTGGTAGTCTATACGAAGGTATGTATATAGCTTTATGTTTGTCCTTAGACCGTATTTTGTGTTCGATGACATCCGATTTTTCCCCAGAGATCACTCGCTAGTGGAGAAACATCCTGGTATTCAGATAATAGATAAACAAAATTTCTGCTGAATCACCTCTGCTTGAATGACTTTACGGATATTACTTTAGAGTATAAGAGAGATTCATCTATGACTGATTGGGCGTGATTAAAAATTAGCAACAATAAAAAAAAATGTGATATTTATATGTATAGGTTTTGTGGATTACTAGATTAACTTGTTGCTGCGAGTCAACCGTGTCTAGGGCTTTGTTCGCGGAAATCGTTATATTTCAGAGTGTCGGGAAGGATTAAAATTTCAGATCCCAGCAAAGTCTTTTTACACGCACTAAGACATTCGAGGGTCCATGCGTCTCGAGATTTTGCGTGCAAACTGCGACTGCGGTTGTGGGAAAATTCTGTTGGGTCGTTGAACAATATCACGATTTATGAGACAAATGATTTGTTCCTCTATATAAGTTATTACTTGATTAACTGTCTCTTTTTGTTCAAACGGATTTTAATATGTTTGAAGGTTTATAGAATTTTCCTTTGATAAACACGCCTTATTTTGCAGGAGGTAAGGTAATATTTTGTATTACCCCTAGATGGATATCTTACAATTACACTAGATACAGATCAATGTTTTTTATAACTATAGAGGTATCTGTAAGCGCTCGCTTATCTGGACTTCTCAATAGGGAAGTTCGAACAACAGACGGTGAGTCCGTAAATACAGGATATTACGTGTACTAAAGGAATAAAACAAGATATTCTAATTTTTATGGCGCGTACAGTCGGGCTTAATCCACCACTACTTATAATAACTTATTGTATTAAAATTACGAGAACCTGCTCTGATTACTTGATACGGTCGTGTGATTCATAGGAAAATTCCTTTTTAAATTAAAAAGGTATTGGCACAAAAAAAAAGGTATGGCATAATGATCCAACCATTCGTTTTTTCCTCTCCGCTGAAGTCGCTTATGTGGAATGTGCTATGCTTTGAACACTCAGCAGATTTAACTGACCCTGACCGTTGACTAGATGACACAGTATTCAAGTTCGCTTAAGGACGATTTGTTTGATTCCGATATTTAGGGCTACTGTTTACCATCGGCAACGTATTGTGTGTTTTTAGCATTCTGTTGTTGGTTACGTTACGTATAAAGCAACGAACGTATGAATGACGAACTATTAGGAATTGAGCGATTACTATTAAGACAAGTTATCTCTACTGCATTCAATATTAACTGTTTGTACTTGCTGTTGTTTACTTCATTCTTTGCTAAATTCGATATAGTGAGGGATCCTGGTCAGTGCATTTAGCCTAATGAAAGTTTTTTATAGACATGTTATTCCTTGCAATCCAGCCGTATTTTTTAAAGTTAAGTTGAGTCATTGAGGTTCGATATTTTATGCGTATAACTCAAAAAACTCAAGGCTAAAACTGCGATCGGGACCTTGCACAGGAGGCTTTATTGTCCTGACATGAAATAGTGTTACCTCTAATTTATCTACATTTGTACGGGTGTTCCACTTGTTTTTGTGTTTTCTAATCACTATGGTGCCTAACGACCCTATCCATGCATCTGTATAAATACAGACGTCCACTGCGTAAATGCATATTCACTGTTTAATATGATTTGTTACATAAAGGATTAATAATCACCCAAAATGATAAAATTAACACAGTATATGATTATGATATTTCAGTAGAACTTCTGGAAACAGAAACTCAAAGATAGAAACTCGCAGTAGCGGCATCCCAATGATGTAGATAATTTCTGTAAAAAAGTAAGATTAAGAATGTCTCCTAACTTCAGCCACAGGAATAACGAAATTTGACCTGCAACGGAAACACTCAAAGTTACTCCAAATGAATAAAAAGGTTGTACTTAGCTTGATTTTGTGGGAAGTCACGGTGTTCTGATAACGACACACGGCCTTGGCCCTCCTTCTGTTTAGCGGATGACCTGGTTTGGCTTGAGTTTCCCCCGTGCGCGTTGTTTGGATGATTCGAGTCCTTGACGATCCGATGCTGAAGACATGTTCGGTTTGTTTCTTGAAGTGCCGGAAACGCTCACTAAACGATGATACTAAGTTGCATGAAGAATCTCTTGCTTTCGTCGTCGTTGACTTCTGATGATACATTATTCGTTATTCTTCGGAAGACGTTGAAGAGTTCTCGTTGTTTTCTGAAGTCGCTCACTAAACGATGATACTAAGTTGCTTGAAGAATCTCTTGCTTTCGTCGTCGTTGACTTCTGATGATACATTATTCGTTATTCTTCGGAAGACGTTGAAGAGTTCTCGTTGTTTTCTGAAGTCGCTCACTAAATGATGATACTAAGTTGCTTGAAGAATCTCTTGCTTTCGTCGTCGTTGATTTCTGATGATACATTATTCGTTATTCTTCGGAAGATGTTGAAGAGTTCTCGTTGTTTTCTGAAGTCACTCACTAAACGATGATACTAAGTTGCTTGAAGAATCTCTTGCTTTCGTCGTCGTTGACTTCTGATGATATATTATTCATTATTCTGGTTTTTCTTCAGAAGACGCTGTAGAGTTCTTGTAATAGTCTGCCACCAATATTAGGGCTGTTGCCTAGTATAATAAGGCGCCCTATGAGGTAATGTTAGACTTGCGATAATCTTACGCTAAGTCGGTTGGTTATGCACTTCCATACTCATTGGAGTGTCTTGGGGTTTGTAGATCACTTACGAAGTCGGTATTATCTTCTTTGGTTATGACGACGATGTGTTAAACTCATGATGATTCGGCAATGATGTGAGGTTCTAGTAGAAAACACGAAGTATAAAAATACATATATTCTGCTGAGATTACATGATGAATATCAGACAGGGTTGTACAGGTCTGCCAATGACGATGGCTTGATCGCTTCTGCCAATGTTCCGTCTACCATCTCGGTTACAAGTCATAAAGGAAGCAGACAGTAGCTCGAACATATGAACATACATACAAAATGAGACACATTAGAAATCACATAGGCCGTTTGAATTATAGGTCGTGGTAGTTGTCTCAAGCAGGAAGCTTGGACAAGGTTTCAAAACAATAATTGAAGACCACAGGTGACGGCATGTCAACTTAGCCTACTTTATTGTATACCGTCATCTTAGCGTCTCTAGGTCTGATCACAAATTCCTGTAAAACAAGCAATCTTGGTTTGACCTCTTTAGTTTTAGTTTTTTTTACTCATTATGATGGAATAACATTACCATATTTGCGAATTTTTTATGTAATAAACTTACCATATTGAAACGTTAGCCAGCGTACTGATACAAATATGAGCCTACTGTGCGTTTTGTGACGTCATGAGGACGGAAAGGTAGTACAATTGCCAGATACCTAGTTTTAAATATTTACAATAGATTATATGTGAAACATAAAAATAAGACAAATAAATTAATATGTTAACAACAGAAATTATATCAAAAGTTGAAAGTAAGTTATCATATACACATTATACATAAATATATATTAACATATATGTTTTAATTACTAAATGTCAGTGTGCGCTCCTGTCCCTCCACGTGTTGGTGGTCTTGTTCCACGCGGTTGAGGGCTGCCTCTTACATGAGGCAAAGATCGGTCTGCCTCACGTTGGATGTTAAGGTTGGGGGCGTTGCATGGCGATGCTGACTGCTTCTGATATCAATAAACGGTTGTAGTTGCTTCCTTGTGTATTATTTTGGTGTTTGTGAGAAGTTCTTGTAAGGATGGTTTTTTATTGTGGTATCCACAAAGTGCTGGTGAATAGCGCCGCCTTGGTTTCTGTGGGCCTGCATGCGAACGTTTGAGTGTAGTGGTTGTGTGTCCGATATAGCATTTTTGGGGGGACTGACATTGCTCGTCAGCACAGACAAACTTGTATACTATATCAGATTCAACCTCTTTCTCCGTCGATGGAGCCGTACTATTTTTCATTACCAGTGAGGCCGTAAGGTTTGGCTTGCAGTATAAATTCTTTGCTGTTATTTTGGTTATATGGTGGTGCTAGGGGGGGTGGTTCCTCTTCGCAGTATACCAAGGATAGCTTTCCTTTCATCTTCGTGGTGTTTGTTGTATGATATCTGATGGTATATCACTATTTCTTTGTCTTTGTCTTGTGTGTTGTCCCTCGGGGTCGGGTTATGGAAAGCCTCTAATCTCTTTTTGACAACTTGCTGGATCATGTCATCTGGGTAGCCGTTATTTGTGAGCAGCTGTTGAACTCATGTTGATTCTTCGTTTGTCGCTTTCCACGTCGAACAGTGTGTTATGGCGCGTTTTATGTATGCATCAGGGCATTCTCCTCTAGCATTTAAGCATCTCCCAGCATCTGTCTTTTTAGTGTATACGGTGGTATTGTATTTGTTGTTTTTCTGGGTCACAAGTACGTCCAAGAAGAGGAGCACTTTCTCATCACTTTTTTCTACCGTAAAATTTAATGTAGAATTTGCTCGGAGTTTATTTACTAATTCATCTATGTCATTTTCGCCCTTTGTTGTGATAAAGATATCATCAATATATCTCCCATATATTCTGGGTTTTGGGTGTTCTTCAAAAGTGACCTCTTCTGTGTGAGCCATGTATGCGTTTGCAAAAAGAACCCCAAGGGGTGAACCCATTGCTACGCCGTCCTTTTGGCCGATATATTTTCGCCCCTATGTGAGAGGAATGGGGGCTTCCTTCGTACATGCTTCTAGCATCTCTTTTAAGATCTTTTCGGGTATCGGTAATGGTTGTGTCTCAGAGCGGTATATCTTGTTCATGATGATTTGTATTGTTTCATCCACTGGTACGTTAGTAAATAAACTTTCGACGTCCAGAGATGCTATGTCTTCGTCGGGTGTGGTATCTTGCAGTAGATCGATGAATTCCGGCAATGATTTTAGCGAGAACGTTGAAGGAATGTACGGCATTATAATTTCGTTCAATTTCTTAGCCACTTTATACATGGGGGATGTCATTTGGGATATAATGGGCCGTAGTGGGTTTCCCTGTTTGTGGATCTTGACTGTGCCGTAGCAGTATCCGGGTGCAAAGTCTCCGATGATTTTTGGAAAGCTTACTGTTCTCTGTTCTTTGTTCGCTTTTTCTGTTAGTCTCATCATTTTCTTTTTGAGGTCATTTGTTGGGTCTTTTTTTCAGCCACTTAAAAAAGACCCAACAAATGACCTCAAAAAGAAAATGATGAGACTAACAGAAAAAGCGAACAAAGAACAGAGAACAGTAAGCTTTCCAAAAATCATCGGAGACTTTGCACCCGGATACTGCTACGGCACAGTCAAGATCCACAAACAGGGAAACCCGGGACTACGGCCCATTATATTCCAAATGACATCCCCCATGTATAAAGTGGCTAAGAAATTGAACGAAATTATAACGCCATACATTCCTTCAACGTTCTCGCTAAAATCATCGACGGAATTCATCGATCTACTGCAAGACACCACACCCGACGAAGACATAGCATCTCTGGACGTCGAAAGTTTATTTACTAACGTACCAGTGGATGAAACAATACAAACCATCATGAACAAGATATACCGCTCTGAGAAACAACCATTACCGATACCCGAAAAGATCTTAAAAGAGATGCTAGACGCATGTACAAAGGAAGCCCCATTCCTCTCACATAGGGGCGAAATATATCGGCAAAAGGACGGCGTAGCAATGGGTTCACCCCTTGGGGTTCTTTTTGCAAACGCATACATGGCTCACACAGAAGAGGTCACTTTTGAAGAACACCCAAAACCCAGAATATATGGGAGATATATTGATGATATCTTTATCACAACAAAGGGCGAAAATGACATAGATGAATTAGTAAATAAACTCCGAGCAAATTCTACATTAAATTTTACGGTAGAAAAAAGTGATGAGAAAGTGCTCCTCTTCTTGGACGTACTTGTGACCCAGAAAAACAACAAATACAATACCACCGTATACACTAAAAAGACAGATGCTGGGAGATGCTTAAATGCTAGAGGAGAATGCCCTGATGCATACATAAAACGCGCCATAACACACTGTTCGACGTGGAAAGCGACGAACGAAGAAATCAACAGAGTTCAACAGCTGCTCACAAATAACGGCTACCCAGATGACATGATCCAGCAAGTTGTCAAAAAGAGATTAGAGGCTTTCCATAACCCGACCCCGAGGGACAACACACAAGACAAAGACAAAGAAATAGTGATATACCATCAGATATCATACAACAAACACCACGAAGATGAAAGGAAAGCTATCCTTGGTATACTGCGAAGAGGAACCACCCCCCCTAGCACCATATAACAAAATAACAGCAAGAATTTACTGCAAGCCAAACCTTACGGCCTCACTGGTAATGAAAAATAGTACGGCTCCATCGACGGAGAAAGAGGTTGAATCTGATATAGTATACAAGTTTGTCTGTGCTGACGAGCAATGTTAGTCACCCCAAAAATGCTATATCGGACACACAACCACTACACTCAAACGTCGCATGCAGGCCCACAGAAACCAAGGCGCTATTCACCAGCACTTTGTGGATACCCACAATAAAAAACCATCCTTACAAGAACTTCTCACAAACACCAAAATAATACACAAGGAAGGCAACTACAACCGTTTATTGATATCAGAAGCAGTCAGCATCGCCATGCAACGCCCCAACCTTAACATCCAACGTGAGGCAGACCGATCTTTGCCCTCATGTAGGAGGCAGTCCTTCAACCGCGTGGAACAAGACCACCACACGCGGACAGGAGTGCACACTGACATTTAGTTAATTAAACATATATGTAATTAATATATATTTATGTATAATGTGTATATGATAACTTACTTTCAACTTTTGATATAATTTCTGTTGTTAACATATTAATTTATTTGTCTTATTTTATGTTTCACTATAGTCTATTGTAAATATTTAAAACTAGGTATCTGGCAATTGTACTACCTTTCCGTCCTCATGACGTCACAAAACGCATGTAGGCTCATATTTGTATCAGTACGCTTGATAACATCAATACGTATAGGTTGACGAAACAGCTGTCGCGTTTTTGTAAAAATACTGGAGTAAATGGAAGAACCCCATTATGTGTCCATTAGTAACCTAACAATGAAGTGAAGAAAATAATTAGAAAATATGAATCAATTTCAAAAAAGCTGGTAAACAGTGAAAAAGCCATTCTATTCAATGAATATATATATATATATTCATTGTCCTTTAATATCTAATTCGCTCTACCTTGGAATTAATATATTTTCATATATGCTTAACTGAAGGGGAATTTTTTTTTCTCGATAATAGACTTGCCTGGACCGGGGCGCGAACCCATGGATCCTTTCAAATCCAGGAACGTCAGTGAAGCTTTTACCTAATACACCACCGCCTCTTGCGGTGGTGTAGTAGGCTTAGATTGGCAATGGATTGGTTAAGCAACATTGGGGCTGGTCAGTCGTTGGATGGGTGACCGCTCTCCTCGGCGTTGATTCCTTGGGAAAGGATCTTTACCATAATTTCCTCAGTCTACTCAGCTGTAAATGAGCACCTATCCCTGATGGGGTAGGGTCCAGCTATGGGTTAAATAGCAAAACTCAGCAGTGATGTTAAGAAATGAAGGAATAAACGACAACGACGTAAATGGAACCTCTGGCAACAGAGGAGCTTCATCCGGCAGCCAGGTATTCAACCCAATTGAAGAGGAAGACGGTCAGGTACTTGGAGGTCGTCATCCAGCAACTGACCACCACAACGACAATAACCAACAGCCTGAGATTGGAGGTACAGAAGCAAACCAAAGGAAGAAATGGACAAGAAAAGAAAATAACAAAATATGGAGATGCTACATCAGAAGCAACCCGATGGAGAGAGGATATAGAAGAAGGTTGGTCAACATCTGGAATGAGAGGAATAACACCCCCCAAACAGAGCAGAGGCTGGCAGACCAAGTAAGGAACATAAAGAAAAAGAACTGGCTCTCCCCAACAGAAAGAGAAGAACTGGAAAGGGAAATGTCACACAACAACGAATTACACGAAGACGAACTGAGAGACGATGCCACAGAAGACGACAGGGATGATGAGGTATCAAACAACGACACACAAAGAAACACCGACGAAGTAACAGAGAGGACGGAATGGGTAGAAAAGATTAGACAATGGATGGAGCCAGATACAGAGAGGACAAAGATCCTCTCCATGAAAGCCTACAACACCAAGAAAGTAAGGGAGAAAACAAGTGAGGTCAATGAAATAATGGACATAATACACACCACCAGTATCACAGAAACAAATAACTTGGCGTATGCAGGAGCAAGATTAGTAGCAGAACTGATGGGGATTCGAACACCAACACCACCAGTACTATCAACCCAACAGAAACCAAACAGCAACTCTTGGAAAAGGCACCTGGAAAAGCAAATCATGGTGATGAGATCTGACTTGAGTAAACTGAAAGAGATGGCAGAAAAAAGGCTAAGAAGCAAGAAAACAAGGGAGGAACTGAACGAGAAATACAAAGTACAAGAGAGGGGACTAAACAACACAATAGAAGATGTAAAACAGAGGCTTAAGGCCAAAGCACATAAGATCCAACGGTACATGAACAGGAATAAGGGATACCAACAGAACAAACTATTCGGAACGAACCAGAAAAGACTATACAACCAACTAAGAGGGGAAGACAACCACCAAGAAATTCCTGAAGCCGAACCAAGTAAGAAACTCTGGGAAAACATAAGGAGCAATCCGGTATCACACAACAAACATGCAACATGGCTCCAGGAAGTCAGGAAGAAGAAACAGGGAGAATAAAACAAAGATTCACAGAGATCACGACAGACACAGTCAGACACCAACTAAAGAAAATGCAAACCCAAAACTGAAGCCCGAGGGTCCCGATGAAGTCCATGAATACTGGCTCAAAAACTTCAAGGCCCTACACCCACGAATAGCAGAACAACTCCAGCATTGTATCTCAAAACACCATGCACCCAAATGGATGACCACAGGAAGAACATCCCTAGTACAAAAAGACAAGAAATAAAAAGGGGGGGAACAAAAATATAGCCAGTACAACCATAGGACCTATCACCAGCCTGCCAATAATGTGGAAGTTACTAACAGGTATCATCAGTGAAATGCTATACAATTACCTAGAGGAGACAAACACCATCCCCCAGCAACAAAGAAAAGGCTGCAGAAGGAAGTGTAGGGGCACAAAAGACCAGCTCCTGATAGACAAAATGGTAATGAAGAACAAGTAGGAGAAGGAAAACCAACCCAAGCATGGCATGGATAGACTATAAGAAAGCCTTCGACATGATACCACACACATGGCTAATAGAATGCCTGAAAATATATGGGGCAGAGGAAAACACCATCAGCTTCCTCAAAAATACAATGCGCAACTGGAATACAATACTTACAAGCTCTAGAATAAGACTAGCAGAGGTTAATATCAGGAGAGGGATCTTCCATGGCAACTCACTGTCCCCACTACTCCTTCGTAGTAGCCATGATTCCCATGACAAAAGTACTACAGAAGATGGATGCCGGGTACCAACTCGAGAAAAGAGGCAACAGAATCAACCATCTGATGTTCATGGACGACATCAAGCTGTATGGTAAGAGCCATCAAGGAAATGGATACCCTAATCCAGACTGTAAGGATTGTATCTGGGACATCAGGGTGGAGTTTGGAATAGAAAAAATGCGCCTTAGTCAACATACAAAAAGGCAAAGTAACGAGAACTGAAGGGATAAAGCTACCAGTATGGGAGCAACATCAAACACCATAGATGAGACAGGATACAAATACCTGGGAATAATGGGAAGGAGGGGATATAAAGCACCAAGAGATGAAAGACACGATCAGGAAAGAATATATGCAGAGACTCAAGGCGATACTCAAGTCAAAACTCACGCCGGAAATATGATAAAAGCCATAAAACACATGGGCAGTGCCAGTAATCAGATACAGTGCAGGAATATGGAATGATGAAGCAGAAACAACTCCACAGCATAGATCAGAAAACCAGGAAACATATGATAATACACAAAGCACTACACCCAAGAGCAAATACGGACAGAATATACTAACACGAAAGGAAGGAGGGAGAGGACTACTAAGCATAGAGGACTGCGTCCAAACATCGAGAACAGAGCACTGGGGCAATATCTGAAAACCAGTGAAGACGAGTGGCTAAAGAGTGCATGGGAAGAAGGACTAATAAAAGTAGACGAGGACCAAGAAATATACAGAGACAGGAGAATGACAGACAGAACAGAGGACTGGCACAACAAACCAATGCACGGACAATACATGAGACAGACTAAAGAACTAGCTAGCGATGACAAGTGGCAATGGCTACAGAGGGGAGAGCTAAAGAAGGAAACTGAAGGAATGATAACAGCGGCACAAGATCAGGCCCTAAGAACCAGATATGTTCAAAGAACGATAGACGGAAATACATCTCCATATGTAGGAAGTGCAATACGAAAAATGAAACCATAAACCACATAACAAACGAATGCCCGGCACTTGCACAGAACCAGTACAAAAAGAGGCATGATTCAGTGGCAAAAAGCCCATCCAACTGGAGCCTGTGCAAGAAACATCAGCTACCTTGCAGTAATAAGTGGCACGAGCACCAACCTGAGGGAGTGATAGAAAACGATCAGGCAAGATCCTCTGGGACTATGGTATCAGAACAGATAGGGTGATACGTGCAAATAGACCAGAAGTGACGTTGATTGACAAAATCAAGAAGAAAAAAAAAATATCACTCATTGATGTCGCAATACCATGGGCAACCCCAGAGTTTGAAGAAAGAAAGAAAGGGAAAAAATGGATAAGTATCAAGATCTGAAAATAGAAATATGAAGGATATGGGATATGCCAGTGGAAATTGTACCCAAAATCATAGGAACACTAGGCCCGATCCCAAGATCCCTGAAAAGGAATCTAGAAAAACTAGAGGCTGAAGTAGCTCCAGGACTCATGCAGAAGAGTGTGATCCTAGAAACGGCGCACATAGTAAGAAAAAGCGATGGACTCCCAAGGAGGCAGGATGCAACCCTCCGGAACCCCACACTATAAATACCACCCAGTCGAATTGGAGGACTGTGATAGAGCAAAAAAAAAAAAAAAAAAACAAAAAAAAAAAAAAAAAAAATAATAATGATGATGAGCGATTTTTAATTGGGCTTTGATGCCGGAAGGGGAATAGGGAATAAACATGATAATAATCATACTAATGATAAGCGATATTTGATTGGCTGTCGAAGGTGGCAAGGTTCAAGGATGGGGGTGTTGTTGGGGGGGGGGGGCGGTTATGCTCCCCCGATAAGCTGGGGAGCGGAATGAATCATCCTGGATAATGTCTGGCTAACCGGCGAAGGCGTTGAACACTTGTTTCTGAAGGCAATTCTAACTATGTTTTGTACGACTAGTAATGATTCACCTTTGTGAGACTGATTTCATTTCGATAAATGGCGAGAGAGAGAGAGAGAGAGAGAGAGAGAGAGAGAGAGAGAGAGAGAGAGAATGTGCTTCGCGTTTGCCAAGCAAATGTAGAAATTTTCGATGCACACAGCCATTCAAATGAAGATAATTATGTCGTTGCTAACTGTAAAGAATTTTCGTTTGAATGACTGTGTGCATCGAAAATTTCTACATTTGCTTTTGGCAGACGCGAAACAAATTTTCTCTCTCTCTCTCTCTCTCTCTCTCTCACTCTCTCTCTCTCTCTCTCTCTCTCTCGCCATTTATCGAAATGAAATCAGTCTCACAAAGGTGAATCATTACTAGTCGTACAAAACATAGTTAGAATTGCCTTCAGAAACAAGTGTTCAACGCCTTCGCCGGTTAGCCAGACATTATCCAGGATGATTCATTCCGCTCCAGCTTATCGGGGGCGGGGGAGCATAACCGCGCCTCCCAACCCCCCCCCCCCCCCCAACAACCCCCATCCCTTGAACCTTGCCACCTTCGACAGCCAATCAAATATCGTTTATCATTAGTATGATTATTATCATGTTTATTCCCTATTCCCCTTCCGGCATTAAAAATCGCTCATCATCATCATTATTATTATTATTATTATTATTATTATTATTATTATTATTATTATTATTATTATTATTATTATTATATTATTATTCCAAAACGCTCACATATCTAGGATGTCAGCAACCGAGCATTCCTGCTTGAGGTGGATTCTCTTTGTATGACGGAGTTTCTGTCACTGATTCATTTGCGTTTCTGTATCTATTCTTTCTCCATCATGAAGTGGCTTTTCTATATAGTGGCCATTTAACCCTTGGTGGTTCGGGAAAGGGCGCTGCTCATCCGTGAGGCCTTCCAGGGATCAATGAACGTGACCTTCTGCGTTCTTTTCATATGGCTCTGTTCATTCATTAAGAAGGAATAGTTTCTTGCTGAGTTTTAGCGTCACCGTTCCCGAATATTTGCTTTTCTGTTCGTAATAACTGGCGTTGGGGTTCGTTCCCGTTGTGAGTGAGATTTTTTTTTTTTAATTTTTTTTTTTTTAATCTTGTCGTTTATAATGTATTATGTCTTGTATTTGTAATTTAGCACTTAACGTTAATTTTATTGTTTTATGTCTTTACAGCTTGAAAATGAAACCTTTGTGTTTTGAAACGTTGCATTAAATGTATTTTAAGGACCACCAGAGATGTACTTCCTCCTACAACAGTCTTCTATTTTTCGAGTTACTAGTAACCGCCATATCTTAGAACGCTATATATATATATATATACTATATATATATCTATATATATATATATATAATATATATATATATAGATATTATTACATATATATATATATATATTATATATATATATATATATATATTATATAATAATATCATATATATATATATTAATATATATATATAATACATATATATATCTATATATATATATATATATATAGTATATATTCTGTGTGTGTGTGTGTACATGAAGATTCTTGTGTGTGTGTGTGTTTTACATACATTAGTAAGCTTTACAAATATGCTCATAAACAACCACCTCACCTATTTCCCATATTCCCTCTTCAGGTAAATAAAAAAATACAGCAAAATTTTTGTGCCTTTCATTTTTTTTCCCTAACGCTATATAAGTTTTACAACGTCAATATTTCTTCTTTCCAAACTTGCAAAAAAAAAAAAAAAAAAAAATTCTCCTACTTTAATATTTTAAACAAATGTGTGTAAATTGCAAAAATAAACAAATAGGAATGATTTTCAAGGTATCATAACCGAACAAAATTAATTAACAATGGCTTTTTTAGAGGTCCCAAACCTCGGACTTGGATAGGACTTGGCGCTGTGAGGATGGGCTGCCAGATCCTGCATTCTCCTCAGAAATCAAAGACGACAACGTTTCTGTAATATATGTTTTTGTATTTTTGCATTTTTCTATTTTTTTATAGATCCCTTGAAAAAGGAAAAATGCCAAATAGAAGGACACAAGTCACAATGAAAACAATCGATATGATTGTAAATTAACCCCTTCTGTCTGTCTGTCTGTCTGAGCCTCCCGATGCGCGATAGAAGTATCAACCGAGTTCTCTCTCTCTCTCTCTCTTTCTGTGTGTGTGTGTGTGTGTGGTGTGTGTGTGTGTGTGTGTCACTTATTTTTCTCTGAAAATGCAACCGTTTCCAGTGATATAATTGTATTTCTGAATGTATACAGATTAGTTGGAATGACAACTATTATAATAATATAAATGATGATTATCTACAAATACACATATACACGACATTATGGTTTTTCACATAACAGTAACACCACATTTCAGATGGAGGTGGATCTCACAGACCCAAACACCCTCTTCCTGACAAAATGGAGGGAGACCTTGAATTCAGTAATGCCCTCCCTCACCCCCTGCATGGGCACAGGTCGGTCTCCCAGGCATTCACAAGTTACTGAACTAGTAGTTTTACTTGGGAGGTGGGGGTGGTCTACCTGAGCTGGGTTAATTGATGAAACATGTGCAAGCTTTACCGAAGAACTGACGTCAGTTTAACCTTCGCACTTCGTGACTAATCTAGATCGTTTCCGTAAGCTGCAAATGCCCAAATCGCATGACAGACAGTCGTTACGATAACTCCCCACACCCCCAGGCCCCGACCCCATCAAAACCCCCTTCAGGTCTAATCACCGAATAATCACCACCTGTTCCCTATGTTGCGACGCAGACTTCAGGTCCAGCGAGCGAGAATATAATAATAATAATAATAATAATAATAATAATAATAATAATAATAATAATAATAATAATAATGGCAGAATTCACAGAATTGATTTTGTACAATATTCTTTCAATTCTCCTTATGATTTTCCTTTCTGGCACGCTGGTATTATAAAGCAGCTGTCCAATGTTCATCGTGCTGTAGGTCGTCAACGGAAATTTCGGGCGGGCTGGTGTTATCAAAAGCAAAACTGGTTATCATGGGAACAAGGGCCTGGGTGGGGTCGTCAACAGGTATACAGTGGGGTTTCGTAGGTTCCAGGGAACAAGGCCGTAGTCGTCAGGGGTCTATCCGATATTTCTTGTTATTTCTTCTTTTCTGGTTTTCAAGGCGTCTACATGTTTCGGCCACCTCGTTTGGCCATCTTCGGGACGGGATCGCTGAGTGCAATGGTCTGTGTCAGATGTATTCACGCTATTTATTGCATTCGGTTGGCTTGAAGAAACAGGTACCTCACTTTTCATTGGGCAATACCTGTGACGTCACGAGCGATGTCATCAGGTATTGCCCAATGAAAAGTGAGGTACCTGTTTCTTCAAGCCAACCGAATGCAATAAATAGCGTGAATACATCTGCAATAAATAGCGTGAATACATCTGACACAGACCATTGCACTCAGCGATCCCGTCCCCGAAGATGGCCAAACGAGGTGGCCGAAACATGTAGACGCCTTGAAAACCAGAAAAGAAGAAATAACAAGAAATACCGGATAGACCCCTGACGACTACGGCCTGTTCCCGACCTACGAAACCCACCTGTATACCTGTTAACGACCCCAGCCTGTCCCTGATAACCAGTTTGCTTTTGATAACACCAGCCCGCCCGAAATTTCCGTTGACGACCTACAGCACGATGAACATTGGACAGCTGCTTTATAATACCAGCGTGCCAGAAAGGAAAATCATAAGGAGAATTGAAAGAATATTGTACAAAATCAATTCTGTGAATTCTGCCATTATTTTTAATAAAACTTGTTTGAAAGAAGGTCTGTTTCCAGCGTACAATAATAATAATAATAATAATAATAATATAATATATTATTATTATTATTATTATTATTATTATTATTATTATTATTATTATTATTATTATTATTATTATTATTATTATTATTATTATTATTATTATTATTATTATTATTATTATTACTCATTCTACTTATTTATAGAGTATTATTTTATTAGAGTTTTTCATATTTATATTTCCATTTCAATGTAATACTGTAATTACGATTTTGTTTATCAGTATCTCGTTTTATATTTATATTAGATTTTGATTTTCCTTCATTTTATCTATTTAGAATTATAACCTTATTTTTATTTTCTTTATTTTTATACTCACTTGATTTTAATAAACATAAAATTATTGGAATAAAATGTATAAATGATCCATCAGGAAATTCTTGAAAGAAAATGAAATCTGATCCTATGTGCCCCTAACAAAAGTTTCATATTCAAATTTCTCGCGCGCATCCTCTGAGGTTTAATTTTTTAAAACTTTATTAATAGGCCGGAGAATGCAACGAAAGAACCCACTATGTAACTAATTTCTATATAAACTTTGGGTTTTCCAAGAACAAAATGTGAGTATTTTCCCATGAATGTGATTTACTTGAATTGTAATAGGCTAAGGTTGCAAGTAAATTTTTCATATACATGACCTGATACTTCTAAATGTCCGTTTGCCAATATCATAAGATGAATTATTGGCTCTAATTGTCTATGAGGTTCAGAAAAAAATTAGTTCATTTTGATGTTATAGTAAAGTTCTGTTTGCTTATTTTGTTCATTAATTTTAAAAACGATTGCATTGCACCATACGGATAGACACTTGTACCTAACGTCTGCCTTGCCCATGAGAAGTTTGGCTAAGCCTTCCTCTCTCCAGCCAACCTGCTTTGCAAGTGGTTTATTGAGGTTAAAAGGAACAATGCTGATCCGGCAACGCGTCATGCACCTTCAGAACTGATGACATCGTCAACTGGCAGGAGATTGCTCTCAGGCAGCTAAGAGTTACGTTACTTGCTGTAATAAGTACGACTTTAGTATAAATTGGGTATTTTTTGTTTTAATACTCGACCCACACGAGAAGAATGTCTGAAAAAAAAACAGTACCAAAATTGAACAATATATTAGTTTCATGTTGGAAATCTGCATGATTGTAAATATATGTAATTATGTTTAAATTAGATATTCCTTATTCAAACTAATGAAAAAAGGTTTCCATACAAATTCTATATATATTATTTGCCCTGTAAGATCCCTATAGGATTATTCCATAGATATAACATTTTCACTTCTAGACTTCCTGACTTTAAAAATCTATTTTATTTTATTTCATTTTATTTATTTATTTATTTTTTTTCATTGACTACGAAATAGAAATCACTCCGGGGACAGACAATATGTCAGTAGGTTTTGATATGTGTTTGAACTTTTAGCTTATTTGTCATTACTAAAGCGTTAAGTTAGAGTTCAAATCTTTACGTATATATATTTGGATATTTAATTAACCTATGGTTACGTTTTGCTTATTGATTTTATCGTGATTCCTTTTTTGTTATAATTTGTAACCCTTCCGACTTCTTACGGAGTGTATTATATCGACTCCACTTGTATCCATATTTATTTTATTTTTTAGATTTATTTATATATTATTTTTTTATATATATATTTGATAAATTAATGGTTTGGCTTGAATAGTGGAAAAGTGTTCTAGCGGCGTACCGTATAAGGCTACTGCGGTATCAATTCTATAGATACAAGATATGAATGATAAGGGTATTTAAACCGCGAGAACCACTAATAATCCAGTTCGGATCCAATATCACGAGTTGTAACTTGTAAGACATGACCCTTTTTTATTTATCCATTCTACCAAACTATTGACTCTGGGTGTATAAAATATAGTATTGGTTTTTCTTAATGGAAAGGAATTCACACAACGAGTTAAGGAGATTATTATTGGATTTACCCACCACCCGAGTCAGAGATTAAATTTATGTGTTTTGAACTTCCATGTTTACTGATTTAGCGCTCATAAATATTCCTAGCGCACTCAATTGCGGTGTTTGTTTTTAGTGCTATTAATTCTATATAACGTGTCAAGGAACTATTAACACTAAGAAGTGTTTATTTCCTCTGTCAGACTCGTAATTCTGTTAATAATTCTACGTATATTCTTTCAAGGATTGATTTGGCACGTGATAGGCTCTTAAACTGACAGGCATCTTAGTGTGTCCCTTGTTTCATGACACGTGTTACAATCAGTTATGTGCTTTTTATATCTGTAAGCATTGTAGGCCGTAAAACAGTGATTTTGCTTTCTGTGACATAATAGAGAACCCTGGATGACGGAATGCAACCAGTCCTAGGACGATTGTATAGGAAAGAGATTATTATTACTACCTGGTCGTTAGTCGCCTGCTGTGTTTCTTTCGGGGTTTTCCTCGTCACGGACCTACATATAATATTACATTTGATTACATTATTCTGATACACATACTTTAAATATATTTTTGCTTTAGGGTTTCTGTTCGAAGTGTTTATTGTTTTGCTTAGCTGCTGACCCTGTTCCGTTCGAAGTGTTTATTGTTTTGCTTAGCTGCTGACCTTGTTTCCATTCGAAGTGTTTATTGTTTTGCTTATCGCTGTTGACTCTTGCTTTGTTCAGCTATTCAATGCTCGCGATCTCTTGGGTTAATGAATTTTCTTCTTTAGATACGGTTTTAACAATAGGCACGGATGCTTCTATATCTTTTAGTCCAATTAATGGTTCTTTGCAGTATGGTGCGGGATTGCGGGATAATGCGTCAGCTATGATATTTGCTTTCCCAGGTAGATATCTTAACTTGGCTTCAAAGACCTGAATGATCATATGCCAACGAGTTCCTTTGGGACTGTGTTTAAAGCCTTTGAAAAAAACTCGGTATAGGACTTTATGGTCAGTAAGGATTTTATCAGGATAGCCGTAGATTATGAACTTAAAATGTACTAGTGAGTTAACGATACCTAGCCCTTCCTTGCCTATTACTGCATATTTACTTTCAGAGGGCTTTAGTTTACGTGAATAAAAAGCTATAGGAAAGAACTGTTTATCATATTGCTGAAGTAGTATACCCCTCTTACCCCTTGGTCTGAGGCGTCTGTTGCAATAAAAAGAAAATTCCTTATTTAAATCAGGGATTTTTAAGTTAGGTGAGCTGCATTATTCCGCGTTTTAAGATATCGAACGCCTGTTGATGCTTTTTAGACCATAATAAATCTACGCCCTTCTTCGTAAGATCTGTTAAAGGAGCTGTCATGATTGAAGAGTTACATATTTACATACGATTGTAATACCCACTACAGCGCAAAAGTGCTGTATCCCCTTTTTATGTTAATAGGTACCGGAAGTTATGAATAGCCGACACCTTACCATGGACTACTTTAAGACCTTGAACCTAGACACATAAAACCTAGATAAACATGTTTTGGGGGGGGTTTTTTTTTTTAAAAAACTCACATTTAGATATTTTTACTCTGAGATTATTTGTTTTTGGTCTCTGTAGCACTAACTCTGTTTTATGTGAATGTAATTCTAAGGTATGAGAAAAGATTACAAGCCAGCCAATTAGCACTATATTGTAATTGGGGTGCAACGTAAGCCGGAGGCATACGTAAAAATTTATAAGGTCCCCTGAGTGTGCTGAAAACGGTGTATGAGGTACAATCACTATGCTAATGGTATCTGATGAAAGCCTTTAAGTAAGTCCAAGTTGGTGAAAAAAATTTATTCTGACGTTTGAGGGAAAATTATATGGGGCTATTTGATTTCCTAATGACTCCTATTACTAACATTTTTCAACTTCGTCATTTATCTCTATTTTGAAATTTCATTGGTAGTCTATACGAAGGTATGTATATAGCTTTATGTTTGTCCTTAGACCGTATTTTGTGTTCGATGACATCCGATTTTTCCCCAGAGATCACTCGCTAGTGGAGAAACATCCTGGTATCCAGATAATAGATAAACAAAATTTCTGCTGAATCACCTCTGCTTGAATGACTTTACGGATATTACTTTAGAGTATAGAGAGATTCATCTATGACTGATTGGGCGTGATTAAAATTAGCAACAATAAAAAAAAAATGTGATATTTATATGTATAGGTTTTGTGGATTACTAGATTAACTTGTTGCTGCGAGTCAACCGTGTCTAGGGCTTTGTTCGCGGAAATCGTTATATTTCAGAGTGTCGGGAAGGATTAAAATTTCAGATCCCAGCAAAGTCTTTTTACACGCACTAAGACATTCGAGGGTCCATGCGTCTCGAGATTTTGCGTGCAAACTGCGACTGCGGTTGTGGAAAATTCTGTTGGGTCGTTGAACAATATCACGATTTATGAGACAAATGATTTGTTCCTCTATATAAGTTATTACTTGATTAACTGTCTCTTTTTGTTCAAACGGATTTTAATATGTTTGAAGGTTTATAGAATTTTCCTTTGATAAACACGCCTTATTTTGCAGGAGGTAAGGTAATATTTTGTATACCCCTAGATGGATATCTTACAATTACACTAGATACAGATCAATGTTTTTTATAACTATAGAGGTATCTGTTAGCGCTCGCTTATCTGGACTTCTCAATAGGGAAGTTCGAACAACAGACGGTGAGTCCGTAAATACAGGATATTACGTGTACTAAAGGAATAAAACAAGATATTCTAATTTTTATGGCGCGTACAGTCGGGCTTAATCCACCACTACTTATAATAACTTATTGTATTAAAATTACGAGAACCTGCTCTGATTACTTGATACGGTCGTGTGATTCATAGGAAAATTCCTTTTTAAATTAAAAAGGTATTGGCACAAAAAAAAAGGTATGGCATAATGATCCAACATCGTTTTTCCTCTCCGCTGAAGTCGCTTATGTGGAATGTGCTATGCTTTGAACACTCAGCAGATTTAACTGACCCTGACCGTTGACTAGATGACAACAGTATTCAAGTTCGCTTTAAGGACATTTGTTTGTTTGATTCTCCGATATTTAGGGCTACGCTGTTTACGCCATGGCAACCGTAATTGTTTGTTGTTTTTTAGCATTCTGTTGTTGGTTACGTTACGTATAAAGCAACGAACGTATGAATGACGAAACTATTAGGAATTGAGCGATTACTATTAAGACAAGTTATCTCTACTCGCCATTCAATATTAACTGTTTGTACTTGCTGTTGTTTGCTTCATTCTTTGCTAAATTCGATATAGTGAGGGATCCTGGTCAGCGCATTTAGCCTAATGAAAGTTTTTTATAGACATGTTATTCCTTGCAATCCAGCCGTATTTTTTAAAGTTAAGTTGAGTCATTGAGGTTCGATATTTTATGCGTATAACTCAAAAAACTCAAGGCTAAAACTGCGATCGGGACCTTGCACAGGAGGCTTTATTGTCCTGACATGAAATAGTGTTACCTCTAATTTATCTACATTTGTACGGGTGTTCCACTTGTTTTTGTGTTTTCTAATCACTATGGTGCCTAACGACCCTATCCATGCATCTGTATAAATACAGACGTCCACTGCGTAAATGCATATTCACTGTTTAATATGATTTGTTACATAAAGGATTAATAATCACCCAAAATGATAAAATTAACACAGTATATGATTATGATATTTCAGTAGAACTTCTGGAAACAGAAACTCAAAGATAGAAACTCGCAGTAGCGGCATCCCAATGATGTAGATAATTTCTGTAAAAAAGTAAGATTAGAATGTCTCCTAACTTCAGCCACAGGAATAACGAAATTTGACCTGCAACGGAAACACTCAAAGTTACTCCAAATGAATAAAAGGTTGTACTTAGCTTGATTTTGTGGGAAGTCACGGTGTTCTGATAACGACACGGACGGCCTTGGCCCTCCATTCTGTTTAGCAGATGACCTGGTTTGGCTTGAGTTTCCCCCGTGCGCGTTGTTTGGATGATTCGAGTCCTTGACGATCCGATGCTGAAGACATGTTCGGTTTGTTTCTTGAAGTGCTGGAAACGCTCACTAAACGATGATACTAAGTTGCATGAAGAATCTCTTGCTTTCTTCGTCGTTCGTTGACTTCTGATTGATACATTATTCGATCATTTATTCTTCGGAAGACGTTGAACGAGTTCTTTCTCGTTGTTTTCTGAAGTCGCCATCACGAAACGATGATACTAACGTTTGCTTGAAGAAATCTCTTGCTTTCGTCGTCGTTGACGTTCTGATGATACCATTATTTCGTTATCTTCGGAAGACGTTGTAAGAGTTCCATTCGTTGTTTCCTGAAGTCGGCCTCACTAAATGATGATACTAAGTTAGCTTGAAGGAATCTCTTGCGTTCGTCGTCGTTGATTTCTGATGATACATTATTCGTTATTCTTCGGAAGATGTTGAAGAGTTCTCGTTGTTTTCTGAAGTCACTCACTAAACGATGATACTAAGTTGCTTGAAGAATCTCTTGCTTTCGTCGTCGTTGACTTCTGATGATATATTATTCATTATTCTGGTTTTTCTTCAGAAGACGCTGTAGAGTTCTTGTAATAGTCTGCCACCAATATTAGGGCTGTTGCCTAGTATAATAAGGCGCCCTATGAGGTAATGTTAGACTTGCGATAATCTTACGCTAAGTCGGTTGGTTATGCACTTCCATACTCATTGGAGTGTCTTGGGGTTTGTAGATCACTTACGAAGTCGGTATTATCTTCTTTGGTTATGACGACGATGTGTTAAACTCATGATGATTCGGCAATGATGTGAGGTTCTAGTAGAAAACACGAAGTATAAAAATACATATATTCTGCTGAGATTACATGATGAAATATCGACAGGGTTGTACAGGTCTGCCAATGACGATGACTTGATCGCTTCTGCCAATGGTCCGTTCTACCATCTCGGTTACAAGTCATAAGGAAGCAGACAGTAGCTCGAACATATGAACATACATACAAAATGGGACACATTAGAAATCACATAGGCCGTTTGAATTATAGGTCGTGGTAGTTGTCTCAAGCAGGAAGCTTGGACTAATGTTTCAAAACAAATGAATGACCACAGGTGACGGCATGTCAACTTAGCCTACTTTATTGTATACGTCATCTTAGCGTCTCTGGTCTGATCACATTCCTGCAAGCAATCTGGTTGACCTCTTTAGTTTTAGTTTTTTTATATATATGGAATAACATTCCATATTTTTATTATGTAATACTTACATATTGACGTTATCCAGCGTACTGATACAAATATGAGCCTACATGCGTTTTGTGACGTCATGAGGACGGAAAGGTAGTACAATTGCCAGATACCTAGTTTTAAATATTTACAATAGATTATAGTGAAACATAAAATAAGACAAATAAATTAATATGTTAACAACAGAAATTATATCAAAAGTTGAAAGTAAGTTATCATATACACATTATACATAAATATATATTAATTACATATATGTTTAATTAACTAAATGTCAGTGTGCGCTCCTGTCCACGTGTGGTGGTCTTGTTCCACGCGGTTGAAGGGCTGCCTCTTACATGAGGGCAAAGATCGGTCTGCCTCACGTTGGATGTTAAGGTTGGGGCGTTGCATGGCGATGCTGACTGCTTCTGATATCAATAAACGGTTGTAGTTGCCTTCCTTGTGTATTATTTTGGTGTTTGTGAGAAGTTCTTGTAAGGATGGTTTTTTATTGTGGGTATCCACAAAGTGCTGGTGAATAGCGCCTTGGTTTCTGTGGGCCTGCATGCAACGTTTGAGTGTAGTGGTTGTGTGTCCGATATAGCATTTTTGGGGGGACTGACATTGCTCGTCAGCACAGACAAACTTGTATACTATATCAGATTCAACATCTTTTCTCCGTCGATGGAGTCCGTACTATTTTTCATTACCAGTGAGGCCGTAAGGTTTGGCTTGCAGTAAATTCTTGCTGTATTTTGTTATATGGTGCTAGGGGGGGTGGTTCCTCTTCGCAGTATACCAAGGATAGCTTTCCTTTCATCTTCGTGGTGTTTGTGTAAGTGTTTACATAATAAAAATATGGAATGTTAGTCCATATATATAAAAGTCTAAAACTAAAGAGGTCAACCAGATTGCTTGCAGGAATGTGATCAGACTAGAGACGCTAAAGATGACGTATACAATAAGTATGTAAGCTAAGATAACATGCCGTCACCTGTAGTCATTCAATTGTTTATAAACATTAGTCCAAGCTCCCTGCTTGAGACAACTACCCCGACCTATTATTCAAACGGCCTACGTGATCTGTAGCGTGTCTCATTCGATTGTGTGTTCGTATGAAACTATGTCATCTGATAGTATGTTCATATGTTCGAACTACTGTCTGTTCCTTCATAACTTGTAACAGAGATGGTAGACGGGCAGAACAGAGTTAGCTATCGTCATTAGAAGACCTGTACCTCTTTACCTAAGCTTTATCATGTAGAGGAATAGGATTAGCCATCATCAGGCAGAAGCGATCAAGCTATCGTTATTAGTAGACTTGTACAATCATACCTGATCTTCATCATGTAAAACTTCAGAAGAATATACTATTTTTATACCTTGTGTTTTCTACAAGAACCTCACCGAACCATGAGTTTAACACATCGTCGTAAAGATAATACCGACTTCGTAAGTGATCTACAAAACCCCAGACACTCCATTGAAGATGGAAGTGCAATACCAACCGACTTAGCGTATAGATTATCGCTAGTCTAACATTACCTCATAGGGCGCCTTATCATACAAGGCACAAGCCCTAATATTTGTTGTATGATATCTGATGGTATATCACTATTTCTTTGTCTTTGTCTTGTGTGTTGTCCCTCGGGGTCGGGTTATGGAAAGCCTCTAATCTCTTTTTGACAACTTGCTGGATCATGTCATCTGGGTAGCCGTTATTTGTGAGCAGCTGTTGAACTCTGTTGATTTCTTCGTTCGTCGCTTTCCACGTCGAACAGTGTGTTATGGCGCGTTTTATGTATGCATCAGGGCATTCTCCTCTAGCATTTAAGCATCTCCCAGCATCTGTCTTTTTAGTGTATACGGTGGTATTGTATTTGTTGTTTTTCTGGGTCACAAGTACGTCCTCCAAGAAGAGGAGCACTTCTCATCACTTTTTTCTACCGTAAAATTTAATGTAGAATTTGCTCGGAGTTTTATTTACTAATTCATCTATGTCATTTCGCCCTTTGTTGTGATAAAGATATCATCATATATCTCCCATATATTCTGGGTTTTGGGTGTTCTTCAAAAGTGAACCTCTTCTGTGTGAGCCATGTATGCGTTTGCAAAAGAACCCCAAGGGGTGAACCCATTGCTAACGCCGTCCTTTTGCCGATATATTTCGCCCCTATGTGAGAGGAATGGGGCTTCCTTCGTACATGCTTCTAGCATCTCTTTTAAGATCTTTTCGGGTATCGGTAATGGTTGTGTCTCAGAGCGGTATATCTTGTTCATGATGATTTGTATTGTTTCATCCCACTGGTACGTTAGTATAACTTTCGACGTCCAGAGATGCTATGTCTTCGTCGGGTGTGGTATCTTGCAGTAGATCGATGAATTCCGGCGATGATTTTAGCGAGAACGTTGAAGGAATGTACGGGATCGCTGAGTGCAATGGTCTGTGTCAGATGTATTCACGCTATTTATTGCATTCGGTTGGCTTGAAGAAACAGGTACCATCACTTTTCATTGGGCAATACCTGTGGACGTCACGAGCGATGTCATCAGGATTTGCCCAATGAAAAGTGAGGTACCTGTTTCTTCAAGCCAACCGAATGCAATAAATAGCGTGAATACATCTGCATAAATAGCGGTGAATACATCTGACACAGACATTGCACTCAGCGATCCCGTCCCGAAGATGGCCAAACGAGGTGGCCGAAACATGTAGAACGCCTTGAAAAAACCAGAAAAGAAGAAATAACAAGAAATACCGGATAGACCCTGACGACTACGGCCTGTTCCCGACCTACGAAACCCACCTGTATACCTGTTGACGACCCCAGCCTGTCCCTGATAACCAGTTTTGCTTTTGATAACACCAGCCCGCCCGAAATTTCCGTTGACGACCTACAGCACGATGAACATTGGACAGCTGCTTATAATACCAGCGTGCCAGAAGGAAAATCATAAGGAGAATTGAAAGAATATTGTCAAAATCAAAATCAATTCTGTGAATTCTGCCATTATTTTTAATTTTAAAACTTGTTTTGAAATTGAAGGTCTGTTTCCAGCGTACAATAATAATAATAAAATAATAATATATTATTATTATTATTATTATTATTATTATTATTATTATTATTGTTATTATTATTATTATTATTATTATATTATTATTATTATTATTATTATTCATTCTACTTATTTATAGATATTATTTTATTAGAGTTTTTTCATATTTATATTCCATTTCACTGTAATACTGTAATTACGATTTTGTTTATCATATCTCGTTTTATCTATTTATTTTCTATTTAGATTTTATTTTCCTTCATATCATCTATTTTAGAATTATACTTATTTGCTTTATTTTTATACTCACTTGATTTTAATAAACATAAAATTATTGGAATAAAATGTATAATGATCCATCAGGAAATTCTTGAAAAGAAAATGAAACTCATAATTTCAATTATTTTTATCTCTGTGATTCTAATTTATTTCAACTTATAGATTTTTGTTATTTCTTTATCCTTCCCATTTAATTTTTTTTAGTAAATTCATTCCATTTACCATCAACTATTTTACTAAACAAAATAAACAAATAAATAATTGAAACTCTCTTCTCTCTCTCTCTCTCTCTCTCTCTCTCTCTCTCTCTCTCTCTCTCTCTCTCTCTCTCTCTCTCTTCAAAAACAACGGATTGAAATCCGTTTTTACCGAATAACAATTCTCGGACACGAAAGACAGACAGACAGACCGACGACTGTGCGTGCAAGCATCAAGTTGCTGATTTACGAGGGGGATCTACACGAAAATATTTCTGCAGAATCGCATTAAATTCGTCTTTTTGATTCAGAAGAACAGTAGCACAGAATCTGTGTCGACCCCGTGGCAATGATTGGATAACTGAATAAAGAATCAATGAGCAAATAAAGCAGAAAGAATAACACGAGTTAAAGGGAAATGTGAACTGGAAAGAAGTTTCCCGATTTAGGCTTTATTTTCTGCTGCGCCACAGAGCCGAAGGAAGCCTTATCATAGAAAAACTTTGGTCCAATTAAATTCCAAAGGGAAGACCCTCTGTCACTGGCAGAAGAAGAAGTCTGGGAAGAACAAACGCTGTTTTATTCAGGCATAAATGATTATTTCTATTTCAGCAACCTTACATCGAAACATGTAAAATGCATGTCGGCAACTTATCACATACATATCACCAACAGGTTGACAACAAGTCAACGACCGCAAATGCGTAACAGATAATTATTTTAATCTTATTCTAACTATTGACATAATTGAACTCCTGATTCCATAAGGGAGCGTCCACATTGCACAGAAACATGTCAGATACACGTCGGCCACTTATCTCATAAATATCACCAACATGTTGAAAAAAAGTCAGCGACCGTAAGTGAAGAACTAACCATAGGCAAATGCTCGATAGTCGTACGAAGAGGCACAGGTTGGAACTACCACTGAGTCGTCGATTTGTCCTCGACCTCAACCTGCATGCTGCTGCTGCTGCTGTGATGTGTCGCGATAAATTGCCGACAGACAGACATGTTCATGGCATGCTTGAAGGGACGAAGAAATGGACCAATAAAGGTGGAGTTTTATCCTCCCAAATCAACTGAGATTCTGAGATACAGAAGACGGGTATTCCAGGGATAAATACAATCTTTCATGTAAACTATCAACTTGTGTCTATTTCACCAAGTGAAACTCTCCCCCCCCCCAACCCCCACCCACCCACCCACCCAGTGTCCGTCCATTGAACGCTGCTGTCATTGTCACAGATTTTGAGAGGAATATTTGCCTGATTGGATTCTTGGTGTTACTCATGCGTTGCTTCCATGGTATCACTCTCGACTATCTCTTCACTAAGAAAAGGGAAGCGCTCTTGCTCGTTTTCCTTGTCTTTAAGGAAGACAGACACTGTTCCACTCATGCTTTGGAAAGGCGTGTGCTGCCATCCCCGACCCTACGTAGATCGTGTACCAGTACGACGTCTTTGATGGGTGAGGAGCCTTTTGAGGCTGTTGTGGTCAAGACAGGTGTCATCCCACACAGCACCAATGCGAGCAACTAGCTCCGTCAATCATTGTTGTGAACCAGGAGAGTAATATTGAAGGAAAAGTCATCGTGAACTCGTTTTTTTCATTGACGGCAAAAGGTGACTCCACCTAATGTTCGATCTGCGCAGAAACTCTTATATTGACGCGAATAACTTGTAAATATGAATTTGGGGTTAAAGTGGGTAATTTTCTTGGCTCTCTTTAGAATTCGAAATAGTATGTAGTAATGCTTTTATAGATGAATCTGCAGAATCACCCCTTCCACAGTCCCTACAGTAAGCTCCCCCTACGATAAGCCAATTGGAAGTCCAATTTTGTGGTCATAAGAAATGAGGCCGTTTCCAGCAAGACTTCGAGAGCAGTCTTATTTTTCTGCTTCAAAGTATCCTTGGGAACAAAATTCTAAAGTTTAAGCATTCAAGAAGCATTTGC
>NC_061107.1:121845750-121863250 GCF_015104395.2 Macrobrachium nipponense
TGGAAATTGTCTAAAAAGTCAAGAACAGTCGGCTCTTGTGAAGTTATCTCAAAGTAAAGAATAAACTGGTGCATGAAAATTATCTCAAAAGTCAAGAATAATCTTTTCTGTGAAATCATCTCAAAAGTCAAGAATAATCTGATCTGTGGAAAATATCTCAAAAGTCAAGACTAATCTGTTCTGTGAAATCATTTCAAAAGTCAAGAATAATCTGATCTGTGGATATTATCTCAGGTGTCAAGAATAATTTGCTCAGTGGAAACTGCCTCAAAAGTCAAGAAATATCTGTTCTGTGAAATTATCTCAGAATTAAAATAATCCGCTGTGGAAATTATCTCAAAAGTCAGGATAATCTGCTTCCGTGGAAAATGGGTCTCAAAAAAGACATGAATACGCTGCTCTGTGGGCAATTGTTTTCAAAAAGTCAAGAATAATTTTGCTTTGTGGAAATCTGTCTCAAAAGTTTAAGAACAATCTATTATGTGAAAATTATTTCAAGACTCAAGAATAATATCTACTCTGAGGAATTGAATCTTTAGGCTCGAAATAATCCTGACTCCGTGGAAATGATGTCAAAAGTCAAGAATAATTTTTACCCATATACGCCTTAAATCGAATATATAGAGAATATAAACGCCCACCAGTTATTCATTCTGAGAATACCCAAAAAGTCAACACAGAAATACCTCCACAAAATAAACGAAAAAAAAAATTTTTTCAGGCAAAAAGAGAGCGAAGAATTGTCATAAAAGTCAACTGGAAATCAATCATGCATAAACGCTACACACATAACCGTTCAGCAACCATCTCTGTATTCGGATATAGAACGAACACCGGCCATACAATGCTGTATATGCAAATCGCTTCGATATATTCGCCATCATGCGTTTTATGGGAGTCTGGCGTAACGTCGTAACTTAATATGCGTCTTTTGTGTGTCGTCATAAATAATGATAAAAAGTTTCTCTTTGGTGCCTTTCTGATTTTTGTTTTCCATGTTTTTCTCCAAACAATAAGATAACCCTTTGAACTATATAAACAACAGTTTTTTTTTATCCCTTTCTCTTAGTTTTTCTGCTTCTTTTTCTCGACGAGAAATCAAAGTGAAATGGCTTTACTTTATTGAAATGTTTTATGTATATATTTTATATTCTAATTCTCCATCATCCCTTTTTTATTACAAAGAAATATCATATTCAACGATAAGTTCCCCTTCTTACCTTACTTTGTTATCAAAGTACTGATATTTCCCCTTGACAATATCAGAAATCTACCAGTGATATCTTCGATTCTTTCATCCCTGTTTCTACCTACATCATCGCACACCTAACCCTATCTAAAGCATTTCATAATGTCCCTTTTTTTATTTACCACTAATTCGGCCTTCATACAACTATTCCATTCTCTGGACTTCTTCCCTCACTTTCTTCTTAAGAAATAAAGGCTCAAGTCCCCTCAGGAGGTTAACATTATCTGCCAAACCTTTCCACTAATATATAATCCTAACATACTTCCAGCTTGGGTTGAAATAATCCTGTCCACACCATATCGGTAAGGTGGAGAGAAAATACAATTCCTGTGGCGTGATATATGGTAGATGAGCCCAGGCAGAGAGAGAGAGAGAGAGAGAGAGAGAGAGAGAGAGAGAGAGAGAGAGAGAGAGAGAGAGAGAACTATAGCTTGAAAAATCAACAAAGCAAGACTTCACACCAGGAACACTAAAATGTCGAAAATCTGTATAAAAATTCAGAACCAGATCAGTCATGTAACCGTACCATAAACATTATTTAGTCATCTGTATTCGGCTACAGTACTACTACAACCTTACAGTGCTACATATGACTTTCGTGTTATAACTGTGAGTGAAATAATGTCTGAACTTTAGCAAGTCCTTTCGAATGACGTCATAGAAATATGAAGAAGAAAACTTATAAGGATTCTTTGTTGAAATTTCGCGCATTTACGATTTTTCACTTTTAAAAACTCTGACTTTTTCCAATGCTCTCTTTTACCTCTATTTAGTCAACTACGATTTCTCGCTTCTCCATCCCACTAAAAAAACAAAGAAGAACATCTTGATCTCATAAAAAACAATACATTCCAATATAGTCCCTTCGCGTTGACTTCAACGCTTTTTCTACTAAACCTATTTTTCCTCTTTTTTACAATACTGTTTTCATCTGTTATTCTAAAAATTGTCCATTGTTACCTTGGTTCTTCCAACTCTATTTCTCCCTCCACCTCCCTCTTTCTTCATCTCGTAAAGAACACACACACACACACACACACACACACACACACACACACATATATATATATATATATATATATATGTGTGTGTGTGTGTGTGTGTAATGGGGAGATTCCCTCATTATTCATTTGGTAAGCGTGTAGCTCGAACATCAGGCAAACTAATACACACAGCCTCTCTCTCTCTCTCTCTCTCTCTCTCGGCAACTCCTCTCTCTCTCTCTCTCTCTCTCTCTCTAAGCAATCTATCTCTCTCTCTCTCTCTAGCACCGACACCTCTCTCTCTCTCCACCTCTTTCTCTCCACTCTAACAGGTAATGAAAATGAGAGAGTTGCATCATAAAATAAACATTTATTAACAATGAATAAATAATTAATCAAGTCTTACAGACTAACTCAAAAACCCCCCAACAGTAAAATGTCTGACTGTATGCAGTCACCAAAAAGTCTACATCCATCTGGGACTCCCTGTCCCCCCTCATTGCCAGAACCGTCCATGCAGTCGGACTATTTCACTCACTATTCCAAAAACACTTAGGCACCGCCATCGTGGCTCTGCCTTCCTCTCGAAGACGCCTCTATCAAAATCCCCCATAGACTCGGGTATTCAACATTATTAACAGAAGAGGCGCACACGCACTTACGAACACACACTTCGTTAGTGCCCCACAATTCTAGCTGCATCCAGTTTCACAAAGGCACTTTGAGAAGAGTTAATAAACTGTCGTGCATTGACTTGTCTAACTAAGCAGTTTTATCTCACGCCATCCATAGAAACTCATTGTCAGCTACTCTCAGGTCGTTGCCTCTCACTGTTCTTCACATTCCATAGGTCACAGAGAACACATGGACAATATATTATTAATCAAAAACCCTAGGCGTAATATGGCTCGGCCACTGACCACGCTAGCCCCCGCCTAGCAAAATAGCTTATATAATATAAAACACATTGGCCGGCTCAAATAAAATATAAGTAATAACTGCACGTCTCTGGCATTATAAAATAAAGTCTGTTACGCTCTTATCTCCCAATAACACTAGAATTTTCTCTCTTCGGTTTCTTGAATATCCCTCTTTGCTTGTCTGCAAATAGCTGCTCCTGTAGCAGACTGTAGGAAGCTGTAGGAAGACGGAATGCCTCCCTCATTGTAGAAGACTTCTCACGGCTTCTGCAGATCCCCAAAAGACACGTTGAACTCTGTAGACTCTCGTGATCACCATCGTGGAAACTCTTGTAATCACCCTGGGGTAAAATGACAGCAACACTCTCTGCACGGCTGGTGGACGTCTTGCTGGCGTTGGGAAATGACTTTTTGGTGTGTTAGTATGTCAGTCAAGTCATTGGTCAATCCAAGAAAATTAACCCAGACATACTACTTCTATCAAACAACGATCTCAAAAAAGTCAGAAATACTAACTGAACGTCTCCCAATTAACTCCCTTTAATATGACTACTAGATCATAAGTCATCATCACAACTCTCAAAGAAAGAAAAACATCAAGTTCAAGTTCTCCAACTCAATTCTCCAAACTCACACATCAGCACACACACAACTCAGAAATCACAGCAACTCCACGGACTTCTGCACTCACATTTCAAACTCGAATGTTATCATAAGAAAAAAAAAAGGAAAAAATCGTAATAAGCCCAAGGAAAAAAAAGAATCTCATAACACACCCAGACCCAAAAATGTTCTCTCAAGCTCTGATATTATAGCAACCCACAATATCAGCAAAAATCTCCAATGTTTTACAGCAAAAACCCCTTTACTGCTCATACAATTAATTACAATGAGACTTAATGTCAAACTCCCTTATGTAAATAACAACCCCCGATAAAATAACATCTCCCGTCCAAAAAGCAATGCTATTTTAATCTTAATCCCCCAATTATATCTCTCATAGGAAAAGGAAGAAAAAAAAATAATCACAAGCAGATTTTCCCCAATCACAAAATACATAATACATGTATAATATGCATAACTCCCCGCATTTTTCCCAAGAAATGCTCCATGTAAAGTTACGGAATTTCTCAGAAACCAAACTCTTACACATGCGCTTTCGTGAAATGCTATTGTCAACATTTCCAGATATTGCTAAAATTCTGATCGATCACCATCAGAGGAAAAGAGTCAGCACACGGCTCATCACATCGCTTGTCAGCAGAAAAATCGCCTGCGGACGTATGCTCAAACAGCAGCACAAAAATTGTCTAGTCAGACACACAAGTTTGGAAAACTCATGATTCTATAGAAAAAGGTCTAACAGACACATTTCACAGAATTAACTCCAGGATATGACTAATGTGTTAAAAAATTTGTCTCAAAGACTTATTCTCTCAACATGACTTTGCCCAATTATATGCCTCCAAAAATAACACACTTGTGAACATAAAAAATGCACACATCTCCATAGGACTACAATGCAGTAATGCCACTCGCCTCTAAATAGTCACGAAATCAAAGAGAAAGAACCACAGAAATCTTCTCTTGGCTCAAAAAAATAAACTCCATAACCACAAAAAAAGGTCACCCACCAAAGATTAATTCCAACTCCATATATATGTGACATCATATTAATAAGAACACCACTCCGGTTATAAAAAATATTTCCTCCATTTGGTTAATAACCACATCCACATATATTTCTCTCTTATTTCTCTGATAGCCACATGTTAATAAAAAAGACCACTCCAGGAATAGAGAACAATCACCTCTATTTCGGCAAATAAAAAATATTTACCTCTATTTCCCCAATACTCCATGTGGAACAAAACAAGGCTCCAAAAAAATATATCTCCAAAAAGGAATATCAAAAAATGAAATCCTATCTTCAAAAAAATGTGCACTCAAGGCAACTAACTCACACACTCACAAATATTGCCCCATAATCTCCTCAAAAAATGTCTCCATTTGCAACAAAGATGGCTGCAAAATAATTGAACTAAACATAGCTCTCATCACCATTGGCAAATATCAAAAATGGCCAAAAATATATCTCCAATTATAACTCCAAATAATATATCTCAAATCTCCAGGAAATAACTCAATGTTATAGTCAAAAACTATAAAACTCTCTCCATTTAGCATGACTGCTAAAAAAGGGCAAAAACTAGGCAAATAAAAACTGTCTAGAAAATTCTAGAAAAAAATCACCCATGTACCACAACTCCTTATAACAGAACTCCAAACTCACAGTGTCTTAGCCAAGACTTTTCCATATGTACTACGACATAGGCCACTAGAAAACTTAACCAAGTTTCCTATCTCTCACAAAGTTGTCACAAATACAACAAAGGTATTGTGTAAGAAAACTCACTATTTCTGGAGCACAAATATCCAGAGAAAAAATGTAGTGCCACTACATATGCATTCAAAACATGCAAAAAATTCTCCCGTAAATTTCTCTGCAGCATCAAATAGCTGAAACCCAAACACGTTCTCGAACAATGACTCTAAATCACGAACTGAGATATCAAAAAATATTCACACCAACTGGAGAGAAAAAATAAATTCAAATTCATCCATGATAAAGAAAACTTGTGTCAGCGATGGCTAACTTCCAAAAAAGGAGAAAAGAAAAAATCAATGGCACTGTTAACTATCTCCCGTAACTCACTAGATGTCAAGCAATTATCTGCTGAACTCATAAAAAAAAGGAAAAAACAAAAATAATGTGTTGTTAGTTCCACCCAAATTCAAAAAAGATTTCACCCCCCTTGACAGCATTACAACACCCACGTATTAGTATATAAAAAATCAGTATCAGAAGTATCACTATCAGCAAAATCACCAAAAAAATTGCTATCATCAAAATCACTAGTATGTACATAAAAAAAATATCACCAATGTTAATGCTTGTCCATTCTCCAAAAATTCAGCACAAAATTCAGCAAAAGTTCAGCAAGACTCAACACAGTTCACGAAGATTCAGTCAAATTCATCAAGATTCAGCAAAACTCTTCCCTCATGAATGACTGAAATATTCTCCAAAGTTACAAAAACTCAACAAATAACTAAGACAAGACTTCTCCCATTAATTCATTGTAATAATTCTCCATGAATAATTATCTGTAATAATCATAGAATAATCTCCCATGAAATATCTCAAATCTCACGAAAAACAAGTCTCCCGTAATGATAATTATACTTAAGCAACCCTCCTGTGACACATTTCAAGTATAATAATTATTAACAATAATAATAATTCTCCATAGTAACAATTCTCTTGCAAAGATCTCAAGTACGGGTAAATTCAAATAGCATACACAGTAATGCTGAACCTTATGACACACAATTTCTCCAGCATACACCATTCACGGCACCATTTTCAAAGTAATCCCTCCAACACAATAAAATAAAAAAATAATAATAATCTGTGTCTCCCCCTTATATTTGTGCCTTCCAAGGAATAAGGAAAACATACACCCACACAATGTATTTCAATTCTCTTTTTATTTCCTTTCTCATCATCCAAGAGAGAAAAAAAAACTCTTTTCTAAAAAGAAGACTCTACGGGCGTTTCACTTCATCAACTAATCAATCAGCTGATGTCCTAGCATTTCATTGTCAAGGCCAGACTTGTCTTCAACAGCCCGACAAAGAAAAAAAAAAAAAGGGGAGTTCACCCACACTGAGAAAAAAAAAGTTTCTCCCCCCCAATGAGCTTTGACACTCCCCCGTCAAGCGATAGGACACTCCCCCGAGTCCCCATCTCCTTGCAATCCCCGAGGCATGCCAGTACCCTCGCAATGCCCCTCTCTGCGCGGTTAGCAGAAACGTGCTGAGCCCGTGAAATTCAGTGGCCGCTCTGTCTCCAAGCCAAAATATGCTATCTAAGCACAGTTCACATGTATAAATACATCTTATACACCCTCATATTAAACAAAGACGAATACGTCTATCATAAACACGCGCAAATAAAGAAAACACGTCACTTCTGCTACTATGGGGAAAGACAAGAAAAAATTTTTGACCTCTTGAACCAGTCCCATTTCATTGAAATATCTAAAAAAAAAAAACAAAAAAAAAAAAAAACCCTCCCCCTTACAACAATAGTTTTTTAGCACTCACCACTCCATAATGGGAACAAAAAGAACTCGGAATTCGCGTAAGACACGGCAGTGATACATGCACGATTGTCTCGGGATGCACTCGACATTACACAAGCAAAAGTCACACTGAGTGCGCTGCGCCCACTGCTCCTAGGCTGACTCCCTGGGAAAAATGCTGAGTCCAATAAAATCCTTCCCCTCCCTTCTGTTACTAGCCGGATAGATATTTCTCATTTTTTTTCATTAAGTAACTGAAAACTAACAGTTTAACAATATTCCACAATCCCACAAAGGCTTTGTCGTTCGAAAACTATCACTAAGCCATAACCCCTTCATTTTTTTAACTGGTCACCTATCTCTTCATTGGTGTTCCTAGGCATAAAAAAAAAAAACTTTTATACCACTTTTTAACCGCTAGCCACCAAAACCTGTAATGGGGAGATTCCCTCATTATTCATTTGGTAAGCGTGTAGCTCGAACGTCAGGCAAACTAATACACACAGCCTCTCTCTCTCTCTCTCTCTCTCTCTCTCTCTCTCTCTCTCTCTCTCTCTCGGCAACTCCTCTCTCTCTCTCTCTCTCTCTCTCGGCAACTCCACTCTCTCTCTCTCTCTCTCTAGCACCGACACCTCTCTCTCTCTCCACCTCTTTCTCTCCACTCTAACAGGTAATGAAAATGAGTGAGTTGCATCATAAAATAAACATTTATTAACAATGAATAAATAATTAATCAAGTCTTACAGACTAACTCAAAAACCCCCCAACAGTAAAATGTCTGACTGTATGCAGTCACCAAAAAGTCTACATCCATCTGGGACTCCCTGTCCCCCCTCATTGCCAGAACCGTCCATGCAGTCGGACTATTTCACTCACTATTCCAAAAACACTTAGGCACCGCCATCGTGGCTCTGCCTTCCTCTCGAAGACGCCTCTATCAAAATCCCCCATAGACTCGGGTATTCAACATTATTAACAGAAGAGGCGCACACGCACTTACGAACACACACTTCGTTAGCGTCCCACAATTCTAGCTGCATCCAGTTTCACAAAGGCACTTTGAGAAGAGTTAATAAACTGTCAAGCATTGACTTGTCTAACTAAGCAGTTTTATCTCACGCCATCCATAGAAACTCATTGTCAGCTACTCTCAGGTCGTTGCTTCTCACTGTTCTTCACATTCCATAGGTCACAGAGAACACATGGACAATATATTATTAATAAACAAAAACCCTAGGCGTAATATATATATATATATATATATATATATATATATAATATATAGATATATATATATATATATATATATATATATATATATATATTATCTTATAAATACAGCTGCAATCTTCATTTATGTTAAAGCTCACATTCGCATCTCTCCCTTCTCAAGCTCTTTCCCATCCACTCTCTTCTCCGTTACTGTAAATCTGTCTATTTCTCCCCAGCGCTGTCTACTATCTTTATCCCCTTTGTTTCCGTTCCTCCGCCATCATCTTCTCCTTCTTCTCCCTCTCCCTTGCCAAGAAATAAAGGCTCCAATATCGCTCCGGGGGTTAACATTAGCTGGTAAACCCTTCCCACCCATAAATGGTCCCCTAATATATTTCCTGCGCTGGGTTAAAAATAATTCCGTCCGCGCTATATTGGAGAAGTAGAGTAAAAACACATTACATGGGAGGTGTAGATATACGGTAAATGGGCGCTTACGTATAAGGAAGGCGAGAGAGAGAGAGAGAAAAAGTATCAGCATTGAAAAATGTAAGATATTATTGACCCGAAACGCAGAGAGATGAAGAACCTTACTATTTACGTGCAATAAAAAGGGGGGTGAGAGAGAGAGAGAGAAGAGAGAGAGAGAGAGCCGGAGAGAGAGAGAGAGAGAGCCAGTAACTGATATATGCTTTTCTATGATGAAGAACAGAATTTCCCTAAAATGAACTGAAAGATCAAAATATGTATATCATTAAATTTGCACAGCCGAGAGTTAATAGTAAGCGAACATTAAATGGGAATTAACCAGTTATTGTTTTTAGTGTAAGGATGAGAACGAAAGCATGAACGAACTGACACCTTCATGCAAATATTAGTACTCACTCATATCTTTAACCCTTTCTCTCTCCTTTATGGACGTGAAGAAAGTTGAATGCTGGAGACAGAAAAGAAGTTTTTGTGTCGTGAATAACTGTATTTGTGATCAAGGGAAAGAAAGAACTGTGAATATTAGAAGCAAAAGTAGTGAAAAGGTTTGACGCGTAGATGTGTGAGATCGTCTGGTCATGTGGAAAGAATGAATGTAAGGGACGAGAGTTTAGTGAAAAAAGTTTATGATATAAAATGCGTTGGGGTTATTGGTTTGATGCTAAAAAGCTATGTGTACGTTTA
This sequence comes from Macrobrachium nipponense, assembly GCF_015104395.2. NCBI lineage: Eukaryota > Metazoa > Arthropoda > Malacostraca > Decapoda > Palaemonidae > Macrobrachium > Macrobrachium nipponense. Next base: position 121,855,436 of record NC_061107.1, read on the forward strand.
TATACTGGACAATGTTGTTAAATTTTTCTGCACGGTGGGGTCGTCCGTCCACAATTCAGTAGTTAAGGAAACGAGGAGACACTGGAATAATGTTACTACACACGCATACATACACACACACTCACACAAACACACACACACACACACACACACACACACACACACATATATATATATATATATATATTATATATATATATATATATCATTCGAGCTACAAATGTCCTTTAATATCTAATTCGCTCTACCTCGGAATTGATAGATTTTCATATATGTACAGAAGGGGAATTTTTAGTGGATAATATTTTTTCGTCCCCCTCATGGGATCGAACCACGTCACTGTCCGTTCTGATTTCGTTCCCGTCCACTGGACGGGGGTTCGATCCCATGAGGGGACGAAATTATTATCAACTAAAAATTCCCTTTCGTTACATATATGAAAATATATCAATTCCGAGATAGTGTGAATTAGATATTAAAGGACATTGTAGCTCGAATGATTTATATGAATCACGGTGATGTGATAATTATTCATATGATATATATATATATATATATATATATATGATATATATATATATATAATATAATATATATAATATATTTATATATATATATATATATATATATATATATATATATATATATTATATATTTTTTACGTTAATAGATCTCTTCGTCTACCCAGTAATTAATTAATTATTTTGCTTTGTAAAATGGCAGCCATCTTCCTCCAAATATCAGCTGATTTGGGCGGGAAACCAACGCTAGCCGTCCAGGGTTAAGAATTTCCTGTGAGAAGGGAGAATATAGTTTTTGTCAGCTTTAGGGACGTATCTCGAAGGGAAGGATGTAGGCAGACTGGTACTTGTCTTTAGGCCTATATCTTAAGCTCTTTTTCCTATGAACCCTCTGCTGTCTTTATGTTCTGTTTCCAGGATTTGCCCTGCTCGTGGGGGGTTAAGCTGACCCCAACACCCAGGCAAGACACCGGCAAACTGCCCCAGTCGACTGCAGGACGTGACCTCGGACGGATGTCCGACCACCTGCCTTCCATTTAGGCCTATCCATGGCGTTAGTGGCGCGCCAAGAGACCCAGACCTGAGACAAAAAGCCAGGCCGCATTTTCTACAAAGATCCACTGATCATTGGCACCCAGGTACGTCTTGTGGAACAGCATATTGCCAGTCCCTTACATCCTATTATCTATTTGATCCCCATTTTCCCAATTCAAACTTTCCAATTCCTCAGAAGAAACTCATCCCTTTGTTTCCATCTCACTGCCTCATGGCCGCATGCTTCCCCATTGTGTGATCGTCCCAGACAAATGAAGTCATTGCATACCTCAGTGAAACATTAGAGTTCCTTTTGCCCCAGTGTTAGAAAATGAACTAATTAAATACTAATTTTGGGCAAGAAAATCCCTTTTTTCTTTTTATCTTGTTTAATTCTGGGATCCTTTTTCCAGATTCCCCTGAGTTCACGTGCCAAGTCTCTCTGCCCGCAAGTGTTGCATTACCCACGATTATGAAACCAGCTTTTACAAATTCCATTTTGAGCCATCTATTATCCATTTGTGAGAGATTATAAGTCCACGGGGGGTGGGGACCAGTAGCAATTTACTTTTTCTCTGATGGCCAGTACGCAGCCTCCTTGGTAAATAAATTCTGGCTTGTAAAGTACTTACCTGAGCTCTCAGACAACCTTTTGATTTACTTAATACGTAAAAATGACGACTGCTTGCCAGCATCAAATCTGGGCTTGCTTAAAAAAAGCTGTAAATCCGTTATCCCTTTTAAAACGAATGTAAATGTTTTTTCAAAGCGGAAAAACAAAGCACACTTGCGCGGAAGACACACGGACTGGCTCACGGTAAGGTATACCATTCTTTTAATATGATTATTTATAACCTTATGTTTAGCTTAAGGTACGTTAAGTATTTTTATTACGAAGTGTTAAAAGAGTGTAAGTAGAAATATATTTATTGTAACGGCGAAAGCGCCAGAGCTTTATTTTAGCGGCAAGCAAACAATTTGCCCCGCGAATTCTCTGTGATTTTGTATTGTGTATTGTATGAGCTCACACTAACACGTGTGTAGAATAGATGCCAGAAAGTACCAGATCAAACTAGGAAGTGCTTTGCCAGGGTTTATTGCTGTATTAGAAAGCCTAGCTAGTTAGGAGTGTTCTAATAATAGTTATGGCAGAGTGTACAATCTTTGTCTGGTAGGTAGGGGAATTCATTGTTAAAATTAGTTTAATTCCAAGGGTTGGTAAAACGCTCTCTCAGGCCAGCTTCTCAGTTTCGCGCACGCGCACTCTCATGCCTGCCAGCCAACCTTCGGTTCACTCAAAGCGGCAGCCATGTTTTTATCCCTTTAAGCATTATCTCAACGATTTAAGCAAAGTAACGTAAGTCTTGAAAGTTTAACGTAAATGATATTAATCTCGGTACTAGTATCTATCGTTCTGCCAGAGAAATTAATGTAATTTGCCTTGAATAAGAAATTAGGAATTTTCGTGTTGTAAAATCGCTTTTCGCATTTACAAGATTCAGCTTGTTTATTGAAACGCCTCGCTGTTTCACATGTGTCCGCCCTTCTGCTAGCCCGCTCACGTGTTTCACCTAGCATCGTTCACTCGCTCGCTGAGCGAAAGTTTCATTTCACTTTGTACTAACCGTAACCTTTTCCATTTACAAATGTTTGCTAACATTTCATCATTTAAAATCCTTACCGTCATTTCACTGTTCACAGGGACCAAGTATCCTTACGTAAAGTTAACGTAAATCTTCAAAGAGTAAATCACAAGAATTGTTAACGTAAAACGCGTCTTTGTAAAATTCATATTGAAACGCCCAACTCCATTGTCATAAAGCGCATAGCCGCTACCTAGTAACCGTAAAATCGTTCACCGCGACCGCGTTATCATTTTCATAAAACGTTATCCAAAGCAATTCTTTCATTACACGTTAACGTAAGTAAATCATTTAACGCAAGTTGCGTCATATTAAACTAACATTATTAGTTCAATTCAATACAAGGGAGTTTTTCATATATCATTTTCACCCTCTCCAAGAGAGAGAGAGAGAGAGAGAGAGAGAGAGAGAGAGAACCAGAACCCATTATTCACAAAGCCAAGAGTACTACGTTCATTACTTATAGCATGCAGAACTAACATTATTTTAGTCTCTTGTGTCTTTATTTACACTGAGCGTGATACGTACGCGCCTGTGTCCATTGCAGTTTGCAAGCATTTATTTATTTCATTTATCGAGTACTTCAGCGAGGGACTGAGCATTTCTAAAATTACCATTACCTGTCGTTGCCCGAGTGGTCTTTTCATTTTCTCTTATCACAAAAGACTTGCGTATACCGCAAGCACAACCCGCACAGTGTGCCACGCAAATTCATTACTTCCAGACAGGGAAGTCATTTCCAGTTTAGGACTGGCCACCACCAGTGCACGTCAGGTCTTACCATTTTTACAGTGCCACTAATTCGTGACACTGCCATCGACTGGCTGCTGAAGTACTCCCACCTTTTACTTTCTCTCCTCCACCATTACACTCTGCCACGAACAGAGTACCATTTCTCTTCAGTATATTTAAGTATACTGCATGTAGTGTCCGGGACACACCAGCATGATACCAGTGCTCCAAAAGGAACGCCTCCTCATAAGTGCCATTGCACCTGTACAGGCCGTACAAGTAGCCATTTAACCTGCGTGTCCGTCCTTACGGAACGCCCTATTCTTTAGTGTGTCCATGTACGAGGATCAGTGATCTTTCGGACCACTCCAAGGGAACGCCTCCCCAAGGTGCCGCAATACCAGCCCTAAGTGCTGTCAAAATTGTGTGTCCGTCCTTACGGAACGCCCTACTCATTAGTGTGTCCATGTACGAGGATCAGTGATCCTTCGGACCACTCCAAGGGAACGCCTCCCAAAGTGCCGCAACCAGACCTAAGTGCTGTCAAACCTGCGTGTCCGTCCTTACGGAACGCCCAATCCATTTGTGTATCTGCTATCCCGGATCACCCAATCAAGGGAACGCCTCCCGAAGTGCCGCAATACCAGCACTACTAGTGCTGTCTCAAAAAGGAACGCCTCCTGAAGTGCCGCGCACCTGTACAGACGTACAGGTAGCCCTATACCTGCGTGTCCGTCCTACGGAACGCCCATTCATTAGTGTATCCGCTATCCCGGATCACTCAACCAAGGAACGCCTCCTGAAGTGCCGTGCACCTGTATTGGACCTACAGGTAGCCCATTCAAGCGTCTCCCAAGTTGGGAATGCCCTTAAGTGTGACGTACGCCGCACACTCTATTTGATTGTCTCACCTCATCAGAAGGTGCCATTCCCAAAGTGCCACAGAGCACCCAGTCTTTTAAGACTTTTCTACCATGTTGCAGAACACATTTCCAAGTGAGTGCCACTTTACGCAGTGGGCACTCCTATTCCATTCAGTACCCTTCCTGGCCATTATTTTCATTTTCATCAGAGCCTCTACTGCAGCCTAAGGGAAATGTCTTCCCCTGCTTCCCGCGACTTCTTTGCCATAGAGCTAGAGAAGCTCGGAGCCCTCATAACTCTGGGCAAGGAGGCCGGTTACACTGGACCAGCACTTGACCAGTGGATAACGGCGCAGCAGGATGCCGCTCGCCTGCAAGAAAAGAAAGAAAGAGAAGCAGAAAGGAAGGCACGTGAAGACGAGAGAAAGCATGAGCTGCTCTCAGGAACTCGAAATCAAGCGGGAGAAGGCCCGTAAGGAGAGTATCTTAGCTCCAGCCACTCTGCCAGATAACCAACCCTCATTTCTAGGTTCAGGGGCTAGTGCCTCCGATGTCCCCGACATCCTTTCTATTTGCGAACCTGGCCCTGACCCAGTGTCAGAGCCCAAAGTTTCTTCCGTACCATCTCAGCCTCTTACCATTTCACTGCCTACCTCCTCCCTTTTGGGAGAGGTAAGCCCACCAGTTAACCCCGGACTTGTTTCCGAGGGTGATTCAACAGAGGTTTCCTTGACCTCCCTACCTCAAATCACTGCCAGAGAGGACTCTTCACCTGTGCCAGAGCACACTTCCAGCCTTAGTGACTCCACAGATTCGCAACCTGTGGGGCCATCTCGGCCTTACCGTCCAGTGCCACGGAAGAGGTTCTGGAACAAGTTCTGCCGTGACTGTGGCCGCAAGGGTCATATGTCTGCCAACTACGGAGGGTGCGCGAACCACAATATTCCTCCCATCGCAATGGCCATCACCAATCCTTCTTCACTAGGACCCGCAGCTAAGGGCCCTATAACCGTCGCACCCCTCCAAAGCCATTATCCGCCAAGCCACGTCAGAGCCTACGACGACTCTGGCGCTCAAATCTCCCTGATACGGGAAGATCGAATCCCCCGAGGGGCTAATATTGACAGACGTCAACTGATAACCATTGAAGGTATCAACCATATCAAGCTGATCCTTCCGACCGTACAATTGAGGGTCACCAGACCTAGTTTCTCCAAAGTATGTACTCTTGCAGTTGCAAGCTACATTCCAGGAGGTTACGACCTCCTCCTAGGGCAAGACATGAAGTCTCCCTCACATTTCAAAAAGCCTAGGGGTCCTAACCCCACGTCAAATCACTCCAAAGTAAGGAGTCACCAAAATTCTACTTCCTCCAGGAAGTACATCCACCAACAGTCTCCTCCATTACCAAGGAGGGAGCTTGATCATTCGCAGTTCCATTGCAAAACCTGCAACGTACTAGGGCACTCCACGAATTGGCCTAGGTGCCCTAGCCGACTACCAGCAGCGGACACTGTCCATTTTCCACAAGGCTTAGCCTTCAACATGAGACAGGAGCCTCTGTCTCCCATTTCCAAGGGCACGCTGAGAGGTATTGCACCTCCGGTACCCACCACAGGTCCAGTCGACCTCAACTCTCTGCCAGTGCCACTTGGCAGCACTGAGCAGTGCCAAGCTCCGTCCAGCCTGGACGTAGAGCCACCACAGAACTTGACTTCTGCGCCTGGCCCCGAGCTAGCGCCGGCGCCTAACCTTATCAAGGATCCTCCTACAGGAGATCCTCCAACAGGCATGGAGCTTACCGCAGCCCATGGCCAATCTCCAGCCCATAATTCTTCTTCAGCCTCACCTCTGTCGCCCGAGGATGAACCTCCGGCAGACCTTACCTTCGTACCTCCTCTGGAAAACCAGGAACTGCCCGACCAGGAGTCAGCCTGGAGTTTTCCCCTTATGACGGCTGTCGCAGCAGCCGGAGTGAGGGCCTCCCCTGCAGTAGGTTCCACCTCTACGACGGTTGCTGCAGATACCGAAGTAGGGTGTTCTCCTGCAATCCCTCAGGCTACCACTGCCGCTGCTCCTGACGGCGTTTCTGGCCTTACCCCAGAGTCGGTGCCTCCGTCTACTCCTAGGACTGGTATAGCCAGGCCCTGGAGGAATAAGAAGAAGAAGAAGGGACGTAACAAATCATTAACACACTAACCAAAGAGCCACATGCTCTCCTGGACACCTGTGCCCGAGGTACAGTGTCACATTCATTTGCAGAGTGATCCCGGCACCTACCCAGAGAAGGTAGCCAGCCTGATCTCTGCCAGTAAAACTAAACCCTCTAACCCCTAGAAATTGTGATACTAACACTCATGTAAATGTCATAATTACCTCATTACATTTCCATCCTGGTAATGCACTAACCACTCATCATCCTCACAGCATCATTAACCTCACCTCAATGTAGTTTTAAAACACTTCTGTCGCTGAACTGCCTGCTGTGCATACAACAACTTCTGGAATGATTGCGTCTCGAATTAACCTGAATGGGAGTAGGTTAGGCCTGTAATGATTTAGTACCCTCAGGGCGAACTAGGTTAGTAGCAAGTAGAATCTTCAAGTAACCTTATCTAGGGGTAGAGTAGATTGTCGTCACAAACAACCAGTAGTTCTTACTTAGGCTAAACTACATTAATCCAATAAGTTAGTACACTTAGCATCTCCACCTATAAGTTAGGTAGGCCACTGTAGTTAGCTGTATCGCTGCTCTAAAAACTTCAAGTTAGAGTAGGAGAACTGGGTAGTCGAGACGATCAACTTATTTAAGCCAAGACCTTCACGCCCGAAAGGGAGTGAATGCCTTCTTAACAGGGGGAGCTGTTACGTTTATAGATCTCTTCGTCTACCCAGTAATTAATTAATTATTTTGCTTTGTAAAATGGCAGCCATCTTCCTCCAAATATCAGCTGATTTGGGCGGGAAACCAACGCTAGCCGTCCAGGGTTAAGAATTTCCTGTGAGAAGGGAGAATATAGTCTTTTGTCAGCTTTAGGGACGTATCTCGAAGGGAAGGATGTAGGCAGACTGGTACTTCTTAGGCCTATATCTTAAGCTCTTTTTCCTATGAACCCTCTGCTGTCTTTATGTTCTGTTTCCAGGATTTGCCCTGCTCGTGGGGGGTTAAGCTGACCCCAACACCCAGGCAAGACACCTGCAAACTGCCCCAGTCGACTGCAGGACGTGACCTCGGACGGATGTCCGACCACCTGCCTTCCATTTAGGCCTATCCATGGCGTTAGTGGCGCGCCAAGAGACCCAGACCTGAGACAAAGCCAGGCCGCATTTTCTACAAAGATCCACTGATCATGGCACCCAGGTACGTCTTGTGGAACAGCATATTGCCAGTCCCTTACATCCTATTATCTATTTGATCCCCATTTTCCCAATTCAAACTTCCATTCCAAGAAGAACTCATCCCTTTGTTTCCTCTCACTGCCTCATGGCCGCATGCTTCCCCTTGTGTGATCGTCCCAGACA
>NC_061107.1:121865750-121886178 GCF_015104395.2 Macrobrachium nipponense
GTCAGTAAACCGGTTAGATGTTTATTATCATCTCAGGATTATCGTTCAGACCGAATGGCTTTTTAGGTTTATGTGTTTTTATTCGTTTCCGGTGCCGGAGGAAAACATATTTCAAATTCTGTTGCAGCGCAGCAAGAACACAAAAAGGTTGGAAGGATAATAATACGTAACTTTAAAAAAAAAAAAAAAAAAAAAAAAAAAAAAAAAAAAAAAAAAAAAAAAAAAAAAAAAAAAAAAAAAAAAAAAAAAAAAAAAAAAAAAAAAAAAAAAAAAAAAAAAAAAAAGGAGTACAGAGAATTTAGGTGAGAGAGAGAGAGAGAGAGAGAGAGATATATATATATATATATATATATATATATATATATATATACATATATATATATATACTACGTATATATATATGATATATATATATATATATATATATATATATATATATATATATATATATATATATATATATATGAGCAAAAGTCAAGGAACATCAGATACTATCAGCTAAAAGGCAAGTGACGTGGAACTAATAATTTCATGGCCATACATACCTCCCTGGAATAGTACAAATATATGCATTTGTTATATCTATCTAGCTGTCTATCTTTCAATACAAATAAAGGCAATAGCCACGAAGGGTAAAACGAAACACGTGGTGGTTTGCTAGGCCGTTCGACTTACTGATAGAAATATAAAAATAAGTTTACGAGAACCCTCGTATAATCGACAAATGGGGATTATAAAGGAATAGATGTACCAGGAATCCAAAACAGTTGAAGAATTAGTGGACCTACCAAAAGAAGGGTAAATATTTGAGAGGTTTTACAAAAGTTTAGGCCCAACAGCTCGTAGTTGATAATGCAAGCATTACTGGATGATGTTACGACTATTTAACAAAAAAATCCCCTCGATCAAATCATGAAAAATTTCAAGTGAAAAAATGATTAAAGATAAAAAAAGAACTATTATGTCAGTAATAACAAAGAAAATAATCCTATGTGGCCTATTATAAGCACTGTTGGCTCAACACCATATAAAAGTTCTAAATATATTACCAGCCCCTTGTCCCCGTTACTTGGAACTATCTCTGAGTCTCACATATAGTATGATTCGCTAGATTTAGTTGATAAATTGAACAAAATCACTTTTTGTCCCACTGATATTATTGTTATTTTGAAGCTCGTTCTCTTTTTATTAAAGTTCCTATAGATTCTATTTTAGAGTACCTTAGTAACGAACTAATCCCTCATGAATTGTCTCAACCTGTAAGTCATATTATTTCCCTCACTAGGTTGTGCATTTGTGACTGCAAGTTTATATTTAATGGTGAATTTTACTAACAAATATTTGGTATAGCAATGGGAAACCCTATATGGCCACTCCCTTTAAACGTGTATACGGAATTCTGTGAAAAAACGATATTTACCTAATATCACTTACACTACTTCAAACTGGAATAGATATGTTGACGATATTTAAGCGGTTCTGCCTGCTGGTATTGATGTAAATGATTTACCCTCTAACTTGAATAACCAGGTACTATCCAATAAGATTACTTTAGAATTAGAAAAAAAAAGACAAATGCCTCCTTTCCTTAGATGTTCTAATACACAGAGAACCATTTCAATGAAAAATCAGTATTTATAGGAAACCAACCAACAACTTAACATATGTCCATTTTTATTCAGGCCACCATCCTAATATCAAATTATACAGGTTTTCTTCTATGATTTTACGAGCGTTGCTCATTGTCAGTCCCAAGTAATTGGATCAAAAAGTCTAATACATAAGAAAAATACGGACAGATTTATGTTATTCTTCACATATACTAATATTTGCTATACTAATAAAGCCCATAAAAATTTTATAATGAAAGTAATACGGAGAAAGAAACTCCTAAGAACATTCTTTAGTGGTTTCAAAACGACTAAAATAGTTTTGAAACCATAAAATAATTGTTAAAATCTTGTATTGTCAACCTGTTTTTTTCCTATAGTAGCACACTAAAAGGAGTGTTAATAAAATTTAGCCCATTGGAAAGCAACAACATAATATATAAAATTCCATTCTTGGACTGCTCTTCTTTTATGTCGGCGAATCAAGTAAAGATATAGAATTAAGAATTTAACAGCATAAATATTCTGTCAAAACTGGGCAAACATCCAATGCATTATTCATTCATTTAAGTGAAAACTCTCACAAGATAAATTGGACAGAAAGCTCAGTGAGCTTCCTTCCAGCTGTAATTTCAAACCTTAGCCCTGGGAAGTATTAATTGGACCCCTGTATTAGTAAAATGTTCAAGAATGACCTTAAAGATAAAATCACTGACTTAATTACTAATTAGTTACCTTATATATATTTTTCTGGGTATTCACATGTTTAATACAATTTTTTGAAAACATTTACTTTGCAAGAATTTTTATTGTTTACCAAAAGGTGACTATATTGAGTTGCTGTACTTTGTAAACGTATGTAATCAACTTATTCTTTACACAGCCATTGTTGGTGGTCAGTCTCTTTCCCTGTATAATCATTTAATTGACTCTTCACTGCTGCTGAGTTGTTGGGCCTGTTCTTTTGTAAAACTTCTCAAATATGTACCCTAGTTTTGGTAGTTACTCTAATTCTTCAACTCTGTTGGATTCCAGGTACATCTGTTCTTTTGTGATTCCCATCTCTCAATTATACGAGCCTTCTTCAACTTATTTCTATGTTTCTATCAGTCTGCTAAGTAAAGGACAGTAAGTCGAAAGGCCTAGCAAACCACTCCATGTTTCACTTTTACCTACGTGGCTACTGCCTTTATTTATACATTGATCACGTTCCATATCTTCGTGATTCAGTTATACATCTATAAATATATATACACATAAATAAATAAATAAATTAATTAAATATATATATATATATATATATATATATATATATATATATATATTATATATATATATATATATATATATATATATATATATATATATATATTTGTTCATGATACCAGTATTATATTCCATTTTCTTAATAGGAACTGTAAAGTGTGTGTGTGTGTGTGTGTGTGAGAGAGAGAGAGAGAGAGAGAGAGAGAGAGAGAGAGAGAGAATAGTTGTCATAGGTACGTATATAAACCAATCACAATCATTACGGACGCGAAAGCATAAATACTCTTATTATGAGCCACATCATCACAACGATGGGTGTTTCAAAGTGGCAGCACAAAAAAAAGTGAATAAAGAAGAATAAAAACAAAGATGGATCCGAAAGAAAGTCCCAAGCAATAACCGTCGACATCGAAGAGAGAGAAAAAGAAAGAGGAAAAGAAAAAGCAACTTTCGCGAAAGGACAAATTGCCGGGATTCCGAGAGAGCAATGGCTATATATCGCGGTCAGGGAGAGTAAAGAAAATGTGTTATTGTCTAAGTATTGTTCAGTTGAGCTGTAACTCGGCTACTTCCAGGCGCCAAAGAGTTTTCGCCAACAAATGTTTTTCCTGGGGGTGGCGGGTGAGGGTGGGGGAGGAGGAGGGAGATGGGAGGGAGCAAGAGGGTCAACTTCGCCTCAAGGATATACTACGTGCGGTGGGAAGATATGGATCTAATGGAAATGGAGAGAGAGAGAGAGTTATCTCAAAGGCAATGGGAATAAATTCAAGACTTTTCCAAATGGTTCTTGTTGCTAGGATATCCATACATAACACAGCGGTCTTCAAAAGTTTAGGAATCTAGTAAAACCTTTGTCTGTGTCCTTCCTCAAGCTTCTTTATATAAAAAAAAAAGTAAAATTTTTTCTTACATAAAACCCAACAAAATCACACAGTGGAAGAAAGAGCTTCCGGGATTTACTGCCTTAATTTATTACTCATAAAAACTACCAACCGTTGCATGATAAAACTTATACAGAGTAATAGCTTTCCTGTGTATTCCTCTTACCTAAGTAATTAAATGTTCTCTCTCTCTCTCTCTCTCTCTCTCGTCTCTCTCTCCTCTCTCTCTCTCTCTCCTCTCCTCCGCAACATACGCACGGCTATTTTTCTTTGAAAATTTTATAACTTCTCTTTCCCACATTTTTTTTAATACTTCTCCTAAAATGTTGTATTGTCAAATGTATACTCATACTCTCTCTCTCTCTCTCTCTCTCCTCTCTCTCTCATATATATATATATATATATATTATATATATTATATATATATATATATATATATATATATATATATATGAGAGAGAGAGAGCGAGAGAGAGAGGGAGAGAGGAGAGAGAGAGTATACATTTGACAATACAACATTCTAGGAGAAGTATTAAATTATATATACTATATATCTATTATTATATATATTATACTATATATATTTATATAGTGATATTATTATATATATATATATAAAGGGAAGGCGATTTACAGAATAGCTGAAGCTACGAATGGAGAAGGTTATGTACCAAAGACTTGGAAAAGATTTGGAATGGCTATAGGAGCCAAGGTGAGGTTGTGTGAATGGACTGTTCAGCCAACTTTCCTATATGGATGGGAAGTGTGAATGTTGAATTCGAATATAGGAATGAGTTTAAAAGCTTCCAACCAACGCAGTAGAGATGGAGCTAGAATGTACGAGAGAGATCATTTTCAAGAGGTGTTAGGAAGGAAGGACCTTAAGTGGAAGACTGAGGTAAAGAGCATAAAGTGCCGAGAAAAATGTTCCATGTTTTCCCTGCAGATATTTTCCCAACATAAAAACTGCTAACTAATTCGAAAGCAGCAACCAACGACTATTGGATGAAATGATACCCGCAAGCAATCATTATTCCCAAACCAACTGAGCTTTTCGATGCTTAATTATTGTTTCTGGAAACATGTCGTGTTTTCATTGTAACATTCATGAAGCATAATAATCACTTACACTACTGGAAGCATACATGACAGGGAGGATGTGGAATCATAACGAATGACAAAATTAACATGAGAGAGAGAGAGAGAGAGAGAGAGCGGAGTTCTTCATTAACACTAATTTAAATTCTTCCGCACAAAGCTTGAAATTTTGAATCAAAAAATAAAAAATCTTTCACTTAATATTTTCACTGAAAACAAATGAAATACAATTTCTTGAAATTTCAAGTAAAAAAAAATTGAACAAAATGCCAACTTTAAAACTGAAGGGAACCACGACTGCAGCAACATAATTCAAACCATTCTCCAAAAATCAACATGGCTGCCACGAATATCTTCCAAGAGTGAATGTAAAAAGTCTATGCGGTTGCCCCCTCCTGCAACAGCCCCCCCCCATCCCCATTCTCTCTCCTCCCCTCCATTCCCCCTCTCTCTCTCCACACCACCACCCCACCCCACCCCACACAACACACACACACCCAACGGAATCGCAAAGGGGTCTCTAGCCAGCCAGATCCGATATTTTCATTAGCCGAGGAACAATAACAAATGCAAGGCTCGCCTCGTCGCCTGTGGGGATGCTGACGCTGTTCATTAGTCCCTTATCAAAACATTCTTCTTTCTTGTGTGTCGTCTGCACGTCTGTCTGTCTGTCTGTCCAATTTTGCTTTCTCTCTTGGTTTTTATTTCTTTGTTTTTCTTCGTCTGTCATATCTCTTCCAGTCTGTCTGTATCTTTCGTTTTCTGTCGCCCATTTTATGTTGTCATTTATGTTTACTAACTAGTTTTATTTCTCGATTTCTATTCACTTAGTACCTCGTTCGGTTTTCGATCTTTTTATTCTTTCTGTACCGCCGTCTTTCTCTCATGATCTGCTTCTTTATTTCTATTAATTCTTCTCTCATCCTTCATTTGTTTCGTCAATTATACTGAAAAATAAGCCTGCCTTGCCAAACGTTTTCTCAACTGTATATATACAACTGCGTATCTTATTTTATACTCTCTCTCTCTCTCTCTCTCTCTCTCTCTCTCTCGGGATTTACAATGCAATCACCTTTTGAGGAATACACTGCGACAGTCCCCGTTGCGTAGAAGTTGAATCTATCCGGGAGCGGACGATATTTGCACCAATCTAGGTAGAATGAAAAAAGAGAGCTCATCCTTAAGGGACAGCTACTGTGATCTGCCCTGTGGGATATACTGCGCAACTATCACTGTGGAGTGGATGCTATACATATATTACATGAACGCATTGATTTGTCTGCTCTTGAGCTTTATTCTGTTTTGTTTTTTCCCCATCTGCTTATTATTGTTTTTCTGTTTGGTTATATCACGACTGCGTTAATTTTTTTTCTGGATATATTAACAATGAACTTGCAGTCTAATCATTATATGTTAATACAGTAATGGCAGCAATGCAAATCAAAGTAATGATTACTAAAAGTATTCAATTTGAATTTTATTTTTGTGATGGCCATAATATGTCGCACATCCAGTTGTTAAGGTTGGTCATAACGATTAAGTAATATTGTCTACGAAAACATGAACCATATTATTCAACTTCAGAACTAAACTGAGTTTCACTTAAATATGTAAAAGGAAATGCCTTGCCTATAGAAGTCAAAACACACTGAAATACTACGCACCAGTCATTCTCGATCTGGATAGAGCTATACACCTATACTTGCATTACAAGAGTTCGATACAGGTCTGAAGATAAGTCAGACCGATTACAATAAATTATTTTACTTCGTTGTCGCCAATCCGTTCCAGCTACCTGCAGGATCATTTCCCTATTCCCGTGACCTACCCTCTAACCTTCCCAGCCTTTTCACCCGTAAAGACTAATTAGCAACGGACGGAGAGAAAATAATTCATTTCACTAAATGTTGCCCTACCAGGATCCCGAATATCCAAACTCTCTCTCTCTTCTCTCTCTCTCTCTCTCTCTCTCTCTGATCAAAGTCCACAAATATTGATCTTTGCCTTTTCCATCATTCATGTTTCCCAAATTTACTTATGAATCTTTGAAAGGCTTTTTGGATGGATCTCTTGCTAATCATTAGAAGGAGAAGAGGGTTCTCAGAAAGGGTTGCGGGAAACAGCGCCCTCTGGTCTCTTCTTCCTCTTCCCTAAGAAAAAGTAGAAGAAGAAGAAGAAGTAGGGTATGCGAAGGAGGTGGAGGAGGACAAGGTGGTAGAAGGGTGAGGAGCAGAGGGATCGGATGGGGGAAAGGGGGTTGGGGGAGTAGGAGGATTTGTTTACAAGGGAGTCTTAAATTGCGGTTGTTTGTTTGTGCTTCTATCTCTCGCTGGCTGTTTGTCACTCCCTTTTCGTTTCTCTGACCGGAAGCCTCATGATCGAGTTTGTTTTGAGAGCGCGTTCATGCTCACCCGCACACGCACACTTACGGCTTTGCGGGTATTATTTGTCTTCTTGTATTTGTACCGCAGCCAACGCCCTTGAACAGCAAGAAGCATCCCTGCATGTCTCTCGAGTGTCGGCTTTTCTGGGAAACATCGAAAGGCGGCTGGTGGTGGTGGTGTTTAGTCTCTCGGATGTCGAAACTACCTCTCTGGTTTCCAGGTATCGAAACGTTTTCTTGGTATGATTTAATTGTGCAATTCTTCCGTCCTCAGCTGGAACTCATCGTTCAGTTGCACGATTTCCAGAGCGAGATGGATCTTAAACTTTGCTACGGTAGGTTAGCTCACTAACCACGTTTTGAAAAATCGATGTTTGACCCACTTTACGTCGGTTATCCACGAAAATCCTTCAATAAGCTTTCAAGGGCTCCAGTTAACAGACAGACAAAACGGAAGGAAAATAAACAAGCGAGATCTTTCTTCCTATCCTTTACTAATTAGTCTTTCTGGTTGGAGGACTGGAAAGATAAAGGGGGCAATTATCTATCGATCTCAAAGGGAATAGACATTACGGAAAGGGAATTCTTCATCATAATTGTGCTGAATTAGGCCGTCCAGACTACAGAAAACTTTCTGAGTATTGGCTCTGTAAGTTAAAGGGATGCAATCATCGTATACGAATGTGATTATACACACTTCTGGTTATGTCTGTAAGGAAGAGGTAATTATGTATGAATGTATGTATGTATATATTACTTATATATATATATATATATATATATATATATATATATAATTTATATATTATAATATATCTATATATATTAATATATATATTATATATTATTATATATATATATATATTTTATAATATATATATTATATATATATATATATATATTATAATATACAATGTAAGAATGTTTAATCTTTAACTTTATCTTTAAACTTATGTGTGCTAACGAGTGTGTTTCTCGTGTCTTTTGTAACAGACGATTCTGGCGAAGGAATTATGTGTTCTGGCAAGGGGGGACCGAGAGTCCTAGGGGGACAGAAAGTCCCATATGGAAGAGATTGGTGTGACTAATTACTGATTAAGACTATTACATATTGGGGTTTAACTAAGTTAGTTTGTCTGTGAGACTTGATTTATTATCTTTCCATTGTTAAATAAATGTTGTATTTTTGTAATGCAAGTCTCTCATTTGATTACCTGTTAGAGTGGAGAGAAAGAGGTGGAGAGAAGAGAGATTGCGAGGTGGAGAGAGAGAGAGGGGTTGTCGAGATGGGGGGGGGGAGGCTGAGCCATTGATCGTTTGGATAGAGAGGAGAGATAGAGAGAGAGAGAGAGAGAGAGAGAGATTGTGTATCAGTTTGCCTGACGCTCGAGGTTCCACGTTTTACCAAATAAATAACGAGATTTAATATCTCGTTTACATATATATATATATATATATATATATATATATATATATATATATATATATATATGATATATATATATGTAAACGAGATATTAATCTCGTTATTTATTTGGTAAACGTGGAACCTTCGAGCGTCAGGCAAACTGATATATATATATATATATATATATATATATATATATATATATATATATTATATATATATAAATATATAGTATATGAACAAAGTTACAGCCAAGAAGGAGAATTGAAACAGTGGAGATGCTAAGTACTTCCATCTTATTACCTAGACATTTTCACCGAGTACTTACTTAGCTTGAGAAGTGTATCAATTTTCCTTCGTGGCTGTAACTTTGTTTGTATAATCATCTTTTTTTTTTACGTTTTTCACTCGGTGATTTAAAAATCAAATATATATAATATATATATATATATATATATATATATATATATATATATATATATATATATATATATATATATATATATACTATATATATATATATATTATCTATATATATATATATATATATATATATATATATATATATATATATATATATATATATATAATATATATTTTGATTTTAAATCACCGAGTGAAAAACACGTGATGATTATACAAACAAAGTTACAGCCACGAAGGAAAATTGATACACTTCAGAAGCTAAGTACTTTCGGTGAAAATGTCTAGGTAATAAGATGGAAGTACTTAGCATCTCCACTGTTTCAATTCTCCTTCTTGGCTGTAACTTTGTTCATATATATATATATATATATATATATATATATATATATATATATATATATATCACATATATATATATTATATATATATCAGTTTGCCTGAGGCTCGAGGTTCCAGCCTCACGTTTACCAAATAAATAACGAGATTAATATCTCGTTTACATATATATATATATATATATATATATATATATATATATATATATATATATATATATATATATATATATATATATGTAAACGAGATATTAAATCTCGTTATTTATTTGGTAAACGTGGAACCTCGAGCGTCAGGCAAACTGATACACAATCTCTCTCTCTCTCTCTCTATCTCTCTCTCTATCCAAGCGATCAATGGCTCAGCCTCCCCCCCCCCATCTCGACAACCCCTCTCTCTCTCTCCACCACCTCACAATCTCTCTTCTCTCCACCTCTTTCTCTCCACCTCTAACAAGGTAATGAAATGCGAGACTTGCATTACAAAAATACAACATTTATTTAACAATGGAAAGATAATAAATCAAGTCTCACAGACAAACTACATTAGTTTAACCCCCAATAGGTAATAGTCTTAATCCAGTTAATTAGTCACACCATCTCTTCCATATGGGACTTTCTGTCCCCCTAGGACTCTCGGTCCCCCCTTGCCAGAACACATAATTCCTTCGCCAGAATCGTCTGTTACAAAAGACACGAGAAACACACTCGTTAGCACACATAAGTTTAAAGATAAAGTTAAAGATTAAACATTCTTACAATGTATTAACAGGCCATTTCTTTTGGCTAAAGTAATGTACACTTACCCATTGCGGCCCAGAATATTATACACTTAATACAAATAAACTTTTGCAGAGCTCTCCCGGCATCTTGCTTTTTTCCCACAGACGTCTCTGCAAGTCTCCTATAGACTTGGCTAAGGATGTCATTAAGAATAGAAGAGGCGCACACTCACATATGAATGCACACTTCGTTAATGCCCCTTGTAAAGTAGGATAAAAATATTATTGTAATTACTTCATTTGCAGAATGAAATGTCTGTAACGACTTCAATGTCGTGACGTTACATGCCTCGTTCGTATGGTTGGTTGAGGTGTCAATGGTCTTATTCTGATTGGGCAGGCGCAAGCCCCTGCAGTTGCGCTACACCATGAACTTACATAACTACAGGACGAACGTTGGCCCGTTTAACTATGCACTTTTCATATCACGCCACCCAGAAATCATTTATCAGCTTTTCTCGGGTCGTTGCTTCGCCTCTGCTCTCCGCATTCCAAGAAATGTCACAATGAACATATTAAATATATTATTGATTACAACCCCTAGGACTCACAGAGCTCGGCCACGCTAAATTGCTAGCTCCCGCAACATTCGCCGGCTTAAAATAAAATATAAGTAATAACTGCATGTCTCTGGCATTATAAAGTAAAGTCTTATCACGCTTCATCTCAAATAACACTAGAATTTTCTCTCATTTTGGATTCTTGAATATCCCTCTTTGCTTCTGTTTTGATTGGTTTTGTTGTAATATACTTATTATTGTTTTTTTGTAAGTCATAATGTAAGTGTAATTTAATTTTAATTTAGGTCTGTTGACATTTTCTCTGTAAAGTAGGATAAAAATATTATTGTAATTACTTCATTTGCAGAATGAAATGTCTGTAACGACTTCAACGTCGTGACGTTACATGCCTCGTTCGTATGGTTGGTTGAGGTGTCAATGGTCTTATTCTGATTGGGCAGGCACAAGCCCCTGCAGTTGCGCTACACCATGAACTCACATAACTACAGGATGAACATTGACCCGTTTAACTATGCACTTTTCATATCACGCCACCCAGAAATCATTTATCAGCTTTTCTCGGGTCGTTGCTTCGGCTCTGCTCTCCGCATTCCAAGAAATGTCACAATGAACATATTAAATATATATTATTGATACAACCCTAGACTCACCAAGCTCTCGGCCACAGCTAAATTGCTAGCTCCCGCAACATTCGCCGGCTTAAAATAAAATATAAGTAATAACTGCATGTCTCTGGCATTATAAAGTAAAGTCTTATCACGCTTCATCTCAAATAACACTAGAATTTTCTCTCATTTTGGATTCTTGAATATCCCTCTTTGCTTGTCTGCAACTTCCAGCATTCTGTAGTACGCTGTAGGAAGGCGAACGGCCTCTCTCCTTGTAGACGACTTCTAACGGCTTCTGTAGACGAAAAAGGCTGTAGAACTCTGTAGACTCGTAGAAACTCTCGTAATCACCCTGGATAAACGACAGCAATCTCTCTGCACGACTGGTGGACGTCTGCTAGCGTCGGGAACGATGATTTTGGTGTGTTAGTATGTCAGTCAAGTCATCGGCCAATCAAAGAAAATTAACCCCAGACATACTACTTCTATCAAACAATGACCTCAAAAATTTAGAAATACTAACTGAACGTCTCTCAATTAACTCCATCCAATATGACTACTAAATCATAAGTCATCATCACAACTCGCAATGAAAAACAATATCAAGTTCTCCAACTCAATTCTCCAAACTCACACATCAGCACACACAATCACAACTCACAGCAACTCCACGGACTTCTGCACTCACATTTCAAACTCGAAAGTTATTACAAGTAAAAAAAAAAGAAAAAAGCTGAAAGTGGGATTGAAGGAGTTAACGACTGACAAAGATATATACGTAGAAAGAAAAGTGATAAGGTGATACTCCTGTGGAGAGAGAGAGAGAGAGAGAGAGAGAGAGAGAGAGAGAGAGAGAGAGAGAGAGAGAGACGTCAAGACTCAAGGGAAATCAAGATCAGTCCTGCTTATGGGCCAGTCAGGTGGCCTAAATCTTTCGTGTTACATAATGAACTTAAGTTTGACATCTTTGAGAGATGTCTTTTTTATGACGCATATTTGCGCGTGCGCGAGAAGGATTTTTGAGTCATGTGATTCAAGTTTGAATCCTATCATGGGTTGACTGATAACTTATTTCCCTTTGAAACAGCGGATTCAAGGTGTTCAATTTTAAACGTATCGCGAAATTATACATAATTACCCTGTTATAAAAGAACTTTGTAATTGAAATAAAAAATGATAAGTTAAAAAGAAATCTTTGGACAACATTGGGTAATCGTATGAAGCTCGTGTAAGGCTGAATAAAGTTGAATATAAATCGTTTAATTGTATTTAACTTGTCAGTGATATGTATGCATAAGGTGCCATTGTGTTTATGGCATGTATTACTGTGGTGTAGACGCAATTTGAGAAAATTGATGACGTATTTGATACAACAATCCAGCTCTGTTTTTGTCTGTCTGTTTCGAATTGTCTGCAGATATAGTTTTGAATGATAACCCCGATGAAGACTTTTCAGTCCTCGATTTCCTCTCTTTTGGGATTTTGTTTCCGAACTGATAATGATCTCCTTTCCCTGGTCGGATTCTACTCCACAAGAGAGGAGAGAGTTAGATTACAGGTCATCATGCCGTCAGTGCACCTCACGTGTTGCACTGTAGGCATTACTTAAGGTTATTTGCAGTCTTTTCGGCCCCTGTCTGCAACCCCTTTCATTCTATTGACTGCACCTCCGTTTATATTCTCTTTCTTCCATATTATTTTCCATAAGACTCTCCCAACAGTTGTTCCATTGTGAAGCCGAGAGGTTCTCCTGTTATACCTTTAAATAAACCTTCTTAATCTCGGTTTCCCTTTCATCCCAGGAATGACCTCATAGGTCCCAGCTCTTGGCCTTCGTACGAATGTGATCAGTAGATTTCAGTACTCTGATTGTTTAGTTGCCTTTGTATTTTACAGTCACAGTTTGCTCTTGAGATTCGGGCTTGAGAATATCATGTCTAGAGAGATTCTCTTGAAGACATCATTTATTCACTGAAATAAAAAACCTTGATCATTACGCAATGAACATTCGGGATTGAGAAAGAGAGAGAGAGAGAGAGAGAGAGAGAGAGAGAGAGAGAGAGAGAGAGAGAGAGAGAGAGAGAGAATTCAATAGCTTTTTTAAAGAAATAGGAAGAGGGAAAGGAGAGAGCGCTCTGTGAAAAGATGTTTTCCCAACGAAGTGCAGAGATCAGATGCTTCTTCATTATGCTTGTACAACGCTTTCATTTGACGGGTCAAAGGATTGCCGCTTGGAAGGGCGCTTCACCTAGGTGTGGCGATTTACCTATACATCGGCACACCTTCTACATATGCTCTATACACCGGCTCACCCTATTTAAGTAACATATAGTAGATCGGCCCACCCTCATGGTCTTGTTTATACAACAACCCACCCTCTTGGCGTGACCTTTGCGACGGTCCCCCTTCCTCCCAGGCTCCTTGTTTAGAAATGGCAGAGGACAAAAAAGGTAGAAAGATGTGTTGCTGGAAAGAAGCTTGTGTTTGTGTGTGTTGAGAGAGAGAGAGAGAGAGAGAGAGAGAGAGAGTAAATAATGTTTCCCATTAGCTGTTGTCAGGCTATGAAGTTATTTATGATTCCCGGGACAGGGGTATTTTGACCCGTTTAATGTCTTCATCTCCCTTTTTGGAGAGGTGAGAAGGACGTCGCCTTTTAGTTTTACCTCCAGTGGAGTCTTCATTAGTCTTATGTCAGATGCTGAGATACAACTGGATGGAAAAGTGTTGAGAAATTCAATTTACTTCATTCTTGTTTTTGAACGGGAAGGTCGCTGAAGAAATGAATTTTGCCATGGAAAAATTGTCTTAAAACACGAAAATATTTGGTTCTGTAAGACGTATGGAAGATGCAAATGAGTCCCCAATATTTAATGATGGAAGTTCTCACAAGATTTTTCGTTCTCTGTCAGTTGGAATCGGAAATTGTCTCTTCATTTTATTTAGTTTTTTGTTGAAACCTCTTGATGCGATGTCTGTCTCATGAGCTCCAGGGAAAGACTGTCCAAGCTCCGTTGTTCCACGTAAGGCACGGTTAGTGCTGTCAGTGTTCCTCAAGCGGTACACTGTAGGCATTACTTAAGGTTCTTTGCAGCGTCCTAGTTGCTACCTCCTTCATTCCTTTTCTTGTAACTCCGTTCATATTCTCTCTCTTCCGTATTTTCTCATTCTTCTCCTAGCAGGTTTTTCAACATTATTTCCAGCGCTGAATGACCTTGTAGGTGCCAGCGCTTGGCCTTTGACCGAAATTTTATATTCCAATTCCAAGTTCCGATGTTGGGATGTTTTTATAGAATCTTTTAACTGGGAAAATTTTTCCTGTGGGAAAACACTAATTTTTGTGGTCTTGTGGGTACCATTCTGCTGATTAAGTTGAAGAGGCTGTTTTTGCAACAAGTCAAATCAATTCATTTTTGTCCTTTCTTTAAATTAATTGTTTTGTTTTATAGACATTTCAGTTTTTACAAAAGGTAACTTGTTTATTTTAATGAAAATAAGGAGAAAAACCATTAGAGATATAAGTATTCTCATTTGGAATCCCATTTTCCTTTAGAATTCAAGTATATGTAAATATTTCACGGAGTCCATACCGAAAGAAATTCCAGACATTTTTCTCTCTCTCGGGACCAGCATTTCTTGCTATAAAGTTGCCAGACCCACAAAGGCCGTAAAAAAACATTCTGTATTTCAGTTTTGTATCGATTCTGAATGGACGAATTTCCGGAGCTTCCTGTTTTGTTTGCGTGACTGACAACAGTTATTTGTGTCGATGCTTGCATTTTGTTTTACGTGCGTGTGCGTGTGTGTGTATGTGTGCGCGCGGCGCTCTCTCTTGTTTTTCAATCGAATTCTGTCAATAACATGAACTGGATACACAAACCTACCCTATTTTGGTTTTGATACACCTTGTTTCTTTATTGCTTTATCTTTCTGTCTTGATCAAGTTCTGAGTGTGATTCCAACTCTTCTGAAGAGACGGCACACCAACCATCCACACACACACACACACACACACAGAGTGAGGTTCATTTTAGGACATCTTATCTCTTATGCTTGGCTGGTCCGTGAGTCGTAGGAGAATCGAATCAAACAACAAACAAAGACCTTTTTTCACCTCATTGTTTGTGTTCCATCCGTTCGATGTTGCTTAAGGGAAAGCTTGCCTTTTTTTTTTTGGGGGGGGGGGGGGGGGGGGGTTTTTTTTTTTTTCTTTGGGGGGCGGGAGTCGGGTGGTGGATACGCCTGTTAAAGCTCCTTTTTCTTGTTCTTTTCCTTTTCTATCTCTCTCTCTCTCTCTCTCTCTCTCTCTCTCTCGATTCCTTCTATTTGTCTTTACTTTTATCATCATATCTCTACCCGGTGTCGTATCAGTGTTGATAAACTGAAGATATTTGAAATGGTTCGGAATTAGGAAAGGGTTTTATCAGCTATGGTACGTCCATGCCTCAATAAAATATATCATATACACGTTTTCAACTTATCACATACATATCACAGACATATTGGAAACAAGTAAAAACCGTACGTAGAGCACGAAATTTCGGCTAATGATGGAATATCGAAAGAAGCACTTGTTCGAACTGACAGTAAGTTGTATTCAACCTGTTTGTGTAGTGTGGGCCGTGAGAGGCTGACGGGTCTTATTTATGATATGTTTTACTGTAGTGCTGACGCACCGTAAGACTGAGGCAGAGATGGAATATAGAAACTGTACCGGCTCAAGAGAGCATAACTTCCAAGTTGATAGGAAAACCATTTTGCAATAAAGCTGAGCTTGGGTGGTTAGAACTAGTTCAGGATTTCACTGCAGACCTCTTATTCCTATTGACACTTGACCACACTTATGGGTCAGTTATGGCAACGTTTTACCACACTTTCAGGCCACATTTTGACAAAACGGTCACATATTTATGGACTACTTTTGGGCAACAATTCAGTACATTTATTCCCATAGAACAAATATCTGTTTAAACAAATTTGACGCTGTTGATCGTGCAATTGCTACATAATTGGTGTTTCCAGTGTGCATATATGTAATGCATTGTTTATATTTTCGTGATTGACATTACTGTAGATATGGTTAAATACTTATTTGTATTTATTGATAAAATAATAATTAGTCCCAAGGACCATCATTGTAGAATGTCATAGATTTGTGAAGATAGGTTTAGATAGGCCTACAGAGTAGTTTCTTTGGGCATGTGGTGCTTATAAGTTGATAGGTTCTTCTTTTTGAATGAGGCTGAAATTTGTCGGGGCATTTGGAACTCAGAGTTGCATAAAGTGGGAACTCTTCTGTAAAAAGAAAAAAAAAATACTTTTGATATACCTCGAGTGGGAACTTAGTCTATTGGCAACGAATGGGAACAAATGTGGGAACATAGTCTTCGGAATGAAAATACGAATTTATCCTTTCGGGAACACACTGGGAACTTAGCCTTTGAAACACGGGAAATCATCCTGCTGGGAAACTTAGTCTTTAGAATCTGATGGAAATTCAACCGTCTGGGAACACATTGGGAACTCGGGTCTTTGAAATTAAATGGGAATTCACTCTTCTGGGAACACATTGTGAAATGTGTAATTAGAATTAAGTGAGAATTAAACCTTGTGGGAAAACAGTGGGGAATTATTCCTTCTGGGAACAAAATGGGAATTCAATCCTCTGAGAACAGGGTGGGAACTCATTCTTGTGAAAAATGGCAACTCACTTTCATAGTCATGGTTTATGAACGTGTTCCCTTGGGGACGAACAGAAACCAAACATAGATATCAGTTGGAAACTCATTATTGGGGAGTGTTATGACAACTCTATCTCGTGGGAACAAAGCGAGAACTTATTATTGCGAGATTAAAGTTCAAAGGGAGATACCGACGCTAGTAATGGGGGAGGAAGTAAAAGCAATGTGATGATGACACTTGAAATGTTGAACAACTTAACACTTGTATAGTGAATGACGTATCTCTTTACATAGGGAATAAAATAAGTGTACAGAGTGAATAACTTTATGTAGTGAGTAACATAAATATGTATATAGTGAAAAGGGTAAAGCTTCAGTAGCGAATAACGTAACAGGACATCTATAGTGGATAACGTAACACTTTGTATTGTATGACATAACACTATATGTAATAAATAACATAAGATCCATTGAACCACAAGACCTCAAATCAGCGCCAGTCAACGTCACTTCTCCGAAAAGGACACAAAGGCCTATTTGTTAACTTGGCACCCCCTCCCCCTACCATCGTCCCCCCCTTTTAGCTACGGCACCACTTCCCTCCCCCTTCCCTACCCTCTTACCCCTCCGCTCTTAGGCAGTTGTCTATCATCACCTCCACTCATAAAATGCAAATGCACTGGAGGCCATTCGAGCAATGGAATGAGTTCCGACAATGCCAGCGACACATGACACATAATCCCCAGTGATGCTTTGTCTGTCTGTCTGTCTGTCTGTCTGTCTGTCTGTCCTGGCGACGGAATGACGGTGGAATTACCTGGAAGGAAATATTTACGGACGAATAATTGATCCTGGAAAAGTCTTGATTTATTTGTCAGACGCGACTGAGTTTTTCAGCGATTAAAGCGGTTATATTGGGAGTCTCTCTCTCTCTCTCTCCTCTCTCTCTCTCCTCTCTCGCTCTCTCTCTCTCTCTCTCTCTCCAATTTCCGGCTGCGATTCAGCAAAGCCGATTGACCACCGTGGAACCTCATTGAGTATTCTGTCTGTCTGTCTGTCCAGTGTCAAGTTTCCACCTTTAATTAAAATTTGTTTTTTTTTATATTTTGTCAGTGTCTGTATGAAATACTCTCTGGCTATCTCTTTTGTCTTCTTTGATGTATAGCTGTTTTATAATATGTTGTTCCAGTAAAAATATTCAAAAAATAAAAGAAATTTTTGTTTTTTCACGTAACATTGAAATATATGAGGAGAAGAGTACAAATACATTTTGACTTCAGTACTATACTCCTGTTATATAGTCTGACTCTCTCCAAGTGTGTGATCTCTTCTTTTAATTTGCTGGTGAGTCAGTTTTGTTAAATGCCACTTGCTGATTCAATTTTAAGAAGGTTTTAGAACAGTCCCTACTTGCTAGTCAAATCTTGTTCAAGTCTTGAAATAATTCTATTAAAGGAGAAAGCAAATGAGTCGGTGAATTGTAAAACTTCAGCTTTCTTCGCTTAGTGACAAGAAGAGGGCCTATTGACAAGCCTGAAATGAAAGAATTGAATTGGTGACCATGCGATGTGAGGCCGGGGATCTGTACAGCCTAGTTGCTATGTGGTTTTAAGGTGTGTCCGGGTATGTACATGTCTTTGTGCATGTAATGATGGGTCCAACTGCCCGACACTGGAGAGAAAGGTTTGGAGGACAAGGGGTCAAAGAAGCCCATCGAAAGGTAGGGCACATTATTTTAAAAGGACTTAGGAAAAGTTACCTTTGAAAAGGGAGAAGTGTAACATGTATACATTTATTTAATACTTAATAATGTGTTGGGGAATATAATGGATATGTCTCTTTGTTTCAGATGGGTTCATGGCATTATACTAGAGAATGGGATTCTCTAAAAGACTTGACTATTTAAATGTAGAACCTAATAATTTGAAAGTTTTGGGAGTGAATACTTAGTCTAATTCAGGTGAAATGACAATACAGTTTTTTGTGGGTCAGACTTAGTTCTTAATGGTACGTCTTTTAATCACTTTGTTCCTTCAGCTAGTTTGGGAAATAAAAAGCATATTTTTGTATTTACGAGAATTCATTAGCCTAGCTATATCCTAGCTTGATATCGTTTGCAGATAGTCAGCAACTAAAGGTAAGAGAGTTGTCACTTGTTTTATTTTTTTATTAACCACTTCCGAAAGGTCAAATATACTCGGCAATAGATCCGTATTAAAATAATTTGTAAAATCATTTAAAAAATATTTTAGAACATTGTGACTTGCTAATCAACCTTAAGTCTTGATCTAAAGCTCTATTCTTGAGTTTGTTTATATAATAATTTTAAGAAGGTTTTGTAACAATGTCGAAATTAATGCTACGTATAATTTTATAACTTCTCACATCGTCCGTTCAACTCAGGAGGCAAATGTTGACAGTTACGAAGAATGGTTCGTAAATCATGTGTCTCTTCAAGTGAGAAAACCGAGTCGTGTTTGTTCTTCCCATTCTGTTCCTCCTCCTCCTCCTCCTCCTTCTCCTCCTCCTCCTCCTCCTGTTTCTCTCTCTACTCATTAACAAAGAGGGAAGAGGCTGAGATGAGGGAGGCAAATATCTTCTTCTTCTTCTTCTTCTTCTTCTTCTTCTTCTTCTTCTTCTTCTTCGAGCGTCGCTTCCATTTGTTGTATGGAAACCAGCCTCCCTTTTTCTCTAACAATCGAAGATGTTTATTAACAAATTTGAAGATGAAATGTAATTGTCCTCGTAGCGTGGTTGTGCCACCAGTGCACCTCACGCTGTGCACTGTAGGCATTACTAAAGGTTCTTTTCAGCGTCCCTTTGACGTAGCTGCAGCCCCTTTCATTCCTTTGACTGGACCTCCATCCATATTCTCATTCTTCCATTTCACCATCCTTCTCTAACAGTTATTTCATAGTGCAACGGGAAAAAGCTTTTCCCTCTGTAGCAACTTTCAAACCTTTTTATTCTCAAATTTCCCTTCCAGCGTTGAATGACCTCATAGGTCCCAGCACTTGCTCCTTGGCGTAAATTTTATTTTCTATTCGATTTGTGTTGTAAATGAAACAAAATTTCGGGCCTTGCTGAAAGCAGTCGTGGTTCAAAGCTCGTCCTGGCAAAGAGATTTCTTATTCGCTCATTACTTATTGAGTGTTGGGTGCGATGACTTCTTATTTAGAATCTTCTGTTGTTAGGAAGAACCATATTCCTATTCGTGGTTACCCATTGCAACTGTTTTTATTTCCTACGTTTGTTTCTCATCAGTGGAAGACGCAGACTGCAACTGTCTTTATTGAAATCTCAAACGAAGTCCAAATTCCTTGAACCCCAAAAGCGGAAGCAAGCAGAGTAACCAAACAAGCACACAGCTCCTTTCCTTCTCTCCCCATCGGGCAGATCCTCCGAAGAGTCGACCAATAGGAATATCTTGTG
>NC_061107.1:121886678-121889178 GCF_015104395.2 Macrobrachium nipponense
TGGAAATTGTCTAAAAAGTCAAGAACAGTCGGCTCTGTGAAGTTATCTCAAAAGTAAAGAATAAACTGGTGCATGAAAATTATCTCAAAAGTCAAGAATAATCTTTTCTGTGAAATCATCTCGAAAGTCAAGAATAATCTGATCTGTGGAAAATATCTCAAAAGATAAGAATAATCTGTTCTGTGAAATCATCTCAAAAGTCAAGACTAATCTGTTCTGTGAAATCATTTCAAAAGTCAAGAATAATCTGATCTGTGGATATTATCTCAAGTGTCAAGAATAATTTGCTCAGTGGAAACTGCCTCAAAAGTCAAGAAATATCTGTTCTGTGAAATTATCTCAGAATTAAAAAATAATCCGCTGTGGAAATTATCTCAAAAGTCAAGGATAATCTGCTCCGTGGAAAATGGTCTCAAAAAGACATGAATACGCTGCTCTGTGGCAATTGTTTCAAAAGTCAAGAATAATTTGCTTTGTGGAATCTGTCTCAAAAGTTAAGAACAATCTATTATGTGAAAATTATTTCAAGACTCAAGAATAATCTACTCTGAGGAATTGATCTTTAGGCCAAGAATAATCTGCTCCGTGGAAATGATGTCAAAAGTCAAGAATAATTTTTACCCATATACGCCTTAAATCGAATATATAGAGAATATAAACGCCCACCAGTTATTCATTCTGAGAATACCCAAAAAGTCAACACAGAAATACCTCCACAAAATAAACGAAAAAACAAAAATTTTCAGGCAAAAAGAGAGCGAAGAATTGTCATAAAAGTCAACTGGAAATCAATCATGCATAAACGCTACACACATAATCGTTCAGCGACCATCTCTGTATTCGGATATAGAACGAACACCGGCCATACAATACTGTATATGGAAATCGCTTCGATATATTCGCCATCATGCGTTTTATGGGAGTCTGGCGTAACGTCGTAACTTAATATGCGTCTTTTGTGTGTCGTCATAAATAAAGATAAAAAGTTTCTCTTTGGTGTCTTTCTGATTTTTGTTTTCCATGTTTTTCTCCAAACAATAAGATAACCCTTTGAACTATATACACAACAGTTTTTTTATCCCTTTCTCTTAGTTTTTCTACTTCTTTTTCTCGACGAGAAATCAAAGTGAAATGGTTTTACTTTATTGAAATGTTTTATGTATATATTTTATATTCTAATTCTCCTTCATCCCCTTTTTATTACAAAGAAATATCATATTCAACGATAAGTTCCCCGTCTTACCTTACTTTGTTATCAAAGTACTGATATTTCCCCTTGACAATATCAGAAATCTACCAGTGATATCTTCGATTCTTTCATCCCTGTTTCTACCTACATCATCGCACACCTAACCCTATCTAAAGCATTTCATAATGTCCCTTTTTTTATTTACCACTAATTCGGCCTTCATACAACTATTCCATTCTCTGGACTTCTTCCCTCACTTTCTTCTTAAGAAATAAAGGTTCAAGTCCCCTCAGGAGGTTAACATTATCTGCCAAACCTTTCCACTAATATATAATCCTAACATACTTCCAGCTTGGGTTGAAATAATCCTGTCCACACCATATCGGTAAGGTGAAGAGAAAATACAATTCCTGTGGCGTGATATTTGGTAGATGAGCCCAGGCAGAGAGAGAGAGAGAGAGAGAGAGAGAGAGAGAGAGAGAGAGAGAGAGAGAGAGAGAGAGAGAGAACTATAGCTTGAAAAATCAACAAAGCAAGACTTCACACCAGGAACACTAAAATGTCGAAAATCTGTATAAAAATTCAGAACCAGATCAGTCATGTAACCGTACCATAAACATTATTTAGTCATCTGTATTCGGCTACAGTACTACTACAACCTTACAGTGCTACATATGACTTTCGTGTTATAACTGTGAGTGAAATAATGTCTGAACTTTAGCAAGTCCTTTCGAATGAGAGTCAAATATGAAGAAGAAAACTTACAAGGATTCTTTGTTGAAATTTCGCGCATTTACGATTTTTCACTTTTAAAAACTCTGACTTTTTCCAATGCTCTCTTTTACCTCTATTTAGTCAACTACGATTTCTCGCTTCTCCATCCCACTAAAAAAACAAAGAAGAACATCTTGATCTCATAAAAAACAATACATTCCAATATAGTCCCTTCACGTTGACTTCAGCGCATTTTCTACTAAACCTATTTTTCCTCTTTTTTTCAATACTGTTTTCATCTGTTATTCTAAAAATTTTCCATTGTTACCTTGGTTCTTCCAGCTCTATTTCTCCCTCCACCTCCCTCTTTCTTCATCTCGTAAAGAACACACACACACACACACACACACACACACACACACACACACATATATATATATATATATATATATATATATATATATATATATATATATATATATATATATATATATTATAAATACAGCTGTAATCTTCATTTATGTTAAAGCTCACATTCGTATCTCTCCCTTCTCAAGCTCTTTCCCATCCACTCTCTTCTCAGTTACTGTAAATCTG
>NC_061107.1:121894178-121918740 GCF_015104395.2 Macrobrachium nipponense
GTTCGTTCTCTTTTTATTAAAGTTCCTATAGATTCTATTTTAGAGTACCTTAGTAACGAACTAATCCCTCATGAATTGTCTCAACCTGTAAGTCATATTATTTCACTCACTAGGTTGTGCATTTGTGACTGCAAGTTTATATTTAATGGTGAATTTTACTAACAAATATTTGGTATAGCAATGGGAAATCCTATATGGCCACTCCCTTTAAACGTATATACGGAATTCTGTGAAAAAACGATATTTACCTAACATCACTTACACTACTTCAAACTGGAATAGATATGTTGACGATATTTAAGCGGTTCTGCCTGCTGGTATTGATGTAAATGATTTACCCTCTAACTTGAATAACCAGGTACCATCCAATAAGATTACTTTAGAATTAGGAAAAAAAAAAGACAAATGCCTCCTTTCCTTAGATGTTCTAATACACAGAGAACCATTTCAATGAAAAATCAGTATTTATAGTAAACCAACCAACAACTTAACATATGTTCATTTTTATTCAGGCCACCATCCTAATATCAAATTATCCAGGTTTTCTTCTATGATTTTACGAGCATTGCTCATTGTCAGTCCCTAGTAATTGGATCAAAAAGTCTAATACATAAGAAAAATACGGACAGATTTATGTTATTCTTCACATATACTAATATTTGCTATACTAATAAAGCCCATAAAATTTTATAATGAAAGTAATACGGAGAAAGAAACTCCTAAGAACATTCTTTAGTGGTTTCAAAACGACTAAAATAGTTTTGAAACCATAAAATAATTGTTAAAATCTTTTATTGTCAACCTGTTTTTTCCTATAGTAGCACACTAAAAGGAGTGTTAATAAAATTTAGCCCATTGGAAAGCAACAACATAATATATAAAATTCCATTCTTGGACTGCTCTTCTTTTATGTCGGCGAATCAAGTAAAGATATAGAATTAAGAATTAAACAGCATAAATAAATATTCTGTCAAAACTGGGCAAACATCCAATGCATTATTCATTCATTTAAGTGAAAACTCTCACAAGATAAATTGGACAGAAAGCTCAGTGAGCTTCCTTCCAGCTGTAATTTCAAACCTTAGCCCTGGGAATTATTAATTGGACCCCTGTATTAGTAAAATGTTCAAGAATGACCTTAAAGATAAAATCACTGACTTAATTACTAATTAGTTAACTTATATATATTTTTCTGGGTATTCACATGTTTAATACAATTTTTTGAAAACATTTACTTTGCAAGAATTTTTATTGTTTACCAAAAGGTGACTATATTGAGTTGCTGTACTTTGTAAACGTATGTAATCAACTTATTCTTTACACAGCCATTGTTGGTGGTCAGTCTCTTTCCCTGTATATTCATTTAATTGACTCTTCACTGCTGCTGAGTTGTTGGGCCTGTTCTTTTGTAAAACTTCTCAAATATTTACCCTAGTTTTGGTAGTTACTCTAATTCTTCAACTCTGTTGGATTCCAGGTACATCTGTTCCTTTGTGATTCCCATCTCTCAATTATACGAGCCTTCTTCAACTTATTTCTATGTTTCTATCAGTCTGCTAAGTAAAGGACAGTAAGTCGAAAGGCCTAGCAAACCACTCCATGTTTCACTTTTACCTACGTGGCTACTGCCTTTATTTATACATTGATCACGTTCCATATCTTCGTGATTCAGTTATACATCTATAAATATATATACACATAAATGAATAAATAAATTAATTAAATATATATATATATATATATATATATATAATATATATATATATATATATATATATATATATATATATATATATATATATATATATATATATATATATTTGTTCATGATACCAGTATTATATCCATTTTCTTAATAGGAACTGTTAAGTGTGTGTGTGTGTGTGTGTGTGTGAGAGAGAGAGAGAGAGAGAGAGAGAGAGAGAATAGTTGTTATAGGTACGTATATAAACTAATCACAATCATTACGGACGCGCAAGCATAAATACTCTTATTATGAGCCACATCATCACAACGATGGGTGTTTCAAAGTGGCAGCACAAAAAAAAAAAAGTGAATAAATAAAGAGGAATAAAAACAAAGATGGATCCGAAAGAAAGTCCCAAGCAATAACCGTCGACATCGAAGAGAGAGAAAAAGAAAGAGGAAAAGAAAAAGTAACTTTCGCGAAAGGACAAATTGCCGGGATTCCGAGAGAGCAATGGCTATATATCGCGGTCAGGGAGAGTAAAGAAAATGTGTTATTGTCTAAGTTTTGTTCAGTTGAGCTGTAACTCGGCTACTTCCAGGCGCCAAAGAGTTTTCGCCAACAAAAGTTTTTCCTGTGGGTGGCGGGTGAGGGTGGGGGAGGAGGAGGGAGATGGGGAGGGAGCAAAAGGGTCAGACTTCCGATCAAGGATATACGTGCGGTGGGAAGATATGGATCTAATGGAAATGGAGAGAGAGAGAGAGAGAGAGAGAGAGAGTTATCTCAAAGGCAATGGGAATAAATTCAAGACTTTTCCAAATGGTTCTTGTTGCTAGGATATCCATACATAACACAGCGGTCTTCAAAAGTTTAGGAATCTAGTAAAACCTTTGTCTGTGTCCTTCCTCAAGCTTCTTTATAAAAAAAAAAAAAGTAAATTTTTTCTTACATAAAACCCAACAAAATCACACAGTGGAAGAAAGAGCTTCCGGGATTTACTGCCTTAATTTATTACTCATAAAAACTACCAACCGTTGCATGATAAAACTTATACAGAGTAATAGCTTTCCTGTGTATTCCTCTTACCTAAGTAATTAAATGTTCTCTCTCTCTCTCTCTCTCTCTCTCTCTCTCTCTCTCTCTCTCTCTCTCGCTCTCTCTCTCTCCGCAACATACGCACGGCTATTTTTTTTTGAAAATTGTATAACTTCTCTTTCCCACATTTTTTTTAATACTTCTCCTAAAATGTTGTATTGTCAAATATACTCTCTCTCTCTCTCTCTCTCTCTCTCTCTCATCTATATATATATATATATATATATATATATATATATATATATATATATATATATATATATATATATATATAAAGGGAAGGCGATTTACAGAATAGCTGAAGCTACGAATGGAGAAGGTTATGTACCAAAGACTTGGAAAAGATTTGGAATGGCTATGGGAGCCAAGGTGAGGTTGTGTGAATTGACTGTTCAGCCAACTTTCCTATATGGATGTGAAATGTGAATGTTGAATTCGAATATAGGAATGAGTTTAAAGGCTTCCAACCAACGCAGTAGAGATGGAGCTGGAATGTACGAGAGAGATGATTTTAAAGAGGTATTAGGAAGGAAGGACCTTAAGTGGAAGACTGAGGTAAAGAGCATAAAGTGCCGAGAGACTTCGATTCCCTGCTTATGAGGCTCATGTGTAGTTGCATTCAGCAGTTAAAACTGTGGAAATTTTCTGAACAGGATGATTCACCCATTTTAAAGCTAAAATATGACTTTTTCAGCGGCTGTTGGGTTGATTTTTTCTCTGATGATGTAGACAAATTAACTGTCTTAAAATTAATTTGTTAGTTTTAAAGGACTGTCTCCAAGTACCCTATGGAATATATTTTAACTACAAATATCAGAATATATTCAAACTACAAGTACCAGTGTTTCTAAATTATTCAGAAATATTTTAATTTCTTTAACGATACGTGTCGGCCACTGTACTGGTTTAATATTGAAGACACAAATCTTTCTGAACTTGTTTTTAGTGTTTTTTTTTTTTAATAAGAAAACATAACAGTATCACTAAAACAGGAATTCCGAAAAAATATCACATATTGGCAATGAGAAAAATGTTCCATGTTTTCCCTGCAGATATTTTCCCAACATAAAAACTGCTAACTAATTCGAAAGCAGCAGCCAACGACTATTGGATGAAATGATACCCGCAAGCAATCATTATTCCCAAACCAACTGAGCTTTTCGATGCTTAATTATTGTTTCTGGAAACATGTCGTGTTTACATTGTAACGTTCATGAAGCATAAACATCACTTACACTACTGGACGCATACATGACATGACAGGGAGGATGTGGAATCATAACGAATGACAAAATTAACATGAGAGAGAGAGAGAGAGAGAGAGAGAGAGAGAGAGAGAGAGAGAGAGAGGAGTTCTTCATTAACACTAATTAAAATTCTTCCGCACAAAGCTTGAAATTTTGAATCAAAAAATAAAAAATCTTTCACTTAATATTTTCACTGAAAAAAAATGAAATACAATTTCTTGAAATTTCCGGTAAAAAAAAAAAAATGAACAAAATGCCAACTTTAAAACTGAAGGGAACCACAACTGCAGCAACCTAATTCAAACCTTTCTCCTAAAATCAACATGGCTGCCGCGAATATCTTCCAAGAGTGAATGTAAAAAGACTATGCGGTCACCCCCTCCTACAACAGCCCCCCCCCCCCCCATCCCCATTCTCTTTCTCCACCACCCCCATTCCCCTCTCTCTCTCCACACCACCACCCCACCCCCACCCCACACACACACACACACACACACACACCCAACGGAATCGCAAAGGGGTCTCTAGCCAGCCAGATCCGATATTTTCATTAGCCGTGGAACAATAACAAATGCAAGGCTCGCCTCGTCGCCTGTGGGGATGCTGACGCTGTTCATTAGTCCCTTATCAAAACATTCTTCTTTCTTGTGTGTCGTCTGCACGTCTGTCTGTCTGTCTGTCCAATTTTGCTTTCTCTCTTGGTTTTTATTTCTTTGTTTTTCTTCGTCTGTCATATCTCTTCCAGTCTGTCTGTATCTTTCGTTTTCTGTCCCCCATTTTATGTTGTCATTTATGTTTACTAATTAGTTTTATTTCTCGATTTCTATTCACTTAGTACCTCGTTCCGTTTTCAATCTTTTTATTCTTTCTGTACCGCCGTCTTTCTCTCATGATCTGCTTCTTTATTTCTATTAATTCCTCTCTCATCCTTCATTTGTTTCGTCAATTATACTGAAAAATAAGTCTGCCTTGCCAAACGTTTTCTCAACTGTATATATACAACTGCGTATCTTATTTTATACTCTCTCTCTCTCTCTCTCTCTCTCTCTCTCTCTCTCTCTCTCTCTCTCTCTCTCGGGATTTACAATGCAATCACCTTTTGAGGAATACGCTGCAACAGTCCCCGTTGGGTAGAAGTTGAATCTATCCGGGAGCGGACGATATTTGCACTAATCTAGGTAGAATGAAAAAAAGAGAGCTCATCCTTAAGGGACAGCTACTGTGCTCTGCCCTGTGGGATATACTGCGCAACTATCACTGTGGAGTGCTATACATATATTACATGAACGCATTGATTTGTCTGCTCTTGAGCTTTATTCTGTTTTGTTTTTTCCCCATCTGCTTATTATTGTTTTTCTGTTTGGTTATATCACGACTGCGTTAATTTTTTTTTCTACCATGGATATATTAACAATGAACTTGCAGTCTAATCATTATATGTTAATACAGTAATGGCAGCAATGCAAATCAAAATAATGATTACTAAAAGTATTCAATTTGAATTTTATTTTTGTGATGGCCATAATATGTCGCACATCCAGTTGTGTATAACATTCATAAAAATAGACAAGGTTTGTCATAACGATTAAGTAATATTGTCTA
The DNA here is from genome assembly GCF_015104395.2 of Macrobrachium nipponense. Classification (NCBI taxonomy): domain Eukaryota; kingdom Metazoa; phylum Arthropoda; class Malacostraca; order Decapoda; family Palaemonidae; genus Macrobrachium; species Macrobrachium nipponense. Next base: position 121,899,810 of record NC_061107.1, read on the forward strand.
CGAAAACATGAACCATATTATTCAACTCCAGAACTAAACTGAGTTTCACTTAAATCTGTAAAAGGAAATGCCTTGCCTGTAGAAGTCAAAACACACTGAAATACTACGCACCAGTCATTCTCGATCTGGATAGAGCTATACACCTATACTTGCATTACAAGAGTTCGATACAGGTCTGAAGATAAGTCAGGCCGATTACAATAAATTATTCCACTTCGTTGTCGCCAATCCGTTCCAGCTACCTGCAGGATCATTTCCTTATTCCCGTGACCTACCCTCTAACTTTCCCAGCCTTTTCACCCGTAAAGACTAATTAGCAACGGACGGAGAGAAAATAATTCATTTCACTAAATGTTGCCCTACCAGGATCCCGAATATTCAAACCCCCCCCCCCCCCCTCTCTCTCTCTCCTCTCTCTCTCTCTCTCTCTCTCTCTCTGATCAAATTCCACAAATATTGATCTTTGCCTTTTCCATCATTCATGTTTCCCAAATTTACTTATGAATCTTTGAAAGGCTTTTTGGATGGATCTCTTGCTAATCATTAGAAGGAGGAGAGGGTTCTCAGAAAGGGTTCCGGGAAACAGCGCCCTCTGGTCTCTTCTTCCTCTTCCCTAAGAAAAAGTAGAAGAAGAAGAAGAAGTAGGGTATGCGAAGGAGGTGGAGGAGGACAAGGTGGTAGAAGGATGAGGAGCAGAGGGATCGGATGGGGGAAAGGGGGGTGGGGGAGTAGGACGATTTGTTTACAAGGGACTCTTAAATTGCGGTTGTTTGTGTGTGTTTCTATCTCTCGCTGGCTGTTTGTCACTCCCTTTTCGTTTCTCTGACCGGAAGCCTCATGATAGAGTTTGTTTTGAGAGCGCGTTCATGCTCACCCGCACACGCACACCTACGGCTTTGCGGGTATCATTTGTCCTCTTGTATTTGTACCCCAGCCAACGCCCTTGAACAGCAAGAAGCATCCCTGCATGTCTCTCGAGCGTCGGCATTTCTGGGAAACATCGAGAGGCGGCTGGTGGTGGTGGTGTTTATTCTCTCGGATGTCGAAACTACCTCTCTGGTTTCCAGGTATCGAAACGTTTTCTTAGCATGATTTAATTGTGCAATTCTTCCGTCCTCAGCTGGAATTCGTCGTTCAGTTGCACGATTTCCAGAGCGAGATGGATCTTAAACTTTGCTACGGTAGGTTAGCTCACTAACCACGTTTTGAAAAATCGATGTTTGACCCACTTTACGTCGGTTATCCACGAAAATCCTTCAATAAGCTTTCAAGGGCTCCAGTTAACAGACAGACAAAACGAAAGGAAAATAAACAAGCGAGATCTTTCTTCCTGTCCTTTACTAATTAGTCTTTCTGGTTGGAGGACTGGGGAGGCAATATGGAAAGATAAAGGGGGCCATTATCTATCGATCTCGAAGGGAATAGACATTACGGAGAGGGAATTATTCATCATAATTGTACTGAATTAGGCCGTCCAGACTACAGAGAACTTTCTGAGTATTGGCTCTTTAAGTTAAAGGGATGCAATCATCGTATACGAATGTGATTATACACACTTCTGGTTATGTCTGTAAGGAAGAGGTAATTATGTATGTATGTATATATACTTGTATATATATATATAGTATATATATATTATATATTTTTTATATATATATTTATATATATATTATATATATATAGATATATATAATATATATATATATATAATATATATTTGATTTTAAATCACGGAGTGAAAAACGTGATGATTATACGAACAAAGTTACAGCCACGAAGGAAAATTGAAACACTTCAGAAGCTAAGTACTTTCAGTGAAAATGTCTTGGTAATAAGATGGAAGTACTTAGCATCTCCACTGTTTCAATTCTCCTTCTTGGCTGTAACTTTGTTCATATATATAATTAATATATATATATATAGTATATAATATTATATATATATATATATATATTATATATATAGATATATATATATATTATATATGTATATGAATATAATCCATATATAATTATGTAAATGTAAACGGGATATTAATCTCGTTATTTATTTGGTAAACGTGGAACCCCGAGCGTCAGGCAAACTTATACACAATCTCTCTCTCTCTCTCTCTCTCTCTCTCTCTCTCATCGTTCTCTCTCTCTCTTCTCATCTCTCTAACTTCTCTCTTCTCCTCTCTCTATTCCAAGCGATCAATTGGCCTCAGCCTCCCCCCCCCTCCCCACCCTCTCGAAACCCCACCCTCTTCTCTCTCTCTCCAGCTCGCAATCTCTCTCTCTCTCCACCTCTTTCTCTCCACTCTAACAGGTAATCAAATGAGAGACTTGCATTACAAAAATACAACATTTATTTAACAATGGAAAGAAATCAAGTCTCACAGACAAACTAACTTAGTTAAACCCCAATATGTAAAAGTCTTAATCAGTAATTAGTCACACCAACCTCTTCCATATGGGACTCTCTGTCCCCCTAGGACTCTCGGTCCCCCCTTGCCAGAACACATAGTTCCTTCGCCCGAATCTTCTGTTACAAAAGACACGAGAAACACACTCGTTAGCACACATAAGTTTAAAGATAAAGTTAAAGATTAAACATTCTTACAATGTATTAACAGGCCATTCCTTTTGGCTAAAGTAATGTACAATTACCCATTGCAGCCCAGAATATTATACACTTAATACAAATAAACTTTCGCAGAGCTCTCCCGGCATCTTGCCTTTTTCCCACAGACGTCTCTGCAAGTCTCGTATAGACTTGGCTAAGGATGCCATTAAGAATAGAAGAGGCGCACACGCACATATGAATGCACACTTCGTTAACGCCCCTTGTTACTGGCTACAACCAGTTTCTCAAAAGCACTTTGAACGATAGCCCATGAACTCACATAACTACAGGACGAACGTTGACCCGTTTAACTATGCACTTTTCATATCACGCCACCCAGAAATCATTTATCAGCTTTTCTCGGGTCGTTGCTTCGGCTCTGCTCTCCGCATTCCAAGAAATGTCACAACGAACATATTAAATATATTATTAATTACAACCCCTAGGACTCACAGAGCTTGGCCACAATAAATTGCTAGCTCCCGCCTAGCAAATGGTCAAACAAAACAGCTTATATAATATAAAAAACATTGGCCGGCTTAAAATAAAATATAAGTAATAACTGCACATCTCAGGCATTATAAAGTAAAGTCTTATCACGCTTCATCTCAAATAACACTAGAATTTTCTCTCATTTTGGATTCTTGAATATCCCTCTTTGCTTGTCTGCAACTTCCAGCATTCTGTAGTACGCTGTAGGAAGGCGAACGGCCTCTCTCCTTGTAGACGACTTCTAACGGCTTCCTGTAGTTGAAAAACACTGAAGAACTCTGTAGCCTGGTAGAAACTCTCGTAATCACCCTGGGTAAACGACAGCAATCTCTCTGCACGGCTGGTGGACGTCTTGCTAGCGCCGGGAGCGATGATTTTGGTGTGTTAGTATGCCAGTCAAGTCATCGGCCAATCAAAGAAAATTAACCCCAGACATACTACTTCTATCAAACAATGACCTCAAAAATTCAGAAATACTAACTGAACGTCTCCCAATTAACTCCATCCAATATGACTACTAAATCATAAGTCATCATCACAACTCGCAAAGAAAAAAAAATATCAAGTTCTCCAACTCAGTTCTCCAAACTCACACATCAGCACACACAATCACAACTCACAGCAACTCCACGGACTTCTGCACTCACATTTCAAACTCGAAAGTTATCACAAGTAAAAAAAAAAAAAGAAAAAAGGCAGTGAGCCCAAGGAAAAAAAATCACGTAACAAGCCCAGACCCAAAAATGTTCTCTCAAGCTCTGATATTACAGCAACTCACAAAATCAGTAAAAATCTCCAATGCTTAACAGACCCCTTTACTGCTCATATAATTAATTACAATGAGACTTAATGTCAAACACCCACTTATGTAAATCGCAACCCCGACAAATTACATCTCCCGTCCAAATGCTATTTAAAACTCAACCCCCAATTACATCTCTCATAGGAAAAGGAAGAAAATTAAAATAAAAAAAGATAATCACAAGTAAACTTCCCCAATCACAAAACACATAGTATATGTGTAATATACATAATCCCCGCGTTTTTCCCCAAGAAATGTCACATGTATAGCTACAGAATTTCGACATCGCAACTTTCATCGACCGACACGGCCAGAAAGCAAACTCTTACCCATGCGCTTCGTGAAATGCTATTGTCAACATTTCCAGATATTGCAAAACTCTGAGCAATCACCGCCAAAGGAAAGGGATCAGCACACAGCGGACTCATCACAGCGCTTGTCAGCAGAAAATACACCTGCGGACGTGTGCTCAAACTGCGGCACAAAAAATGTCTAGTCAGACTCGCAAGTTTGGAAACTCATGATTCTAAAAAAAAATGGTCTAACTGACACGAAGTAAGCACATTTCACTAAATTAACTCCAGGATATGACTAATGTGTTCAAAAACTGTCTCGAAAACGTATTCTCTCACATGATACTGCCCAATTATATAAAAAAAATATCACCTATTCGGGATAAAAACAAAAACTACGATAAACTCGTAATTCAGCAATTATATGCCTCCAAAAATAACACACTTGTGAACATAAAAAATGCACAACATCTCCATAGGACTACAATGCAGTAATGCCACTCACCTCCAAATAGTCACGAAACCAAAAAGAAAGAACCACAGAACTCTTCTCTTGGCTCGAAAAAAACTCCCATAACCACAAAAAAGGGTCACCCGCCAAAGATCAATTCCACCTCCATACATAAATATGTGACACCATAATAATAACACCACTCCGGTGATAAAAATATTTCCTCTATGTAATTAGTAACCACACCCACAACATATTCCCTCTTATTTCTCTGATAGCCACATGTTAATAAAAAACCACCACTTCAGGAATAAAAAATATTCACCTCTATTTCGGCAAATAAAAAAAATATTTACCTCTATTTCACCAAGAACTCCATGTGGAATAAAACAAGGATCCAAAAAATATATCTCCAAGCAGGAATATCAAAAATGAAATCCCATCTCCAAAAAAATGTGCACTCAAAGCATCCAGCTGACCCACTCACAAATATTGCCCCATATATCTCCTCAAAAGTGTCTCCATTTGCAACAAAGATGGCTGCAAAATAATTGAACTAAACATAGCTCTCACCACCATAGGCAAATATCAAATGGCCAAAAATATATCTCCAATATATTATATCTCAAATTATAACTCCAAAATAATATACCTCCAATTCTCCAATTCTCCAGGGAATAACTTATTGTTATAGTCAAAAACTATAAACTCTCTCCTTAGCATAAATGCTGAAGAAGGGCAAAAACTCAGCAAATAAAATTGTCTAGGAAATTCTAGAAAAAATCACCAATGTGCCACAACTCATTATAACAGAACTCCAAATTCAAAGTGTCTAAGGCAAGACTTCTCCATATGCACTACGACATAGGCCACTAGAAAACTTAGCCAAGTTTCCTACCTCTGGCATAGTTGTCACAAATACAACAAAGGTATTGTGCAAGAAACTCACAATTTCTTTAACACAAATATCTAGAGAAAAAAATGTAGTGCCATTACGTATGCATCCAAAAAAATGCAAAAATTCTCCCATAAATTTCTCTGTGCATCAGACAGCTGAAAACAAACACGTTCCCGAATAATGACTCTAAGTTACGAACTGAGACATTAAAAAATATTCGCACAAACTGGAGAGAAAAAAATAAATTCAAATTCACCATGATAGAAAAAAACTTGTGTCAGCGATGGCTAACTTCTAAAAAGGGAGAAAAGAAAAATCAATGGCTCTTTTAACTATCCCCATGACTCACGTATGTCAAGCAATTATCTGCTGAACTCATAAAAACAGAAAAAAAAAATCTGTTGTTAGTTCCTCCCAAATTCAAAAAAGATTTCACCACCCTTGATAGCATTACAGCACCCACGTATTAGTATATATAAAAAAAAAACAGTATCAGATATATCACTATCAGCAGTACCACCAAAATTGCTATCATCAAAATCACTAGTATTAGTACACAAAAAAAAAACATCAAATGTTAATGCTTGTCCTTTCACCAAAAAATTAAGCACAAAATTCACCAAGATTCAGCCAGATTCAACATAATTCACCAAAACTCAGCCAGATTCATCAAGATTCAGCAAAACTCATCACTCATGAATGACTGAAATATTCTCCAAAGTTATAAAAACTCAACAAATAATTAACCACAAGATTTCTCCCATAATTCATTGTAATAATTCTACATGATATAATTATCTGTAATAATCATAAAATAATCTCCCATGAAATATCTCAAATCTCTCGTAAAATGTGTCAAGTAATGATAATTCTACTTAAGTAACCCTCTCATGACATATCTCATACAATAATAATAATTCTTAATAATAATAATAATTCTCCTGCAAAGATCTCAAGTAAGGTGCAATTCCCCCATATACACTAGTATTGACAAACCCCATGATACCAACCAACACCAATCAGCACCAGATGCAACACCAGATACAATACCACTCATCGGCATTTTAAAGTAATCTCTCCAACACAATAAAAAAAAAAATAATCTCTGTGTCCCATTATATTTGTGTCTTCCAAAGCATAAGGAAAACATACACACATCCCATGCATTTCATTTACTTTTCTCTTCATTCAAGAGAAAGAAAATCTCTTTTCAAAAAAAAAAAAAAACCCTACGGGTATTTCACGTCATCAACTAATCAATCAGCTGATGTCTTGGCATTGGAAAATCCTTTTCAAGGGCAAATTCGTCTCACAACACCCCGACAAGGAGAAAAAAAAGGAAGGAGTTCACCCCCACTGAGAAAAAAAAAAAAGGTTTCAACCGCCACTGAGCAACAGACCATCCCCCCCGGTCAAGCGATATCCCCGAGACATACACCAGTAGTAGTACCCTCCCTTGCAATACCCCCGAGGCAGGCAGTACTCGCCTTGCAATGCCCTTCTGCATTCGTTAGCAGAAATTTGCTGAGCCCGTAAAAATGAGTGGCCGCTCTGTCTCCAAGCCAAAAAAATGCAATCCAAGCACAGTTTCGCATGCATGAAAAATATTCATATGCACTCACAAAGACGGATGCTTCTTTTTTAAACACGCGCCAATAATGAAAAACATGTCACTTTCTGCTACTATGGGGGGAAAAATGTGGTATTTTAAACCAGTCCCATTACACTGAATTATTTCAAAAAACCCTCCCCGAGATTAAAAAATTTTCTATAACACTCACCACTTCATAATGAGAAAAAAAAACTCGGAATTTGCGCAGGACACGCTAATAACACATGCACGGGCATCTCGGGAATGCACTCGATATCACACGCATAAGCCAGACTGAGTGTGAGCTCCTTCGAGGCAGACTGCCTGGGCAAAATGCTGAGTCCAGTTCAATTCTCTCCTCAGCAACACATACTCACGGATGGATATTTCTCTACCCGTTTCACCCAGTCACTGAAATCTAACATATTTCCACAACCAGACACTCTGCAAATGGTATTTAATCTCACAAAAGGCTTTGTCGTTCGAAAACCATCGATAAGCCAACAAAACTGTGACATGATCATAACCCCTCTATGTTTAACTGGTCACCAGTCTCTTTGGAGGCGTGGGTTTGAATCCCACCGCTGCCACCACTGTAAACGAGATAAGAATCTCGTTTTTATTTGGTAAACGTGGAACTCCGAGCGTCAGGCAAACTGATACACAATCTCTCTCTCTCTCTCTCTCTCTCTCTCTCTCTCTCTCTCTATCCAAGCGATCAACGGCTCAGCCTCCCCCCCTCTCTCTCTCTCTCTCTCAGCGACCGCTCCCTCTCTCTCTCTCTCGACAACCTCTCACCATTCTAACAGGTCATCAAATGAGAGACTTGCATTACAAAAATACAACATTTATTTAACAATGGAAAGATTAATAAATCAAGTCTCACAGACAAACTAACTTAGTTAAACCCCCAATATGTAAAAGTCTTAATCAGTAATTAGTCACACCAATCTCTTCCATATGGGACTCTCTGTCACCCTAGGACTCTCGGTCCCCCCTTGCCAGAATCGTCTGTTTCAAAGACACGAGAAACACACTCGTTAGCACACATAAGTTTAAAGACAAAGTTAAAGATTAAACATCCTTACAATGTGTAACAAGCCATCCCTTTTGGCTAAAGTAAAGGTAACACTTACCCATTCCCAACTCAGAATATCATGCACAGAAACAAATAAACTTTCGAAGAGCTATCCCCAGCATCTTGCCTTTCTCCCACAGACGTCTCTCAAAGTCTCCCATAGACTTGGCTAAGGATACCATTATGAAAGGAAGAGGTGCACACGTACATATGAATGCACACTTCGTCAACGCCCCTTGTTACTGGCTACAACCAGTTTCCCAAAGGCACTTTGAAAAAGACCCATGAACTCGTGAACATTGACCCACCTAACTATGCACTTTTCGAATCACGCCATCACAGAAATCATTTATCAGCTTTTCTCGGGTCGTTGCTTCGGCTCTGCTCTCCGCATTCCAAAAAGGTCACAGCACATCACATTATGCGATTAAATATATCATTAATTATAATCCCTAGGACTCACATATGAACGGAGGTAAAGTAAAAGGAGTGAAAGTACACAGCTATGGGTCGAAGGGACGCTGCAAAGGACCTAGAGTAATGCCTACAGTGCACCGCATGAGGTGCACCAATGGTACTACCCTTCTCCGCATTGCTTATAAAATCTAGTTTTCATCACACAAGAAACAATTTTTATCATTGCGACGATTTATTTAAAGTTAACAAACCATCAGGGAAATTAGGGAATTTTTATCCCACTGAAGTTTGAAGTCAAAATGACTATAGTTTCTGCTTAGACTAAGCGACCTTCCCTGGAATGGGAACTGGAATGCGTCCTTGGAATGTGCCCCGGAAATCCCTCTTAGGCTGAAAGGGACTTTGCGGAGCTTAGGAATCATTGTATTCATTTAGCCTCTGACCCTGTTGCCTGAAAGCAAAGGAAAGTCTCGGCCATCTTGGATCGGTCTAGCGGTTTTGAAGGGTGTGTATAGGTCTAGAGTAAGTGGTTTTAAGATCTCTTTTGGGCAGTAGAAATGTGTGAATAAGAGCGATTGAGGGCGATACGCTGAAAAACATCGATTTAAAACAAAATATAAATCTGCAAGAAGTAGAAACAATAACAATACACATCCGAATAATGAGAAGCGTCTTTCAAACGGTCGGTTATGTTCAGCGGAATGGTTCAAATGTCGTCACAGCCCACCAGATGGTATTAAAGCTCCGCTTCCGTTTCTCTCTCTTGTTCCTCCTACTCCTCCACCTCCTCCTCCTCCTCCTCTCCCCCTTCGTCCCCACCCTTCTCCCCCACGACGCTTAAAACGAATCCTCTACGACAAACGGTTGACATAACGCCAGTGGTAACATTATTGGAACGATCATAACTGGATTTTCTTCGCTGCTCGTTATTCTGTCATGGGGAATTGCAAGAGTCTTCTGAAAGGATTTGTACCGTATTCTCCACACGATTTTGTATCGTTTTCGGGAATAGTTTTAAGAGATGGAAATATTATATATTCATATTCACTCCTTTCCTGGGTCGGTGATTGAACGCTTGTTATTCAGATTTTAGGCAGATTTTGATATTTAGGCTGTGAGGCTAGTGAAGCTGATACTGATTTTGTTTGTTTGGTTTTGATCACTTTTGTTCACATTTTCTCCGTTAATCTTTCAAAACGAAGTAAGGCGCCGGTTAACTTTAGTAATATTCTATAATAAAATAGTTAATAAGAATGTTGTTTTAAGTATGAGTGTCAAGAGAAAATATCATTACTTTGAAAACGAAATAATTTCTTTCCAGTCGGTAATAAAGAAATAACCTTTTGTAAAGACGTTAAATGACCTACATTCAATATCCCATCAAGTCACCCTCCCGATTAGATGAAACCTAATCTAACATAATTAACGTAACCTGGCTCTAGTTTTTTTTTTTTCTCTCATTTAAACGACCAAACAGTGTTAATCCACGTATTAACCCTGCTCTGGAATCAGGGCTGGATCCAGGCTCCATCACGCTCTGTCGCCTGGAACATGGGCCTGGAATGGAAGAACGGGATTTGCTGGATTGGGTTTGGAATTCCCCGGAGGAGCCTGTTGGTGCATTCGAGTGGAGGAAAGGCCCTACTTCAACTCCCATTAGGAAATGACCGCTGCTTTTGGGCAGGATTTGCTTTGTGAAGCGAAAGCTGATTCGATAGAACAGTTTATGAAGGGAGAGCTGACTTGACATCGTATTTAGTTATCAGAAATAATGAGGGATTCATAATATTTTATGAGTCAGCTAAATCCGCTTTTAGTAATGACATAGGCAACCTTTACTGACTCCCAGATCATACTGCCACTTCACATGTAGTGTTTACTTGATCTATAATCGACAGCATCATTTTACAACAGGCGAATCTCTTTTAGAGGCGTTATCATTTTGTATCGCAGTGTCTCTGGTATCGGACAGCAAGCGTAAACATGTTTGGTTTATCTTAAATTCAGCTTCTAACTTATTCTTGCCATGAAACCCTTATTTAAACCATGGGATATTTGATGAGGAATATCCAGAATATTTTGCGTTCTTACAATTTTCGTTCATTTATTTATTTCCCCAATATTTATGCTTATTTCATTTTTGCACTAATGACAGTTAAATTGAGCTGGCTTGTCATAACTGACATAAGGGAATCCTCTTAATCAAATCGTAATTAAAAATACGTTGTATTGTATTTTTTATATATATTATTTTTGGGTAATTTCCCTCAACTCAAAAATAAAATTCTGTTTCATGGGTTTAATATTGTGACTATTCGGAGTTGCTGTTTAGCATGAGTGAGTCACCGAGTATCTGACGAAACTAGGAACATTTCATTGTTTTACTTTTGTCCAGATTTTAATGTTTTTGTTCAGGTTGGGGTTTGTAGATATGATGCATAAATGGTCTCTCTCTCTCTCTCTCTCTCTCTCTCACAACGATTTCAGTCTCATTTGTAAACGCTTGAAACAAATATTACTAAAGCATTACCGGTTTCCAGTTTGCAAGTGTAAATTTAATTTAACTTGTAACCCTAGGCTAGTCTATTAATGTATTGGGTGATTTCATTTCAGGAAGAAAGGAAAAAACAGTAGGTTGTAGAAGTAAATTTTAATAAAGAAAATAAATATAGAATATCCTATTTGAATCCTTCCACGCCCAATGGAAACCAAGCTGTTTTTATCACAACATTAACAAACCTTTCGTCACGTCATAACCACCGAATTGCATCCAGGAATATCCCTTCATGAAAAAGAAAGTTCCATGATAAAAAGTTCCATAATTAAGGAAGTTGCATTAGAAAGAATGTTCAATAAAAAAGAAAATTCCATAAAAAATAATTTTGTGAAAAAGAAATTCCATAAAAAAGAAATTTCCATCAAAAGGAAAGTCCAGAAGAAAATCCAAAAAAGGAAAAAGGCGATCTTGTGCTACATTTCATCGCCCGAGCGAGAGCAGCGTCGTTACAACTTTCAAATGTCTTTTTAATCTCGGGAAAATGAGGTCTTCAGAAAGGTCGCTGGTAAGTTTATCTCTGATTTCAAGAAAGCGAATTGTAGGCTTTTATTGTCTTAAGAAATAGAATAGAGTTCATATCAGCAGGGGATTAGGCTGTTATTTAACGTTTTATTTTATTCCTATTGTTTTCCTCGCTGGAATTCTGTATTCAATACAGCCTTCTCTTATATTTATTTATTCCTCAATACGGATTATGAAAGGAAAAGCTGTTATTCTTACTTACCCGATAAATGATTCATATCATATAATATAATATATATATATATATGATATATATATAGATATCTATATAAATATATATAAAGATATATATTATATATAATAATATATAATATATTGTTATATATATATAGATAATATATATATATTATATTTAAGTGATAATTTTCGCATAAAAAAAATCATAAAAAGACAAGCTGAAAGTGGGATTGAAGGAGTTAACGACTGACAAAGATATATACGTAGAAAAAAAAGTGATAAGGTGATACTCCTGGGGAGAGAGAGGAAATCAAGATCAGTCCTGCTCATGGGCCAGTCAGGTGGCCTAAATCTTTCGTGTTACATAATGAACTTAAGTTTGACATCTTTGAGAGATGTCTTTTTTATGACGCATATTTGCGCGCGCGCGAGACGGATTTTTGAGTCATGTGATTCAAGTTTGAATCCTATCGTGGGTTAATTGATAACTTATTTCCCTTTGAAACAGCGGATTCAAGGTGTTCAGTTTTAAACGTATCGCGAAATTATACATAATTACCCTGTTATAAAAGAACTTTGTAATTGAAATAAAAAGGATAAGTTAAGAAGTAATCTTTGGACAACATTGGGTAATCGTATGAAGCTCGTGTAAGGCTGAATAAAGTTGAATACAAATCGTTTAATTGTATTTAACTTGTCAGTGATATGTATGCATAAGGTGCCATTGTGTTTATGGCATGTATTACTGTGGTGTAGACGCAATTTGAGAAAATTGATGACGTATTTGATACAACAATCCAGCTCTGTTTTTGTCTGCCTGTTTCGAATTGTCTGCAGATATAGTTTTGAATGATAACCCCGATGAAGACTCTTCAGTCCTCGATTTCCTCTCTTTTGGGATTTTGTTTCCGAACTGATAATGATCTCCTTTTCCTGGTGGGATTCTACTCCACATGAGAGGAGAGAGTTAGATTACAGATCATCATGCCGTCAGTGCACCTCACTTAAGGTTATTTGCAGTCTTTTCGGCCCCTGGCTGCAACCCCTTTCATTCTTTTGACTGCACCTCCGTTTATATTCTCTTTCTTCCACCTTACTTTCCTTAAGACTCTCCCAACAGTTGTTGCATTGTGAAGCCGAGAGGTTCTCCTGTTATGCCTTTAAATAAACCTTCTTAATCTCGGTTTCCCTTTCATCCCAGGAATGACCTCATAGGTCCCAGCTCTTGGCCTTCGTACGAATGTGATCAGTAGATTTCAGTACTCTGATTGTTTAGTTGCCTTTGTATTTTACAATCACAGTTTGCTCTTGAGATTCGGGCTTGAGAATATCATGTCTAGAGAGATTCTCTTGAAGACATCATTTATTCACTGAAATAAAAAACCTTGATCATTACGCAATGAACATTCGGGATAGAGAGAGAGAGAGAGAGAGAGAGAGAGAGAGAGAGAGAGAGAGAGAGAATTCACAATAGCTTTTTTATAGAAATATGAAGAGGGGAAAGGAGAGAGCGCTCTGTGAAAAGATGTTTTCCCAACGAAGTGCAGAGATGATGCTTCTTCTTGTACAAGTTCATTTGACGGGTCAAAGGATGCATGGAAGGCGTCACCTAGTGTGTGGCGTTACCTATACATCGGCACACCTTCTAGATATGCTCTATACACCGGCCCACCCTCTTTAAGTAACATATAGTAGATCGGCCCACCCTCATGGTCTTGTTTATACAACGACCCACCCTCTTGGCGTGACCTTTGCGACGGTCCCTCTTCCTCCCAGCCTCCTTGTTTAGAAATGGCAGAGGACCAAAAAGGTAGAAAGATGTGTTGCTGGAAAGAAGCTTGTGTTTGCGTGTGTTGGAGAGAGAGAGAGAGAGAGAGAGAGAGAGAGAGAGAGAGAGTAAATAATGTTTCCCATTAGCTGTTGTCAGGCTCTGAAGTTATTTATGATTCCCGGGACAGGGGTATTTTTGACCCGTTTAATGTCTTCATCTCCCTTTTTGGAGACGTGACAAGGACGTCGCCTTTTAGTTTTACCTCCAGTGGAGTCTTCATTATTATTAGTTTTTGTCAGATGCTGTGACACAACTGGATGGAAAAGTGTTGAGAAATTCAATTTACTTCATTCTTGTTTTTGAACGGGAAGGTCGCTGAAGAAATGAATTTTGCCATGGAAAAATTGTCTTAAAACACGAAAATATTTGGTTCTGTAAGACGTATGGAAGATGCAAATGAGTCCCCTATATTTAATGATGGAAGTTCTCAAAAGATTTTTCGTTCTTTGTCAGTTGGAATCGGAAATTGTCTCTTCATTTTATTTAGTTTTTTGTTGAAACCTCTTGATGCGATGTCTGTCTCATGAGCTCCAGGGAAAGACTGTCCAAGCCCCGTTGTTCCTCGTAAGGCACGATAAGTGCTGTCAGTGTTCCTCAAGCGGTACTCTGTAGGCATTACTTAAGGTTCTTTGCAGCGTCCTAGTTGCTACCTCCTTCATTCCTTTTCTTGTAACCCGTTCATATTCTCTCTCTTCCGTATTTTCTCATCTTCTCCTAGCAGGGTTTTCAACATTATTTCCAGCGCTGAATGACCTTGTAGGTGCCAGTGCTTGGCCTTTGACCGAAATTCTATATTCCAATTCCAAGTTCCGATGTTGGGGTGTTTTTATAGAATCTTTTAACAGGGAAAATTTTTCTTGTGGGAAAACACTAATTTTTGTGGTCTTGTGGGTACCACTCTGCTGATTAAGTTAAGGAGGCTGTTTTTGCAACGAGATAAATCAATTAATTTTTGTCCTTTCTTTAAATTAATTGTTTTGTTTTATAGACATTTCAGTTTTTACAAAAGGTAACTTGTTTATTTTAATGAAAATAAGGAGAAAAACCAATAGAAATATAAGTATTCTCATTTGGAATCCCATTTTCTTTTAGAATTCAAGTATATGTAAATATTTCACAGAGTCCAAACCGAAAGAAATTCCAGACATTTTTCTCTCTCTCGGGACCAGCATTTCTTGCTATATAGTTGCCAGACCCACAAATGCACCTCTAATAAAAAGAACATCTGAGACTCTTCAGCCAATAAAGAAAACAATAGCAGAAATACATCACCCACCAAAGGAAGAACAAAGTACAGCAAAATTATACAACTTCAGTAAAATTCAAAGTTCAGGAAAACAAATAAAGATATTAAAACAAAACCCAAAACCTTCTTAAAATGTCTATTTTACAGTGGAATGTTAGAGGATACGTATCAAATAATGAAAACCTAAAATCATTAATTAGAGAATGTAATGCAAATATAATTTGCTTACAGGAAACTAAAATAGGTAACAATGCTCTCAATGCTGGCATAAATTATAATGTGTGGAAATCAACACAAATTTTAAATGACAACAGTCAAGGAGGAACTGCAATCATAACGCATTCTTCAATCAAATGCCAACCTGTTAGGATTAACTCGGTAATACAGGCATGTGCAGTTCAAGTATTCCTGGAAAAAAAAAAAAAATATACTCAGTATATATGGAACCGTCTTTAGAAAGTCGCTTAATAGATCGGAAATAATAGACCATTACAAGTGGAAGATTTAGAAAATCTAATAGAACAATTACCAGAACCTTACTTATTAGTAGGTGACTTCAACGCCAAACATCCCTTGTGGGGAAGTACATCATCTGACAGGAGAGGAAATATTCTCCTAGATTTTATAGATAAGAAAAATTTGATTATTTTAAATGATGGTTCTCCAACAAGATTTGATGTTTATCATAATACCACATCTGCAATAGACATCACTTTATGTTCCCCAGAAATTGCCACAGATTTCAGTTGGAAAGTAAATAATAATTTATTTGGGAGTGACCACTGGCCAATACAAATTGAGCTAAAAAATAATACTAATATAACATATATACCGAAGAGGAAAATGGAGGAAGCAAATTGGAATTTATATAAAGAGAAAACGGTGATTAACAAAAAACTATCTGACTTTACAAACCACATAGATGCTTATGAACATCTAGTAAAAACAATAGATGATAAAGCAAATGAAACTATTCCAGTTACCTCAGGCAATCCGATTAGACCACTGGTACCCTGGCGGAATGAGGAAACAGAAATGTGATGCCAATAGAATTGCATATTTGAGAGCTAAAGCAAAGCAGAAAAGAATATTCAAGATAGCCAAAAGAAATTCATGGAAAAAATATATTAATAATATAAACTCTAAAACTCAAGACAAAGAAATCTGGAAGAAAATAAATTAACTGCAGGGTAGATATAGGCCAGAACCATTACTTACATTAAAAGTAGAAAACAACTACATTTCAAACCCCAAACTAGTAGCAAATGAATTGGGTAAATGCTTCGCCAAAACATCTAGTATCTCGAATTATACAAAGAAATTCCAATTAAAAATAAAAAATTATGTCCCAATACCAATAAAATCTAATAATCAGGAAATCTATAATCTTCCTTTCACCATGGAAGAACTGGAAAATGTCCTGAAACTTGCAAGTCCAACAGCTCCAGGGGAAGACAACATTAGATATGAAATGATAAAAAATTTACCAGATGAAAGCAAAACCTTTTTATTAGAAATTTTAAATGAATTATGGCATTCTCACAGCATGCCTAAAACCTGGAAAGAATCTTTAATCATACCAGGCTTAAAACCAGGAAAAGACCCAGAGTCACCAAGCAGCTATAGGCCAATAGCCCTTACTAGTTGTCTAAGTAAGATATTTGAAAAAATGGTAAATAACAGATTAATATGGGTATTAGAAAACAAACAGCTATTGTCAAACAGACAGTTTGGATTCAGGAAAAATAAAAGTACCATAGATCCCCTCTTAATGATTACAAGAGAGATAGAAAATGCAATGGTTGGTAAAAAACAAACAATAGGAGTATTTTTTTATTTAGAGAAAGCATATGATACCACCTGGAGGGGAGGGATTTTAAAAAAATTGATAGAATGGGGAATAGGAGGCAATTTATATGAATATATTAGGGAATTCCTATCAGAAAGATATATTAATGTCAAAGTGGGGGCAGAAATCTCTGAATCATTTATCCAGGAGGAAGGAATCCCCCAAGGTAGTGTACTAAGCGTGGCGTTGTTTGCAATAGCAATAAATGAGATAATGGAAATGATCCCACCAGGAGTCCAAGGATCCCTTTTTGTAGATGACTTCGTCATATATAATAGCGGTGAAAAAGCGCTGGACATAACCAACAGATTGCAAGCAGCCATAAATAGGATAAAAAAAATGGGCCGATAACAAGGGTTTTAAATTTTCACCGCAAAAAACAAAAGTAGTCAGCTTTACAAGATCAAGAAAACAGGAATTCATTCATTCTTTATTCATAAATGATGATATAATTGAATATGATGACCAGATAACATTCCTCGGTGTAATACTTGATAAAAAAACTTACATTTAAAGAGCATATAGAACAACTGGCGATAAAAGTGAGAAAATCCTTAAATATAATAAAAGTAATTGCGCATAATGACTGGGGTGCTGATAGAACCTCTCTGATAAAAGTATATAAGGCTATTTGTCTAAGTAAACTTAATTATGCATGTCAAGTATATGGTAGTGCTTCTAAAACCCTATTAACAAAACTGGATGTCATACATAACATGGGTATTAGACTATGCACTGGAGCCTACAGAACTTCCCCCGTGGAAAGTCTGTATGTAGAAGCAGGAATAGATCCCCTGAAAGTACGAAGAGAAGAAATTGGATTAAAATATATAGCTAAAATAGATAACCTTGATGATAATCCAAACACTAAATATATGAAAAACATAACAAATAATTATGACAATAAACTAAGAGCCTCTAAACCATTGGAGAATAGATTAAAACCTGATATAGAACATCTAAAATTAGGAACAAGTAGCATATCAAAAATAACCACTCCTAAAATACCTCCGTCGAGACATGCTAAAATAGAAATCTGTGAAAAATAATTTAATAAGAAGGTAACAGATGCACAATTAAGGAGTGAATTTCTGTCACACCAGGAAAAACATAAACGGGACAGTATTATTTATACAGATGGTTCCAAGTCGAAGGAGGGTGTAGGCTATGCTGTAGTAACAAAAAATATAAAAATAAGGGGAAAAATTCCAATAATATGCTCGATATTCACTGCAGAGATAAATGCTATATTACAGGCTATAAAACATACCTTTATTGTGGGAAAGGCAAACGAGACCTTTGTAATATACACGGATTCTTACAGTGCTTTAGAAGCGCTTAGACAATACACAGTTTCTCACCCCGTAATTTAAGAAATAAGGGAGTGGATAGATAATCGTAAAACGGAAATCTATAAATATAAAACTATGTTGGGTCCCTTCCCATGTGGGCATAAAGGGTAATGAAGAGGTGGATAAAGAAGCCAAAAAGGCAGTAAAAAAGGAGTCTATAAAAAAAATACAATACCTTACAATGACATTAAAACAACAATAAATGAATACTGTCAATCAAAATGGGAAAAAGAATGGCTGGCATTAAATCATAAATTAAAGCATATTAAATCATCTGTAAAATCTTGGAATAGACAACAATGTCAAAGAAGGGAAGATATCATATTAACAAGATTAAGAATAGGACATACATACTTAACACACAAATACTTGAGAGAGAGAGAGTCTCTCTCTCTCTCTCTCTCTCTCTCTTCTCTCTCTCTCTCTCGTTAAGACCATCTTTCCCCTTGATCAGAAACTGGAGAAAAAGACGTGTGTTTATTCGTATATAGTTTTGTTTATTTATATCTTCCACTCTCTTTGGTCTGAGAGGAGCCGTTATTGTATTCAGGAAAGAATAAACAACGGTATTTTAGCGTTTTAGTCAAATTAACGAGACCCCTGAATCTAGTTTTTATCTTTATAATTTTTGAAATATTTTTTGATTGGTTCAGCTTAGCCAGTTTGAGGCTTCAGGAAGAGTTATAGAGGGATTCATTCGAGGCATCAGGAAGGGTTAGAGGTTCATTTGAGGCTTCAGGAAGAGATAGAGAGGGATGAATTCGAGGCTTC
>NC_061107.1:121919240-121921740 GCF_015104395.2 Macrobrachium nipponense
ACCACTTAACAGTTCCTATTAAGAAAATGGATATAATACTGGTATCATGAACAAATATATATATATATATATATATATATATATATATATATATATATATATATTTAATTAATTAATTTATTTATTTATGTGTATATATATTTATAGATGTATAACTGAATCACGAAGATATGGAACGTGATCAATGTATAAAGAAAGGCAGTAGCCACGTAGGTAAAAGTGAAACATGAAGTGGTTTGCTAGGCCTTTCGACTTACTGTCCTTTCCTTAGTAGACTGATAGAAACATAGAAAAAAGGTGACAAGAAGGATCGTATAATTGAGAGATGGGAATCACAAAGGAACAGATGTACCTGGAATCCAACAGAGTTGAAGAATTAGTGGAACTACCAAAACTAGGGTAAATATTTGAGAAGTTTTACAAAAGAACAGGCCCAACAACTCAGCAGCAGTGAAGATTCAATTAAATAATTATAGAGGGAAAGAGACTGACCACCAATAATGGCTGTGTAAAGAATAAGTTGATTACATGCGTTTACAAAGTACAGCAACTCAATATAGTCTCCTTTTGGTAAACAATAAAAATTCTTGCAAAGTAAATGTTTTCAAAAAATTGTATTAAACATGTGAATACCCAGAAAAATATATATAAGTTAACTAATTAGTAATTGAGTCAGTGATTTTATTTTTAAGGTCATTCTTGAACATTTTACTAATACAGGGGTCCAAATAATACTTCCCAGGGCTAAGGTTTGAAATTACAGCTGGAAGGAAGCTCACTGAGCTTTCTGTCCAATTTATCTTGTGAGAATTTTCACTTAAATGAATGAATAATGCATTGGATGTTTGCCGAGTTTTGACAGAATACTTATGCTGTTTAATTCTTAATTCTATAGCTTTACTTGATTCGCCGACATAAAAGAAGAGCAGTCCAAGAATGGAATTTTATATATTATGTTGTTGCTTTCCAATAGGCTAAATTTTAATAACACTCCTTTTAGTGTGCTACAATAGGAAAACACCAGGTTGACAATAAAAGATTTTAACAATTATTTTATGGTTTCAAAACTATTTTAGTCGTTTTTGAACCACTAAAGAATGTTCTTAGGAGTTTCTTTCTCCGTGTTACTTTCATTATAAAAATGTTATGGGCTTTATTAGTATAGCAAATATCTAGTATATGTGAAGAATAACATAAATCTCTCCGTATTTTTCTTATGTATTAGACTTTTTTATCCAGTTACTTGGGACTGACAATGAGCAACGCTCGTAAAATCATAGAAGAAAACCTGGATAATTTGATATTAGGGTGGTGGCCTGAATAAAAACGGACATATGTTAAGTTGTTGGTTGGTTTCCTATAAATACTGATTTTTCATTGAAATGGTTCTCTGTGTATTAGAACATCTAAGGAAAGGAGGCATTTGTCTTTTTTTTCTAATTCTAAAGTAATCTTATTGGATGGTACCTGGTTATTCAAGTTAGAGGGTAAATCATTTACATCAATACCAGCAGGCAGAACCGCTTAAATATCGTCAACATATCTATTCCAGTTTGAAGTAGTGTAAGTGATATTAGGTAAATATCGATTTTTCACAGAATTTCGTATACACGTTTAAAGGGAGTGGCCATATAGGGTTTCCCATTGCTATACCAAATATTTGTTAGTAAATTTCACCATTAAATATAAACTTGCAGTCACAAATGCACAACCTAGTGAGTGAAATAATATGACTTACAGGTTGAGACAATTCATGAGGGATTAGTTCGTTACTAAGGTACTCTAAAATAGAATCTATAGGAACTTTAATAAAAAGAGAACGAACTTCAGAATAACAATAATATCAGTGGGACAAAAAGTGATTTTGTTCAATTTATCAACTAAATCTAGCGAATTATACTATATGTGAGACTCGGAGATATTTCCAAGTAACGGGGACAAGAGGCTGGTAATATATTTAGAACGTTTATATGGTGTTGAGCCAACAGTGCTTATAATAGGCCACATAGGATTATTTTCTTTGTTTTTACTGACATAATAGTTCTTTTTTTTATCTTTAATAATTTTTTCACTTGAAATTTTTCATGATTTGATCAAGGGGATTTTTTGTTAGATAGTCGTAACATCATCCAGTAATGCTTGCATTACCAACTACGAGCTGTTGGGCCTAAACTTTTGTAAAACCTCTCAAATATTTACCCTTCTTTTGGTTTTATAATCCCTATCTGTCGATTATACGAGGGTTCTCGTAAACTTATTTTTATATTTCTATCAGTAAGTCAAACGGCCTAGCAAACCACCACGTGTTTCGTTTTACCCTTCGTGGCTATTGCCTTTATTTGTATTGAAAGATAGACAGCTAGACAGATATAACAAATGCATATATTTGTACTATTCCAGGGAGGTATGTATGGCCATGAAATTATTAGTCCCACGTCACTTGTCTTTTAGCTGATGGTATCTGATGTTCCTTGACTTCATATTATATATATATATATAT
>NC_061107.1:121924240-121938568 GCF_015104395.2 Macrobrachium nipponense
TAAGGGTTAAAGATATGAGTGAGTACTAATATTTGCATGAAGGTGTTAGTTCGTTCATGCTTTCGTTCTCATCCTTAAACTAAAAACAATAACTGGTTAATTCCCATTTAATGTTCGCTTACTATTAACTCTTGGCTGTGCAAATTTAATGATATACATATTTTGATCTTTTAGTTCATTTTAGGGAAATTCTGTTCTTCATCGTAGAAAAGCATATATCAGTTACTGGCTGTCTCTCTCTCTCTCTCTCTCTTTCCTTTTTATTGCACGTAAATAGTAAGGTTCTTCATCTCTCTGCGTTTCTGGTCAATAATCATCTACATTTTTCAATGCTGACACATTTTTAACATTTTGGTCAATTCTCTCTCTCTCTCTCTCTCTCTCTCTCTCTCTCTCTCTCTCTCTCTCTCTCTCTCTCTCGCCTTATACGTAGCCCATTTACCGTATATCTCACGTCCCATGGAATGTGTTTTTACTCTACTTCCCCAATATAGCGCGGACGGAATTATTTCAACCCAGCGCTGGAAGTATATTGGACCATTTATGGGTGGGAAGGTAATGTTAACCCCCGGGGCGATATTGGAGCCTTTATTTCTTGGCAAGGGAGAGGGAGAAGAAGGAGAAGATGATGGCCGAGGAACGGAAACTGGGGATAAAGATAGTAGACAGCGCTGGGGAGAAATAGCCAGATTTACAGCAACGGAGAAGAGAGTGGATGGGAAAGAGCTTGAGAAGGGAGAGATGCGAATGTGAGCTTTGACATAAATGAAGATTGCAGCTGTATTTAATATATATATATATATATATATATATATATATATATATATATATATATATATATATATATATATATATATATATGATATATATATTATATGTGTGTGTGTGTGTGTGTGTGTGTGTGTGTGTGTGTTCTTTACGAGATGAAGAAAGAGGGAGGTGGAGGGAGAAATAGAGCTGGAAGAACCAAGGTAACAATGGAAAATTTTTAGAATAACAGATGAAAACAGTATTGAAAAAAAGAGGAAAAATAGGTTTAGTAGAAAAAGCGCTGAAGTCAACGTGAAGGGACTATATTGGAATGTATTGTTTTTTATGAGATCAAGATGTTCTTCTTTGTTTTTTTAGTGGGATGGAGAAGCGAGAAATCGTAGTTGACTAAATAGAGGTAAAAGAGAGCATTGGAAAAAGTCAGAGTTTTTAAAAGTGAAAAATCGTAAATGCACGAACTTTCAACAAAGAATCCTTATAACTTTTCTTCTTCATATTTCTATGACGTCATTCGAAAGGACTTGCTAAAGTTCAGACATTATTTCACTCACAGTTATAACACGAAAGTCATATGTAGCACTGTAAGGTTGTAGTAGTACTGTAGCCGAATACAGATGACTAAATAATGTTTATGGTACGGTTACATGACTGATCTGGTTCTGAATTTTTATACAGATTTTCGACATTTTAGTGTTCCTGGTGTGAAGTCTTGCTTTGTTGATTTTTCAAGCTATAGTTTTCTCTCTCTCTCTCTCTCTCTCTCTCTCTCTCTCTCTCTCTCTCTCTCTCTCTCTCTCTCTGCCTGGGCTCATCTACCATATATCACGCCACAGGAATCGTATTTTCTCTCCACCTTACCGATATGGTGTGGACAGGATTATTTCAACCCAAGCTGGAAGTATGTTAGGATTATATATTAGTGGAAAGGTTTGGCAGATAATGTTAACCTCCTGAGGGACTTGAGCCTTTATTTTCTTAAGTAAGAAAGTGAGGGAAGAAGTCCAGAGAATGGAATAGTTGTATGAAGGCCGAATTAGTGGTAAATAAAAAAAGGGACATTATGAAATGCTTTAGATAGGGTTAGGTGTGCGATGATGTAGGTAGAAACAGGGATGAAAGAATCGAAGATATCACTGGAAGATTTCTGATATTGTCAAGGGGAAATATCAGTACTTTGATAACAAAGTAAGGTAAGACGGGGAACTTATCGTTGAATATGATATTTCTTTGTAATAAAAAAGGGATGAAGGAGAATTAGAATATAAAATATATACATAAAACATTTCAATAAAGTAAAACCATTTCACTTTTATTTCTCGTCGAGAAAAAGAAGCAGAAAAACTAAGAGAAAGGGATAAAAAACTGTTGTGTATATAGTTCAAAGGGTTCTCTTATTGTTTGGAGAAAAACATGGAAAACAAAAATCAGAAAGACACCAAAGAGAAGCTTTTTATCTTTATTTATGACGACACACAAAAGACGCATATTAAGTTACGACGTTACGCCAGACTCCCATAAAACGCATGATGGCGAATATATCGAAGCGATTTGCATATACAGTATTGTATGGCCGGTGTTCGTTCTATATCCGAATGCAGAGATGGTCGCTGAACGGTTATGTGTGTAGCGTTTATGCATGATTGATTTCCAGTTGACTTTTATGACAATTCTTCGCTCTCTTTTTGCCTGAAAATTTTTGTTTTTTCGTTTATTTTGTGGAGGTATTTCTGTGTTGACTTTTTGGTTATTCTCAGAATGAATAACTGGTGGGCGTTTATATTCTCTATATATTCGATTTAAGGCGTATATGGGTAAAAATTATTCTTGACTTTTGGCATCATTTCCACGGAGCAGATTATTCTTGACCTAAAGATCAATTCCTCAGAGTAGATTATTCTTGAGTCTTGAAATAATTTTCACATAATAGATTGTTCTTAACTGTTGAGACAGATTCCACAAAGCAAATTATTCTTGACTTTTGAAACAATTGCCACAGAGCAGCGTATTCACGTCTTTTTGAGACCATTTTCCACGGAGCAGATTATCCTTGACTTTTGAGATAATTTCCACAGTGGATTATTTTTTAATTCTGAGATAATTTCACAGAACAGATATTTCTTGACTTTTGAGGCAGTTTCCACTGAGCAAATTATTCTTGACACTTGAGATAATATCCACAGATCAGATTATTCTTCACTTTTGAAATGATTTCACAGAACAGATTATTCTTGACTTTTGAGATGATTTCACAGAAAAGATTATTCTTGACTTTTGAGATAATTTTCAATCACCAGTTTATTCTTTACTTTTGAGATACCTTCACAGAGCCGACTGTTCTTGACTTTTTAGACAATTTCCACAGCGCTGATTATTCTTGGATTTTTAGTTAATTTCCACAGAATAAATTATTCTTGACTTTTGAGACAACTTCCAGAAAGATGATTATTTTTTACATTTGAGATAATTTCGCAGAGTAGATTATTCTGGATTTTTTAGATAATTTCCCCAGAGCAGATTATTCTTGAATTTTGAGACAATATTTACTGAGCTAATTATTCTTAACTTTTAGATAATTTCCACAGTGCACATTATTCTAGACTTTTGAGATAATTTCATAAAGCAGATTATTCTTGACTTTTGAGGCGATTCTCACAGAGCAGAATTTGAGACAATATCCACTTTGCTGATTGTTCTCAACTTTTGAGATAATTTCCACAAAATGGATTATTCTTGATGTTTGAGACAATTTCCAGAGATCATTATTATTCTTGACTTAAAGCATATTTCAGAACAGATTATTCTTGACTTTTTAGACAATTTGCAGAGAGGTGATTGATTATTCTTGACTTTTGGGGTAATTTCCACAGAATATATTAGTCTTTACATTTGAGACAGTTTCCAGAGAGCAGATTATTATTGAATTTTGAGACAATATCCTTAGAGCAGATTATTGTTGACCTTTGAAGCAATTTCCACAGAGAAGATTATTCTTAACTTTTGAGACAAATTCCACAGAGCAGATTATTCTTGACTTATGAGACAATTTTCAGAACAGACTATTCATGACATTTGAGACAGTTTCCAGAGAACTGGTTATTCTTGACTTTTGAAACAGTTTCCACAGAGCAGATTATTCTTGGCTTTGAGATAATTTCCACTGAGCAGATTGTTCTTGACATTTGAAATAGTAATGGTGTCTGACTTGAGTGGCTACTTCGTCGGGCTGACAGTTCACTACTAGAGTTATTTCCCATATCTGGAAGGGAGGAATAATGACTGTTTTATATATTCCGCTTCTTTCAACGGGTACATTATTTTATAAGAATATCTATTCCATATACAGATGAATCTTATTGCTTTTTTTAATATTTACTATACTATATGTTCAAGTAAATGGAAAGTGTTTTATATGCTACTTACTGAATAGTGACGGAGGGAAATGACGTTCCGGTCAAGAGAAATACTTGTAGAGACGGAGGGTCGGCATGTTGCACTTACTCTTATACACTTTGGGTAAGGAATAACATCAATTTTCCCTTGTCGGTTGTATTTATGGTGTTCAGTTGGGAAGTAATAATCAGGTGTGACATATGGTGTTTCGATGAAGTATTGTATTCCAAAGATGAAGTTCACGCCTTGTGGGATTTTCGTAGCGATAGAATTTATCCCCATTGGAGGAAAGATGTGTGGAAGATTTATATATGAGTCATATGTGTGTGTGTGTGTGTGTGTGCGTGTGTGTGTGGATGACCTTTGGCGTGAGGAAATGATAAGGCTTGTTTATTCGTGTCTGCGTGAATCATGGCTGGGAGTGATACTGATTTTGATAAAATGAGTCATATGTGTGGAGGACCTTTGGGGTGAGGGAATGATAAGACTTGTTTATTCGTGTTAGTGCGAATCATTGCTGGGAGTGAGATGTGTGGATGACCTTTGGCGTGAGGGAATGATAAGACTTGTTTATTCGTGTTAGTGTGAATCATTGCTGGGAGAGACTTGATGCTTCGTCACAACTGGTTTGTAATCAGTGATTGTGATAGAGGGATCTCGGGTTGCGGGGCTTTCGTAGCTCATTATCTCTTGAAGGATTGTCACATCAAGACGTGAACTCTCACCATGGCTTCATCAACCTCCTCGTGCAAGTTAGTTTTCGGGAACTTGTCCGAAAATAAGTTCCGGAAGAGGAATACGTGTTTAGTAGTGGCCACTAATTGTGTGACATGCAGGAATTACGGTGTGGTGGCAGACGTCATTCGAGCTTATCCGTATGCCGAATTGGCAGGTTTTCGATATTCTCGCACTGGTGCATCATATGCCTGTCTTCGTGATAGGGGTATTGAAGGGTCTGCCATTGTGAAAAGACCTGAAAATATCACATTTTGGGAATGCGACGAAGAAGTTGATCTACCCACCATAGCTACCTTATTAACCCAATACGGTATCGGCGCCCCAACTGAAGATAATGAATACGCGCAAAAGAGCGTGGCTTATTCCAAAGATGAAGATCACGCCAATCGTTTGGGCAGAGATAGCAAACAGATGAGGTTCAATCACTTTTTTTCTTCGGTCAAGAAATTGAAGGAAGAATTAATTTAAATCATCGTATGACTATGTCAAATATGTTATCTTTCCCGCTGGCATCGGTCAAAGCGGGCTGGTTAATACGACTTGGTTGAATCAATATTTACCTGTGTTAGCTACATTCAGTGATGAAATGAGCAAAATTGATCAAATATGTTGCGTGGCTATAATGAAAAAGAATTTATCCCTGTTGGAGGAAAGGTGTGTGGAAGATTTATATATGAAAAACTTGTTAGCTAAATTTAAAAGCTTTGAGGTGTTAGATGAAACGTCGTCTTTGATACACGGTCGGGAATGTGCTTGAGAAGATGTTTGTGGTATATACTAGGGCTGTGATGTGAAGGAGCAGGTTAGAAAATATATAGTAGCCGTATGTTTCGTTGAAGTATTGTTTTTGAAAAAGCGAATGCTTATATTATCGCGTTCATGTTTGTACAGTTTTTTCTAAAATATGTATTTGTATGGAATATTAATTCATTCCCCAGTACTTAGCATTGGTTACAAATATAAAACAACAATTCCGTCTGTCATTTGATTTTTCAACCTCTTTCAAACTCGGTATAATAAATAAACAAAATTGAAATGTGTACCTTTCTCCTCGTATTCAGCATGGAGATTATGACTCAAATTCTATGATAAATAAAATTTCACGTGGGGGTGAAGTCAGCTTGGCAAATATGGCGATAAGGTCTCGTTGTTGTGTCTTGTGTGTGTGTGTGTGGTGTGCGTGATCATTATTCAGAATAACATTGACCCTGTCGGTTATTGGGTTGGGGGAGATATCCAAACAAATTGATATATATATGTATCACATGAGGATGAAGTCAGTTGCCAAATATCCTTTTATCATGATACTCTGAATAATCTAAGCAGCTGTATATATATATATATATATATATATATATTATATATATATATATATATATATATATATATATATATATATATATATAAAACAAAATATAACGGCTGAGAGAGAGAGGGAGAGAGAGAGAGGGAGAGAGAGAGAGAGAGAGAGAGAGAAGTCGATAGAGGCTCTATTCGCGATGTGCATATATAAATTTAGAGATTTTATAGGAGGAGGATGAGGTAAATGTCCCGGTTACATTGAAAACAATTAAAGGGGACATGGGTCGCAAAAAATCATTCCTGTAGAGTTACGTGACGTCACAAGGAGGGGAATAGAGAAAAGTGGAGTCAATTTGGGGTGGGGGGTTGAAATGTTGGTCTTTTATTCGCGTAGAGTTACGTGACGTCACAGGGGGGTAAGAAAGGTGGAGTCAATTTGGGGTTCGGGGGTTTGAAAGGAATGTTTTATTCCCGGAGAGTTACGTGACGTCACAGGGGTAGAAAAGTGGAGTCAATTTGGGGTCAGGGGTTGAAATGTTGGTTTTATTCCTGGAGAGTTACGTGACGTCACAGGGGGTAGGAAAGATGGAGTCAATTTGGGGTCGGGGGTTGAAAGGATGGTTTTATTCCCGGAGAATTACGTAACGTCACAGGGGTAGAAAAGTGGAGTCAATTTGGGGTCAGGGGTTGAAAGGATGGTTTTATTCCCGGAGAGTTACGTGACGTCACAGGGGTAGAAAAGTGGAGTCAATTTGGGGTCAGGGGTTGAAAGGATGGTTTTATTCCCGGAGAGTTATGTGACGTCACAGGTGTAGAAAAGTGGAGTCAATTAGGGGTCAGGGGTTGAAAGGAATGGATTCCCGGAGAGTTTTAACATTGACGTCCACAGGGGTAGAGTGGGTGAGTTATTTGGGGTTCAGGGGTGAAAGCGGTTTTATTCCCGGAAGTTTACGTGACGGGGTCACAGGGGGTGGAAAAGAATGGAGTCAAATTTGGGGTCGGGGGTTGGAAAGGATGGTTTTATTCCCCAGAGATTAAATGTGACGTCACACGGGGTGAAAAAGTGGAGGTTTTCATTTGGGGTTCAGGGGTTGGAAAGGATTGGTTATTCCCGGAAGTTTGTGACGTCACAGGGGGGTAGGAAAGGATGGAGTCAATTTTGGGGTCCGGGGGTTGAAAAGGATGGTTTTATTCCCGGAGAGTTATGTGACGTCACAGGGGGGTAGGAAAGGTGGAGTCAATTTGGGGTCGGGGGTTGAAAGGATGGTTTTATTCCCGGAGATTACGTAACGTCACAGGGGTAGAAAAGTGGAGTCAATTTGGGGTCAGGGGTTGAAAGGATGGTTTTATTCCCGGAGAGTTTCATGACGTCACAGGGGTAGAAAAGTGGAGTCAATTTGGGGTCAGGGGTTGAAAGGATGGTTTTATTTCCGGAGAGTTACGTGGCGTCACAGGGGTAGAAAAGTGGAGTCAATTTGAGGTGGGGGTTGAAATGTTGGTTTTATTACCGGAGAGTTACGTGACATCACAGGGGGGGTAGGAAAGGTGATTTTATTCCCGTAGAGTTCACGTGACGTCACAGGGGTAGAACAGTGGAGTCAATTTGGGGTCGGTGGTGGCGGGTTGAAATGTTGGTTTTATTCCCGTAGAGTTACAGGTGGCCAACGCCCCCAACCCCTTTTCGACCTCAATGTACAATATATGAAGCTCATCAATAATGTGGAGTCGATTTGGGGTGAAGGGTGGCCACACCCCCTTTTACACCTCATCTACGTATATCAGCTTATGATACAAGTGGGGTCTATTTGGGGTTAGGGGGGGCAACGCCCCCTAATATGAGCTCATGTACGTACATGAGCTTGTAGGACAAATGGAGTTAATTATGAGCTCATGTACGTGCATGAGCTTATAATACAAATGGAGTCAATTTGTGGTCAGGGGTGGCCACGCCCCCCAGAATAGTGGAGTCTGTATGGGGTCAGGAGTGGCCACGCCCCCCAGAATAGTGGAGTCTATATGGGGTCAGGGTGGCCACGCCCCTCCAGAATAGTGGAGTCTATATGGGTTCAGGGTGGCCAGCCCCTTTTGGGGGTTTTGGGGGTTGCCCCGCCCCTTTTTAGGCCTCATGTACGTATCTTAGCTTATCAGGAGGAGGGAGGGGGGTAGCCACGCCCCTTGGGGGGTGGGGGGCGGGGGGGGGGAGCGGGGGGGAGCTAGAAAAGTGGAGTTTATATGGGGTCTTTTCCTCTACTCACCGACAAAGTAACAGACAGGACGGAATGGGTAGAAAAGATCAGACAATGGATGAAGTCAGATACAGAGAGAACAAAAATCCCCTCCATGAAGCCTACAGCACCAAGAAATTAAAGGAGAAAACAAGTGAGGTCAATGAAATAATGAGACTAATACATACCACCAATATCACAGAAATAAATAACTTGACATATGCGAGAGCAAGATTAGTAGCAGAACTGATGGGGATACGAATACCAACACCACCAGCACAACCAACCCAACAGAAACCAAAACAGCAACTGCCTTGGAAAAGGCATCTGGAAAAGCAAATCATGGTGATGAGATCTGACTTGAGTAAACTGAAAGAGATGGCAGAAAAAAGGCTAAGAAGCAAGAAAACAAGGGAGGAACTGAACGAGAAATACAAAGTACAGGAGAGGGGACTAAACAACACAATAGAGGATGTAAAACAGAAGCTTAAGGCCAAAGCACATAAGATCCAACGGTACATGAACAGGAATAAGGGATACCAACTGAACAAACTATTCGGAACCAACCAGAAAAGACTATGCAGCCAACTAAGAGGGGAAGACCACCACCAAGAAATTCCTGATGCCGAACCAAGTAAGAGACTCTGGGAAAACATATGGAGCAATCCGGTGTCACACAACAAACATGCAACATGGCTCCAGGAGGTCAAGGCAGAAGAAACAGGGAGAATAAAACCAAGATTCACTGACATCACAACAGACACAGTCAGACACCAACTAAAGAAAATGCCCAACTGGAAAGCCCCAGGTCCCGATGAAGTCCATGGATACTGGCTCCAGCATTGTATCACAAATCACCATGCAAACATCCTTAGTCCAGAAAGACAAGAGTAAGGGAAATATAGCCAGTAACTACAGGCCTATCACCTGCCTACCAATAATGTGGAAGTTACTAACAGGTATCATCAGTGAAAGGCTATACAACTACCTAGAGGATACAAACACCATCCCCTACCAACAGAAAGGCTGCAGAAGGAAGTGTAGGGGCACAAAAGACCAGCTCTTGATAGACAAAATGGTAATGAAGAACAGTAAGAGAAGGAAAACCAACCTAAGCATGGCATGGATAGACTATAAGAAAGCCTTCGACATGATACCACACACATGGCTAGTAGAATGTCTGAAAATATATAGGGCAGAGGAAAACACCATCAGCTTCCTCAAAAATACAATGCGCAATTGGAATACAATAGTAACAAGCTCTGGAATAAGACTAGAAGAGGTGAATATCAGGAGAGGGATCTTCCAGGGTGTTACGAACTGAGAGAGGTCCGCTCCAAGTTCGATATATTATAAACAAAAAGAATTCAACACCAACAGTTGAAACTGGGGATACGAAAATAGAAAGAAACACTAACAGAACAAAGGTTTATTTACAAACTTACTAACACAGATAAATGCAGAATGGTTTCTCCTATTTACATACCACAAGTAAAATCTTACAATGTATGAACTGCTGAACGGTGAGGTAATGTAAGTACTTGCTGGTCCGTTTTGCGCTGTCGGAGATCTATGCTTGAAGCGGTGGCTTCACAAAAGGAGAACTGTAATTGCAGACATCTTCTTGACTCCGTATTGCAGAAAACAATGTCTACTCTTGATACTTGAAGGGCAGGAACTCCCCAAAACCTCTTGTAGAACGTTTCTTCTCTGAAGTCTTGCTCTACGTTGAAATGGAAATGCCTCGGTCGACCACTCCAACCAGGCGACTTGACCAGAATTCGACCAATTCTCGGGCGCCATTTCCTCTCTGATCCTTCGTCTGTTCCTTCTTCTCTTATGTCTCTCTGATGATCTCTGCTGCTGATCTCTCACTGATAATCTGATCTGTGACTCTTACTGATGATCTGCTCTCTCCTACTTCATCAGTTGTATTTATACGGCAACCTAGGGGCGCGTCCTACCGGTGAACGTCACAGACTCCCAAGACGATAGAAACGATTTAGAAGAATCTCGACGAAGTATTGCATCAGAAATCGCGGTGCTCCTCACGTCACGTTGGCGCCTATCAAGTTCTATAAAACTCCTGCAGATTCTAGAACCATCATGAGAACAGGCACCTCCAACACATGCGCGAATGCCTCCTTGCTGCAGAACTTTGCTATAAAGCAATTACCATGACACAGGGTGACTCACTGTCCCCACTACTCTTCGTAGTATCCATGATTCCCATGACAAAAGTACTACAGAAAATTGATGCTGGGTACCAACTCAAGAAAAGAGGCCACAGAATTAACCATCTGATGTTCATGGACGACATCAAGCTGTATGGTAAGAGAATCAAGGAAATAGATACCCTAATCCAGACTGTAAGGATTGTATTTGGGGACATCAAGACGGAGTTTGGAATAGAAAAATGTGCTGTAGTCAACATACAAAAGGGCAAAGTAACAAGGACTGAAGGGATAAAGCTGCCAGATGGGAACAACATCAAACACATAGATGAGACGGGATACAAATACCTGGGAATAATGGAAGGAGGGGATATAAAACCCAAAGAGATGAAGGACACGATCAGGAAAGAATATATGCAGAGACTCAAGGCGATACTCAAGTCAAAACTCAACGCCGGAAATATGATAAAAGCCATAAACACATGGGCAGTGCCAGTAATCAGATACAGCGCAGGAATAGTGGAATGGACGAAGGCAGAACTTCGCAACATAGACCAGGAAACATATGACAATGC
Source organism: Macrobrachium nipponense (assembly GCF_015104395.2). Classification (NCBI taxonomy): domain Eukaryota; kingdom Metazoa; phylum Arthropoda; class Malacostraca; order Decapoda; family Palaemonidae; genus Macrobrachium; species Macrobrachium nipponense. The sequence continues at coordinate 121,935,416 of NC_061107.1, forward strand.
ACAAAGCACTACACCCAAGAGCAAATACAGACAAACTAAACATAACATGAAAGGAAGGAGGGAGAGGACTATTAAGCATAGAGGACTGCGTCAACATCGAGAACAGAGCACTGGGGCAATATCTGAAAACCAGTGAAGACGAGTGGCTCAAGAGTGCATGGGAAGAAGGACTGATAAAAATAGACGAAGACCCAGAAATATACAGAGACAGGAGAAAGACAGACAGAACAGAGGAATAGCACAACAAACCAATGCACGGACAATACATGAGACAGACTAAAGAACTAGCCAGGGATGACACATGGCAATGGTTACAGAGGGGAGAGCTCAAGAAGGAAACTGAAGGAATGATAACAGCGGCACAAGATCAGGCCCTAAGAACAAGATATGTTCAAAGAACGATAGATGGAAATAACATCTCTCCCTTATGTAGGAAGTGCAACACAAAAAATGAGACCATAAACCAAATAGTAAGCGAATGTCAGGCCCTTGCACAGAACCAGTACAAAAAGAGGCATGATTCAGTGGCAAAAGCCCTCCACTGGAGCCTGTGCAAGAAACACCAGCTACCTTGTAGTAATAAGTGGTACGAGCACCAACCTGAAGGAGTGATAGAAAACGATCAGGCAAAGATCCTCTGGGACTATGGTATCAGAACAGATAGTGTGATACGTGCAAATAGACCAGACGTAACGTTGATTGACAAAATCAAGAAGAAAGTATCAGTCATTGATGTCGCAATACCATGGGACACCAGAGTTGAAGAGAAGGAAAAGGAAAAAATGCATAAGTATCAAGACCTGAAAATAGAAATAAGAAGGATATGGGATATGCCAGTGGATATTGTACCCATAATCATAGGAACACTAGGCACGATCCCAAGATCCCTGAAAAGGAATCTGGAAAAACTAGAGGCTGAAGTAGCTCCAGGACTCATGCAGAAGAGTGTGATCCTAGAAACGGCGCACATAGTAAGAAGAGTGATGGACTGCTAAGGAGGCAGGATGCAACCCGGAACCCCACACTATAAATACCACCCAGTCGAATTGGAAGACTGATAAGCAAAAAAAAATAAATAAATAAATAATAATAATAATGATAATAATACTTTGTTCTCCTAGTGTGCAATAGATATTTCATATTCTTAATTTTGTTATCGTATACATGTCTGTCAGCGAGAATATGGGCTTATGCTAAATTAGAAATGCCTAAATTCCACAATGCTGTGTGTGTGTGTGTGTGTGTGTGTGTGTGTATAGTAGCTATACATGGGAAGTCTGGTACAATAATTCAGTGTACTTATCATAAACCTTGTAATTCGTCTCCATGTCATAACCCGGTACCACCAGTTTCAAAGCAAAATTAGCAGTAAGAAATATTATTTCACAAGAAATTCTTACAAATCCGGGGCAGTTAGTTTACCTAAAATGGGGCCCCAATTAAGAGAAACGTGGCGCGCAAGATCACGGGTCACTTGCCAAACCACCAGACTGTTTTCGGTCCACACGAAATGAATCGACCCTGATTTGAATCTTCCATGTAATCACTAATATAGGGGAAGTCAGCATTCAGACCCGTGTAATTTGATTCAGAAAAATAAGTATTTATTGAATGTTATATAAAATATGATGCTTAATTGGCACCTAATATTTTGGATGATATTTTTTACATGATGTTGTATAAATTTGTATCTTTCATAATCAAAATCTATGGGTGTCAATGCTACCTTTCGCCATTTGACGATATTCTGACAGTTTCAAGTATGACTTTAACCTCTTGTATTTCGTATAAAATATACATTATAGGTTGGCATTTGCTTTTGTATAATTGGGTTAAAATTCTTCTCGTGTAAAATATCTGCTTTTCCTTACTGTATTATTTTTTATTTTTATGTATTTATTTATTTTTTTATCTTTTGTCTAAAATCTTTTGAATTTTGTAGGTGGGGGTATTGCAGCATGCTGGTACACTCCATTTGATGTATATCAATAAACTTTTTTAATTTGAATTCGACACCTATAATTTCTTACCGATTAAACAGACAAGTGTCGTCCCAGGGAGCGCTGGGGATTGCGTCGCACTGCGATACTCTTATCAAAATTGAAAAAGGATATAGTGATATATTGCAGCAAGAGCGAAAAATGTTCATGCTTTTCAGCGCTCAGTTAACATGACCAGATGCCAAAGAGTATATCGTACTAGTACTACGAATTCGATAAAACCGTCAAGGAATAAATTGCTGTTGTTCCCTCAACGTGAAAACTCTATCAGAACTGAAAAGGATATAATATTATATTGCAGCAAGAGCGAAAAATGTTCATGCTTTTCAGCGCTCGATTAACAGGACGGAATGATAGAGCAGTGATTCCAACCTTTATACCTTCAAGGAACCCCCGAAACATAGGGAACCTTTATCTACAGGCACTCATATATATATATATATATATATATATATATATATATATATATATATAATATATATATATATATATGCATACATATATATACATATATATATATATATGCATACATACATACATACATACATATAAATAATATAATATCTAGCACTGTTAATCGAGCTGTGTAAATTCAGATCAGCGTCAATTGCGATATATGTTTATTTCAAGACTTCTTGCGGAACCCCTGATGATGGCATGAGGAACCCCAAGGTTCCCCGGAACCCGTAGCCTATACTGGAACCTCTCTCCGTGCCTGATGACATGTCAGTCAAAGAGAGAGAGAGAGAGAGACACGACGCCCATCAAATAATTTCGAAACGGAAGTGTTTGCGTCAAGGTTGGTCTCACAACAGGTGTGTGGCGGTACGCAGCTGCGAAGTCGCTAAACGCGTTATTAGCAGAAAAAGCTCTTATTTAAAAATCGCTTTACCGTTAACGCTTAGTGGCGTGATTGCACCAATATAAAACCTGCCCACGCTCGCGTCACATGTGCATTGTGTAGGTACCCAATGTGGCCCAAATGTAGGTTAGCAGGTATTCAACTATTTACCGTTTAAATATCAACAGTTTAGCTCTTAATTCTAAAAAAAAAAGGATATGAAATCATTATTCTGTGCTAACTTATCTAATTTTGTCAAGCTCCCTTTTCAGTTTGTAATAAGGGTTTTTTTTCTTTTCTTTATCTCTCAAG
>NC_061107.1:121939068-121946568 GCF_015104395.2 Macrobrachium nipponense
CTTTTTAGACAATTTCCACAGCGCTGATTATTCTTGGAGTTTTAGTTAATTTCCACAGAATAAATTATTCTTGACTTTTGAGACAACTTCCAGAAAGATGATTATTTCGCAGAGTAGATTATTCTGGATTGAGATAATTTCCCCAGAGCAGATTATTCTTGAATTTTGAGACAATATTTACTGAGCTAATTATTCTTAACTTTTAGATAATTTCCACAGTGCACATTATTCTAGACTTTTGAGATAATTTCATAGAGCAGATTGTTCTTGACTTTTGAGGCGATTCTCACAGAGCAGAATTTGAGACAATATCCACTTTGCTGATTGTTCTCAACTTTTGAGATAATTTCCACAAAATGGATTATTCTTGATGTTTGAGACAATTTCCAGAGATCATTATTATTCTTGACTTAAAGCATATTTTAGAACAGATTATTCTTGAATTTTTAGACAATTTGCAGAGAGGTGATTGATTATTCTTGACTTTTGGGGTAATTTCCGCAGAATATATTAGTCTTTACATTTGAGACAGTTTCCAGAGAGCAGATTATTATTGAATTTTGAGACAATATCCTTAGAGCAGATTATTAATGACCTTTGAAGCAATTTCCACAGAGAAGATTATTCTTAACTTTTTGAGACAAATTCACAGAGCATCATTATTCTTGACTTATGAGACAATTTTCAGAACAGACTATTCTTGACATTTGAGACAGTTTCCAGAGAACTGGTTATTCTTGACTTTTGAAACAGTTTCCACAGAGCAGATTATTCTTGGCTTTGAGATAATTTCCACTGAGCAGATTATTCTTGACATTTGAAATAGTAATGGTGTCTGACTTGAGTGGCTACTTCGTCGGCTGACAGTTCACTACTAGAGTTATTTCCCATATCTGGAAGGGAGGAATAATGACTGTTTTATATATTCCGCTTCTTTCAACGGGTACATTATTTTATAAGAATATCTATTCCATATACAGATGAATCTTATTGCTTTTTTTAATATTTTCTATACTATATGTTCAAGTAAATGGAAAGTGTTTTATATGCTACTTACTGAATAGTGACGGAGGGAAATGACGTTCCGGTCAAGAGAAAAACTTGTAGGGACGGAGGGTCGGCGTGTTGCACTTACTCTTATACACTTTGGGTAAGGAATAACATCAATTTTCCCCTGTCGGTTGTATTTATGGTGTTCAGTTGGGAAGCAATAATCAGGTGTGACATATTGGGTTTCGATGAAGTATTGTATTCCAAAGATGAAGTTCACGCCTTGTGGGATTTTCGTAGCAATAGAATTTATCCCCATTGGAGGAAGGATGTGTGGAAGATTTATATATGAGTCATATGTGTGTGTGTGTGTGTGTGTGGATGACCTTTGGCGTGAGGAAATGATAAGGCTTGTTTATTCGTGTCTGCGTGAATCATGGCTGGGAGTGATACTGATTTTGATAAAATGAGTCATATGTGTGGAGGACCTTTGGCGTGAGGGGATGATAAGACTTGTTTATTCGTGTTAGTGCGAATCATTTCTGGGAGAGACTTGATGCTTTGTCAAAACTGGTTTGTAATCAGTGATTGTGATAGAGGGATCTCGGGTTGCGGGCTTTTCGTAGCTCATTATCTCTTGAAGGATTGTCACATCAAGACGTGAACTCTCACCATGGCTTCATCAACCTCCTCGTGCAAGTTAATTTTCGGGAACTTGTCCGAAAATAAGTTCCGGAAGAGGAATACGTGTTTAGTAGTGGCCACTAATTGTGTGACATGCAGGAATTACGGTGTGGTGGCAGACGTCATTCGAGCTTATCTGTATGCTGAATTGGCAGGTTTTCGATATTCTCGCACTGGTGCATCATATGCCTGTCTTCGTGATAGGGGTATTGAAGGGTCTGCTATTGTGAAAAGACCTGAAAATATCACATCTTGGGAATGCGACGAAGAAGTTGATCTACCCACCATAGCTACCTTATTAACCCAATACGGTATCGGCGCCCCAATTGAAGATATGAATACGCGCAAAAGAGCATGGCTTATTCCAAAGATGAAGATCACGCCGATCGTTTGGGCAGAGATAGCAAACAGATGAGGTTCAATCACTTTTTTTCTTCGGTCAAGAAATTGAAGGAATAATTATTTAAATCATCGTATGACTATGTCAAATATGTTATCTTTCCAGCTGGCATCGGTCAAAGCGGGCTGGTTAATACGACTTGGTTGAATCAATATTTACCTGTGTTAGCTACATTCAGTGATGAAATGAGCAAAATTGGTAAAATATGTTGCGTGGCTATAATGAAAAAGAATTTATCCCTGTTGGAGGAAAGGTGTGCGGAAGATTTATATATGAAAAACTTGTTAGCTAAATTTAAAAGCTTTGAGGTGTTAGATGAAACGTAAGTCTTTGATACACGGTCGGGAATGTGCTGGAGAAGATGTTTGTGGTATATACTAGGGCTGTGATGTGAAGGAGCAGGTTAGAAAATATATAGTAGCCGTATGTTTCGTTGAAGTATTGTTTTTGAAAAAGCGAATGCTTATATTAGCGCGTTCATGTTTGTACAGTTTTTTCTAATGTATGTATTTGTATGGAATATTAATTCATTCCCCTGTACTTAGCATTGGTTACAAATATAAAATAACAATTCCGTCTGTCATTTGATTTTTCAACCTCTTTCAAACTCGGTATAATAAATAAACAAAATTGAAATGTGTACCTTTGTCCTCGTATTCGGCATGGAGATTATGACTCAAATTCTATGATAAATAAAATTTCACGTGGGGGTGAAGTCAGCTTGGCAAATATGGCGGTGCGTGATTCATCATCAGATAACATTGACCCTGTCGGTTATTGGGGGAGATATCAAATTGATAAATATATGTATCACATGAGGATGAAGTCAGTTGCCAAATATCCTTTTATCATGATACTCTGAATATCTAAGCAGCTGTATATATATATATTATATATATATAATATATATATATATATATATATATATATATATATATATATAATATATAATATATATATATATATATAAAACAAAATATAACGGCTGAGAGAGAGATGAGAGAAGAGAGAGAGAGAGAGAGAGAGAGAGAGAGAGAGAGAGAGAGAGAGAAGTCGATAGAGGCTCTATTCGTGATGTGCATATATAAATTTAGAGATTTTATAGGAGGAGGATGAGGTAAACGTCCCGGTTACGTTGAAAACAATTAAAGGGGATATGAGTCGCAAAAAATAATTCCTGTAGAGTTACGTGACGTCACAGGGGTAGAAAAGTGGAGTCAATTTGGGGTGGGGGGTTGAAATGTTGGTTTTATTTGCGTAGAGTTACGTGACGTCACAGGGGGGTAGGAAAGGTGGAGTTAATTTGGGGTCGGGGGTTGAAAGGATGGTTTTATTCCCGGAGAGTTACGTGACGTCACAGGGGTAGAAAAGTGGAGTCAATTTGGGGTCAGGGGTTGAAATGTTGGTTTTATTCCCGGAGAGTTACGTGACGTCACAGGGGGGTAGGAAAGATGGAGTCAATTTGGGGTCAGAGGTTGAAAGGATGGTTTTATTCCCGGAGAGTTTCGTGATGTCACAGGTGTAGAAAAGTGGAGTCAAGTTGGGGTGGGTGGTTGAAAGGATGGTTTTATTTCTGGAGAGTTACATGAGCGTTCACAGGGGGTAGAGAAAAAGTGGAGTCAATTTGAGGTGAGGGTTGAAATGTTGGTTTTAGAAGTTACGTGACGTCACAGGGTAGGAAAGATGGAGTCAATTTGGGGTCAGAGGTTGAAAGGTGGTTTTATTCCCGGAGAGTTTTCGTGATGTCAGGTGTAGAAAAATGAGATCAGGGGTTGGGTGGTTGAAAGGATGGTTTTATTTCTGAGTTAGGCATGACTCACAGGGGTAGAAAAGTGGAGTCAATTTGAGGTGGGGTTTGAAATGTTGGTTTTATTCCCGGAGAGTTACGTGACATCACAGGGGGGGTAGGAAAGGTGGAGTCAATTTGGGGGGGGGTCAGGGTTGAAAATATGGTTTTATTCCCGTAGAGTTACGTGACATCACAGGGGTAGAACAGTGGAGCCAATTTGGGGTCGGTGGTGGTGGGTTGAAATGTTGGTTTTATTCCCGTAGAGTTGCAGGTGGCCACGCCCCCAACCCCCTCTTCGACCTCATGTACGTATATGAGCTCATCAATAATGTGGAGTCGATTTGGGGTCAAGGGTGGCCACACCCCCTTTTACACCTCAATCTATGTATATCAGCTTATAATAAGACAAGTGGAGTCTATATGGGGTTAGGGGGGCAACGCCCCCTAATATGAGCTCATGTACGTACATGAGCTTGTAAGACAAATGGAGTCAATTATGAGCTCATGTACGTACATGAGCTTATAATACAAATGGAGTCAATTTGTGGTCAGGGGTGGCCACGCCCCCCAGAATAGTGGAGTCTATATGGGGTCAGGGGTGGCCACGCCCCCCAGAATAGTGGAGTCTATATGGGGTCAGGGGTGGCCACGCCCCCCAGACTAGTGGAGTCTATATGGGGTCAGGGTGGCCAGCCCCTTTTGGGGGTTTTGGGGGTTGCCCCGCCCCTTTTTAGGCCTCACGTACGTACATGAACTTATCAGGAGGAGGGAGGGGGTAGCCATGCCCCTTGGGGGGTGGGGGGTGCAGGGGGCAGGGCTAGAAAAGTGGAGTTTATATGGGGTCTTTTCCTCTACTCACCGACGAAGTAACAGACAGGACGGAATGGGTAGAAAAGATCAGACAATGGATGAAGTCAGATACAGAGAGAACAAAAATCCCCTCCATGAAAGCCTACAGCACCAAGAAATTAAAGGAGAAAACAAGTGAGGTCAATGAAATAATGAGACTAATACATACCACCAATATCACAGAAACAAATAACTTGACATATGCAAGAGCAAGATTAGTAGTAGAACTGATGGGGATACGAATACCAACACCACCAGCACAACCAACCGAACAGAAACCAAAACAGCAACCGCCTTGGAAAAGGCATCTGGAAAAGCAAATCATGGTGATGAGATCTGACTTGAGTAAACTGAAAGAGATGGCAGAAAAAGGCTAAGAAGCAAGAAAACAAGGGAGGAACTGAACGAGAAATACAAAGTACACGAGAGGGGACTAAACAACACAATAGAGGATGTAAAACAGAGGCTTAAGGCCAAAGCACATAAGATCCAACGGTACATGAACAGGAATAAGGGATACCAACTGAACAAACTATTCGGAACCAACCAGAAAAGACTATACAGCCAACTAAGAGTTGAAGACAACCACCAAGAAATTCCTGATGCCGAACTAAGTAAGAGACTCTGGGAAAACATATGGAGCAATCCGGTGTCACACAACAAACATGCAACATGGCTCCAGGAAGTCAAGGCAGAAGAAACAGGGAGAATAAAACCAAGATTCACTGACATCACAACAGACACAGTCAGACACCAACTAAAGAAAATGCCCAACTGGAAAGCCCCAGGTCCCGATGAAGTCCATGGATACTGGCTCCAGCATTGTATCACTAATCACCATGCGAACATCCTTAGTCCAGAAAGACAAGAGTAAGGGAAATATAGCCAGTAACTACAGGCCTATCACCTGCCTACCAATAATGTGGAAGTTACTAACAGGTATCATCAGTGAAAGGCTATACAACTACCTAGAGGATACAAACACCATCCCCTACCAACAGAAAGGCTGCAGAAGGAAGTGTAGGGGCACAAAAGACCAGCTCCTGATAGACAAAATGGTAATGAAGAACAGTAAGAGAAGGAAAACCAACCTAAGCATGGCATGGATAGACTATAAGAAAGCCTTCGACATGATACCACACACATAGCTTGTAGAATGCCTGAAAATATATAGGGCAGAGGAAAACACCATCAGCTTCCTCAAAAATACAATGCGCAATTGGAATACAATAGTTACAAGCTCTGGAATAAGACTAGTAGAGGTGAATATCAGGAGAGGGATCTTCCAGGGTGTTACGAACTGAGAGAGGTCCGCTCCAAGTTCGATATATTATAAACAAAAAGAATTCAACACCAACAGTTGAAACTTGGAATACGAATATAAAAAGAAACACTAACAGAACAAAGGTTTATTTACAAACTTACTAACAAAGATAAATGCAGAATGGTTTCTCCTATTTACATACCATAAGTAAAATCTTATAATGTATGAACTGGGGAACGGTGAGGTAATGCAAGTACTTGCTGGTCCGTTTTGCGCTGTCGGAGATCTATGCTCGAAGCGGTGACTTCACAAAAGGAGAACTGTAATTGCAGACGTCTTCTTGACTCCATATTGCAGAAAACAATGTCTACTCTTGATACTTGAAGGGCAGGGCAGGAACTCCCCAAAACCTCTTGTAGAACGTTTCTTCTCTGAAGTCTTGCTCTACGTCGAAATGCCTCGGTCGACCACTCCAACCGGGCGACTTGACCAGAATTCGACCAATTCTCGGGTGCCATTTCCTCTCTGATCCTTCGTCTGTTCCTTCTTCTCTTATGTCTCTCTGATGATCTCTGCTGCTGATCTCTCACTGATAATCTGATCTGTGACTCTTACTGATGATCTGCTCTCTCCTTCATCAGTTGTATTTATACGGCAACCTGGGGGCGCGTCCTACCGGTGAACGTCACAGACTCCCGAGACGATGGAAATGATTTAGAAGAATCTCGATGAAGTATTGCATCAGAAATCGCGGCGCTCCTCACGTCACGTTGGCGCCTATCAAGTTCTATAAAACTCCTGCTGATTCTAGAACCATCATGAGAACAGGCACCTCCAACACATGCGCGAATGCCTCCTTGCTGCAGAACTTTTCGAAGATGCGTTTTCCTTTCCTTTATCTGTCTTTGCTATAAAGCAATTACCATGACACAGGGCGACTCACTGTCCCCACTACTCTTCGTAGTATCCATGATTCCGATGACAAAAGTACTACAGAAAATTGATGCTGGGTACCAACTCAAGAAAAGAGGCAACAGAATTAACCATCTGATGTGCATGGACGACATCAAGCTGTATGGTAAGGGAATCAAGGAAATAGATACCCTAATCCAGACTGTAAGGATTGTATTTGGGGACATCAAGATGGAGTTTGGAATAGAAAAATGTGCCTTAGTCAACATACAAAAGGGCAAAGTAACAAGGACTGAAGGGATAAAGCTGCCAGATGGGAACAACATCAAACACATAGATGACACGGGATACAAATACCTGGGAATAATGGAAGGAGGGGATATAAAACCCAAAGAGATGAAGGACACGATCAGGAAAGAATATATGCAGAGACTCAAGGCGATACTCAAGTCAAAACTCAACGCCGGAAATATGATAAAAGCCATAAACACATGGGCAGTGCCAGTAATCAGATACAGCAAAGGAATAGTGGAATGGACGAAGGCAGAACTTCGCAACATAGACCAGAAAACTAGGAAACATATGACAATACACAAAGCACTACACCCAAGA
>NC_061107.1:121954068-121963577 GCF_015104395.2 Macrobrachium nipponense
GAGGGTCGTTAGCCAAAAAGGTAGTTTGTAGATCAGACTCTGGAACAGGCGAAGGGAGGTTATCCACATTATCAGATTGAAGGAGGCTGTACACATTTCTGAAGTTCTTAATTCTGGCCCTTTTGCAAATTTCTTCACTCAAAAGTAAATTGTTCTGTATTCCAGTATTCCCCTCAAAGGTGTCATTCAAAGTGATGAGCGCTCCTTCCACAATTCTCCTAGTGGTCCTATCCGCACTCTTATAAATAACTTTTCCTCCCTTGAAGTCGATAGCATGATCAGAATCCCAAGCATACTTGGCAATGGCGCTGTAAACGTTGCACAAACGGCAAGCTGCAATATGTTCACGTTTCCTCTGGTCTAGGGAACGACCGCTTTCACCAATATAGCATTTGTCACAATTTTTACATCCTATAGCATAGACTCCAACATCGGTGTTTGGTTTTCTGCAACTGTTTTTGATAATTTTCTTTTTAAGAGTATTAGGGTATTGAAAAACTACGCTATACCCATGTCTTTCTTTTCTAAGATTATTAGAAACTTTTTTCAGGTCATGATTATTCGGAAGGGAGGCATTTAAAATTAGCAGTGAAACAATATTCCCTTGGATTATAAAACATTCTTCTGGCTCTAGAAAGACATCTGTCGATAAAAAAAAAACTTGGGGTAACATAACTTATTGAAACTCGTAGTCAAGAATTCAATTTCCTGGTCAATGAAACTAGGGTCACAAACTCGAAAAGCTCTAAAAAACAAATTGGTCAGAACGTTGCATTTGATTTTCTCGTCATGATAGGAATAAAAATGTATGTACGTATTTGTGCGAGTACTTTTCCTGAAAATAGAGAATTTAAAAGACTTATTTACATCATCCCGGTGAACAACCAAGTCTAAAAATGGCAGACGCTTATCGACTTCCCTTTCCACTGTAAACGTGATGGATGGAAGAAAACTATTCAGTTGTAAAAGAAACTGATCAAAACTTTCGGCATCGTCCTTATAAACAATAAAGATATCGTCAACATATCTTACCCATATAAAAGGTTTCAAATCATCCGGGAGTTTGTCCACAAAAGTTTTTAAAAAAATTCCATACAAAGATTAGCTAAAACAGGCGACAACGAGGATCCCATAGCAACCCCTGCTTTTTGTTGATAGAAATCTCCTTCAAACTCAAATATAGTGGATTCTACACACGTCTTTATAAGCTCATAAAATTTACTAATATGAATAGGTGGCGTGAATTTTCCTTCTTCGGCAATTTTGACCAAATTAGTTAGAACAAAGTCAAGAGGCACATTAGTGAAAAAGGAGACTATGCCCAGACTATATATAGTAATTCCATCCAAATTTTTACCCACAATTCTATCAATGAAATCAAGATTATGTTTCAGATGGGAGCTTGATATATTACCCACCAAGTCACCCAAAACCTCTGCCAATCAAGAGGTCAAATCAGCCTGAGGAGTATTGCAGTTTGCTACAATGGGCCTCAAAGGAATGCCCTCCTTGTGGATTTTTGGAAGACCATAGAAATAACTAAACGAGGGTAGTTATCTTGTCAATTTACTGAGAATAACCTCTTTCATTTCTCTGGTAATGTTACCTTTCATAATGTCCTTAATTTTCTTGTTAAACGTGGACTGAATGTCAGAAATGGACGGAGCTACAGAAATCTTGGTGTAAGTATTAGCGTCGCTAAGCAATTCAACTACCTTAATAAGGTAATCTGACCTACTCATAACCACCACACATCCCCCTTTGTCGGCCTTAGAGATTTTAATGTCAGATTTGTTTTTTAGTCTGTGAAGAGCTTTAAAAGACGTTAAGGAAGATGTACTGTTTTTTCTCAAACGAACTGAATAAAATCCCTTTGACGAAATCCATGTTAAAGTCTGAATTTTTAAAATTGAACAACTTTATATTTCCAGTTCCTTTTATAAAATCCATATCTTCCATCCCCAAAGAAAAATTAAGACCCAGGCTCAAAAGAATTTTGCAGTCCTCGTCTAGGTCAACTTCAGTTAAAACTTTTATATTGTCTGAGTTATAACATTTATTCCAAGGTGACATTTAACATAAGTTCAGTAATTTCCCATTGAGTGATCTTTGGTGTTGCAAAGATTTGCGAAAAGCTACTTCACCTGCGCAAGTAAGGATCCAGTTGAAATCGATATTGGGGTTAATATCCAAAAACCTATCGTAGTAGATTCTCTGTGACGGAGCTCCAAGAATAATTCTTCTTTCTAAAAACAGCAAGTCGAATCTGGTCTTCAAGAAAAAGTACTTTGTACTTGGGAAAAGGCTCTCCTGAAAAAGATTCTTTGTGCATCCAACCAAACATCTTAGGCATAACCTGCTCCGCTACACAATCCCGAAGAAACTTTATCTGATTCTTAATCCTTTGTACGGAAATGCATCTTCTTTCGTAGAGGCGATAGTCCAAAAGTAATTCTTCACCAAGTGTCTGTCGAATGTAGTTTCCAACGAAATTGGTCATATTGGTGTGGTGGATGTTGAACGTGGATGTAACGATGCAATATAAAAACACCGTATCGCGCTTCTAAGAAATCAATAGAAGGATCCACAGTAATATCCTTGTTTATCTAGATAAAATATATTTATGGAAATATATACAAAGCTTAAAGCTTTCGTCCATTTTCCTGTGGACTTGATCACTAAGCAAATGAGACATGGTATTGGGGAAGAATTCCAAATAAACATAAACAAACAGACAAAAATAATTAACAAGGTTAAAAAAAGGCGAACAAGTCATTGGGTCGTATTCCTTTCCATAATTCGCTGTGATCTTTGTCTCTCTTTCTCCTGCCCAGGCATTGGAAGGAAGAACCCCCATTGCAGGTGCCGATGAAGAAGTTTTGGACGAAGGAACAGCCGAACACACAGAGGAGGTAGTTCAACCACGACGATAGGCTCGTCTTTTGGCCAGACATTTGAACGAGGGAATAACATGATTGGGATAGTTTGTTTTGGTTGTTATCTCCCTTGGAGATAACTTTTTTGTATATTTTTTGAACAGGAAAAATCAGTACGGCTGATGAGGTCTACTGATCAAGTAGACGAACGCTCCCGTCTTTTATGTATTTTTAATACACATTTTACATAAGTGTGGACTTTTATTACTTGAAGATATTCCAGTCACGTTATGGTGAATTTTTGAGATATATATATATAAGAATATACTCTATATAGAATAATATAATAATCGATATTAATATATAATTATATTATACAGAGAGAGAGAGAAAGAGAAAGAGAGAGAGAGAGAGAGAGAGAGAGAGAGAGAGAGAGAGAGAGAGAGATTCTTTATATGTCAAGGTATGGCTGTATTCGCTAAGTCCGGACGACGATTTATCGTCAGAAAAATTTGAAGAGTAGTTAGTTCTTTGTTTTAACATTTTCAAAGGGGCCTACAATGTTTATGTATTTGCTGTTTACTGCAATCCAAATATCGATGATTCTATATATGATTCTTTCTTGGAAAGGATTAGTATGGCTCAGTCACAGGATTCTAAAGCTTCATTCGTTATTTGTGGAGACTGTCATGCAAAGCTCAGTGAGTGGTTAAATTCAAATTCCACAGATTAACATTGCTGGTCTGCTCATGAGTTCTGTGTATGCTCCAATTTTGTTCAGCTATTTGAGGAACCCAAGCATATTTCTGGTAATAGCCTAGAACTCAAATTCACAGATGTTCCAGCTATTGTGAAGTCCAAGATCTGTGAATGAATATATAGGCACTTCAGATCATTGCTCCACTGAGATGGAAATATCTGTCAATCAGTATATTCCTAATGCCACCATTGGAAAAACGGTCTGGCTGAAATCTAGAGCCAATTGGGATCACATTATTGAGGATTGATACATGCAAACGAACCTACCACGACAAAATAGACCAAATCTAACCATAGAGATGAAACGTTCAAATGAAAATTACTCCATTATTGTTGAGTCTCACCGTGCTCCAAATAGAACTTAACATACAGCCGAGAGAAATTACAACAATTCCTTGAAGAGGAAAGTTGAAGGAATGACTCAGCCTCATCTGTGGTGGACCAAATTGGCATCATCTATCTATCTATGGGCCAGGCTCGTCTTCCACTCCACCACTACTGATAGATGATAGTAGATTGGTTCTGTCTCTAGGGAAAAGGCTAAACTGCTTCATTGAGCTTTTGAAGATAAGTAATCTTCCTGAACCTATTCTTACAAAATTTGCATTTTGACAAATGTGCAGACTACAGTAAATGCAGGCCAGTTTATATTCTACCTGTGCTCTCCAGAGTTACTTAAAAACTTATTTCTAAGACACTTTATAAGTATATATGGAATCTAAAGGTTTGTTAGCTGATAGGCAAAATATAATATAGGAAGCGCTTAGGTAGCTGCGATGCTCTTTTACACTTGGCATACCATTTGCAAGAGACCTTGCCTTGATAAGGGTTTTGAGTGCAGAGTAATTTTAGTGATCTAAGACCTATTGCGTCTGGAGTTCTACAGGGTAGTGTTTTTGGTACACTGTTATTTTGAGTGTATACTAGTGATGTGGTTACTGACCTGGAAAACAAGATTTTTTTAGTATGCTAATGATGCAACACTTGTGAGTGTAGTAAAGTCGCCAATTATGAGAAATGAAGCTGCCTTTTGTCTCAATTGTGACATGGAGCAGATTAGTGTGAATAATGCAGCTGGTTGGGTATGAGGCTGAACTCAAGTAAAACGAAAACGCTATTAAAAAGCAGATCTCGTGCAGCAGATTTACCACCCCATCCTCTGCTTCAGGTGGATGGAACTTTGCTGAATGCGTCTGAAGCTTTAACCATTCCAGGTGTAACCTTTGACTCCTGTCTTCTAACTTTTGAGAAACATCTAATGAACGTTTCAGCGAATGCTGCACGAAAGTTCGGTATTGTTTATAAGGCCTCATATACTATTGACAACGGTCATCAAATCAGTGTAGCCTGTTTTAGGTCATTTGTACCTCCTTTGCTGGAATACTACTGTTCTCTGGTGTGGATATCTGCTTCTGCCAGAGATTGATCTCTTTTAGGTAGAGTGGTTCGTGGTGGCAGGAGGTTTCTGTCTCCTAATAGTAGTAGTCATGACTTTGACAATCAGCGGATGGTCTTTTGTTTGTCACTCTTTCATGAGGCGTTTCGACAGAGGTCTTCTTTCACATTCACAGTTGATACTTGATCCCCTTCATTTGCCAAGAGAGAGAGAGAGAGAGAGAGAGAGCCGCAACCAGGTTCGCTGAACACCAGAAGCACCAATATGCAGCAAATATGCCTTGCTGTTGAACGACTCAGTTCCAGAGGTCTTTTATTCCTTACACCATTGGACTATGGAACTCTCTCCCTAAGAAGGGCGTGCAATTGCAACCTGAGGAGTTCAAGCGAAGTCGCAATACATTAATACGATAATATAATCTAAATTATACTTGAATAGTTTACTTACATTTTTTTTTTCTTCAATTTGTTACATTTGTTTTTCTAATAACTGATCTCCTCTTTGTGCATTTCCCATCACTTGCTGCTGACAGTTCATTTGAAAGAACGCCACGTAATTCTTTGGAAGCTTGAATTTCAAGTCAGTGGCCCCTCTGGGCTGGTTCCATATGAATAGGGTTTAACCTTTGAATAATAATAATAATAATAATAATAATAATAATAATAATAATAATAATAATAATAATAATAATAAGAAGAAGAAGAAGAAGAAGAAGAAGAAGAAGAAGCCAACGATTGGTCTCATAAACAAATTCGTAAGTGCTGCTGCAATCTATTTCTAGTTGTACAATTACTAAAGTTTCATTATCACCACCTCCTTTTCTCTATCGATTTTCCCTCTGTCTTACAGAAAGCCGAAAGCGGACATTCTGAGGAAAAACCTGTACCTAAACCTGAGCCGATACCTGGTGAAAAGCAAGGTAAGTGACTCTCATTTTTGTTGACAATTTTGTAAGCTGTCACTCCTCTTGTTATCTCGAGGGCCAGGAAGCCTCCAATAACGCCAATCTTTTGTTTGTTCCGAGCTCTCCCGAGGGAACGTAAGCAGAACTGAACAATGCGCAGTGAAAAATTGGAAATAACATGAAGTCATTGATATCATCCTCACATAATAATATGACTGGTGCTTGTTTTACGAGGAATATGTCTAATTTCCTTGGTGTTTTATTCGTGGATTCTTTTGTCCTGTGTATTCACTCTCATGTGATGACACAAACGAGGTTACATTGCACTTACCGTGGTCAAAATAGAACACCAGGATCGTGAAGGTAATAACCGTTCATTACTGACGTCAATAGAGAAATATCATCATCATCATCATCATCATCACGAAAACTGCAAAACGTTTGTTATTTTACAAGGAAAGAAAGTTCCCTTGTGTCTCTGTTCCTTATGACATCACTTCATTATTTCAACACAGACTGGAGAGAGATAATATTCAGACATGACTCTTCTCACTTTGCAGATTGTAAACCAACCGACGCATGTAGTGGTAACGGTGGCTATTGCATAGCAAACAGCGAGAAAAAAAGACTGCGACGGCCTCCTCTTTCCAAATGAGTGTAGATCTGCCCTGTGCTCCTGCTGTGTACAAGGTAAGTAGAAGAAGGAAGAAGATCTCCAAAAAAATATAGACTTCAAAATGTTTAAAGAGTCCTAAATTTTGATATCAAATTTTACTTCGTATTCTTGCAAATGTTCTAATAAACATTGCTTAGCAAAATTTTCCAGAATTCTTCTTCTTCTTCTTCTTCTTCTTCTTCTTCTTCTTCTTCTTCTTCTTATTCTTATTCTTCATAGTGTCAAATCTGTTTTAAATTTTCTTATGGCGCTCACGCACTTTAATAGTATATAAGATCCAAGATTAGTCTTAGTTAAATAGCCAAGGAATTCAATGTTAGATACCTTTCTCCATGGTATATTTTATAGTCACATTCCCTTCTTTTGGTTGAAATAAACAGTATCTGAAGACAATTGGTTTCACATTTTCTGAAAGTATCTGGGCTCACTGCTGTCTCCTCAGAAAGTTAGGAAATCGTTCAGCAGCAGCAGCAGCAACTTACCTGGAGAGGTGCGACATCTCTTAGTCGCTCAGTTCTCGATTTCTGGTAGATGGGCAACTAACTGCATTTTCTTGCTTTTCTTCTTTCGCATCGACCGACTACAGTGAAAAAGAACGAATGCGCAGCAGGGACAGACACCTGCCCCGCCAACTCAGAATGCAAGACTAAAGAAGCGGGATATGAATGTGCTTGCAACGCAGGCTTTGAGCAAAGTGGAGGTGAGAGTTACTAGGTATTTCATACATTCTCACCTTTATGGTATACTACTGTATGCAGTTGGTGCTCAGGTTTTTATGCTTTATTCTGTGCAGAGGCTGCTCAAGTTGTCAAGATTCGTTTGTATTTCATTCATGCGACATAATTATCAGAGATTCCTCGCGGATCCTCTAAAGTCTCATATCAAAATGTTATTGTGAAGTCTCCATTGTTAAGTCATACCTTGTATTGCACACTTATGTAATTAGTGACCCTTTTGTCACAAGTTCTCTGATATTTTATGAGAAACCTAGAACACAACAGCGAGTTCAACAAAACTGTATTTGTATCTCAAATTGTTGAGAGATGTGGAAAATATCTTTATTTCTCTTCCAAGTTTGATGAGAGCACTACTGAGTATTACATACGAACACCTTTAACGTCATCACAGTCATAGTGATAATCTAATATGGGGATAGTCTCTCTCTTTCTCTCTCTTTGGTCATGAATGATCTTTTTCATTTTACCAGATATAAATGAATGTGACAGCGATCCATGTGGTCCAAACATGCGGTGCCAAAATACACCTGGAAGTTATGAATGTATCTGCGACGCTGGATTCGAGAAAGTCAACGGTGCTTGTGTTGGTGAGTTATGCTTTCATGTTAACTTCTTCTTATAGGGATCCTAAACACTCTTTCATAGTCCGCCTTGAAATATCACAAGTGCTTCTACTTAGCTGGTCCCAGATATTCTAGCCTAACTTTTAGTCCGGCAGTTGGATGTCAAAGTGGACTAGGATAAGGACTACATATTTTGTACTTTATTCAGTTGATTGTTGAGGTTCTTTGCTCATATTATATTAAACTGAAGATGGCCCTATTGCTATGGAAATGGCTCGATCTATGAATCTGTTACTTTATTTCTTTTCTAATAAGTAAGTGGTCGTCTCTTCTCTCTGTATTTCCTACTACTCTCTTCTATGATTTCCTTCAAACGAACTTACTAGTACTCTTTGGAAGCTTGATGTTCAAGTCAATGGCCACTGTAGCTCTGTTCCGTCCCATGTGAGGCTGCATTGCATCTCGAGATTCCCCTTCAAGGGAGGGAGACCTCTCAATATAAGCAAGAGAAAATAAGAAAATCTGTCCTCCCACTATAAAGAACGCATCAAGTTTTCCAGTGAATCTGTCGCAAAACCTTATCAAAGATCATATTTTGGCGGGTTTGTGGGGCACGCCATCATCTACAGCAGCAGTTGATCATGTTTACCCTTCTACAGACCTTATCCTTAGCGTTCCAGTTTACTTTCCATTAAGAATTCAGACATATTCAGTGACGATTAAAAGTGTTTATTCTTTTACTAAATTCTTCATTTATTCCCCTTATAAATGGCCTCTGGTTTTCTATATGTCACACACGTTATGCAGGATCCAGGCAAGAGCTATCTCGAAAAAGCATTTAATGAACCAAAGTTTTCTTCTTGCAATTCGCTGACAACTCTCATCTTTCTTTCTCTTTTCACCAGACATCAACGAATGTACTTGTACTACGAATCCCTGTGGACCCAACAGTGTCTGCTCCCTGGAAGTTTCAGCTGCAACTGCAGTGCGGGATTCATTTTCAGTGATGGCACTTGTGTGGGTGAGTCTGGACTCTTATCAAGTCTCTGCTTATTCTGCCGCCTGTGGCAAGAAAGAAGAAGTTTTTAGAAATCGAACCTGCACACATAGTACTACATGGCTGCTGTGTTTTCTCAACCATCACCAGGTCTAGGTTAACTTTTATAATCCTTTTTAGATCGCCTTGACTCAGTTACACTTGAAAACAATAAAAAAGCATTCAAGTCAGTGAGTTACGATGCGTGTTAAAATGTTGATAAGATCACGATGAAATGGAGATGCAGATGGCTTTGGACAAGTCCTTCCTTCCTTCTCACAACAAAGGGGTGACGACAGAAGTTTGATAACTAACATGACACAGAATCAAGGTCACACGAAGCTTAAAATGTCCCTACCATGATATGACTTCAGTCCTCCAAGAATCTCAATGTTCCTTCAGTGTCCATCTGAAGGAGGAGGAACCGTTTCTCGTAAGGAACAGAATGACAGTATCTGGAATCATTTTTCATGAGCAACTTTTCAAGAGCTCATGTTAATTAACCTCCTCTTCTTCATTCACCCCCCAGATAACAATGAGTGCAACAGCAATCCCTGCCCTG
>NC_061107.1:121966577-121986577 GCF_015104395.2 Macrobrachium nipponense
ACTATGGTTATCAAAGTACGTTGTTATTAAAATAAGAAGTACAAACAAATTGGTAAAAATACAACTGAACAACCTCCTAGAACATTTAAAAAAGAATACTATAGTCGGTTCACCCATATTCCAAGCTCTGAGCACGTTTCTTTGGTCAACTATATTCTATTTGTATCTGTAAATGTTGCTACCATCGATCCCAAATTTATTCTAATTAAACATATCTAAATATACAACCCCAACTCAGTTACCCGCTGAAATATTCCGTAATGAGAGGATGCGCTTCAGACTGTCGTATGAAATAGTTCTACTAATGACAAATCCACGAAGTGGCTTAGAGACAAGGCTACAACGCAGATGGATAAGGAGAAGTAAAGGTTTCTGGAGTTCTCAAAGGTTTCTTGATCAATGGAACATCGCGATACTAAGACGTCCCATCTCTCAATGATTAATGACGTAGAGCAAGAGACTGTAGTTGCTGACCCTGAACCCATGCAAACGATGAGCCCAAGGCCTTGGCGATTAATAACCCTGAACACTTGGAGATCGTTGATCAAGAGGCCTTCCAGAGCTATTACCCAGAACCCCAGTAACCTGTACTCTACTTCTTTGTGCCCTTCCTTTCTTCATCTCGCTCTCACAGATGCAGGACACTAGCTAGTGAGCCTTATGGGAAGACCTAACCTGAGATCACTCATTGTTGTCCACTTCAGAGGTTTTGATTGTTTGTATAAAACAATCTTAATTGTTTCCCAAAATGAACAAATTATCCTTAGAATAATAATAATAATAATAATAATAATAATAATAATAATAATAATAATAATAATAATAATAATAATAATAATAATAATAATAATAATAATAATAATAATAATAATAATAATAATAATAATAATAATATAATAATAATAATAATAATAATAATAATAATAATAATAATAATAATAATAATAATAATAATAATAATAATAATAATAATAATAATAATAATAATAATAATAATAATAATAATAATAATAATAATAATAATAATAATAATAATAATAATAATAATAATAACTAATAATAATAATAATAATAATAATAATAATAATAATAATAATAATAATAATAATAATAATAATAATAATCAATAATAATAATAATAATAATAATAATAATAATAATAATAATAATAATAATAATAATAATAATAATAATAATAATAATAATAATAACTAATAATAATAATAATAATAATAATAATAATAATAATAATAATAATAATAATAATAATAATAATAATAATAATAATAATAATAATAATAATAATAATAATAATAATAATAAAATAATAATAATAATAATAATAATAATAATAATAATAATAATATAATAATAATAATAATAATAATAATAATAATAATAATAATAATAATAATCTAATAATAATAATAATAATAATAATAATAATAATAATAACTAATAATAATAATAATAATAATAAGAAAGAAGAAGAAGAAGAAGAAGAAGAAGAAGAAGAAGAAGAAGAAGAAGAAGAAGAAGAAGAAGAAGAAGAAGAAGAAGAAGAAGAAGAAGAAGAAGAAGAAGAAGAAGAAGAAGAAGAAGAAGAAGAAGAAGAAGAAGAAGAAGAAGAAGAAGAAGAAGAAGAAGAAGAAGAAGAAGAAGAAGAAGAAAGAAGAAGAGAAGAAGAAGAAGAAGAAGAAGAAGAAGAATATACTTTATTAAAAGTAATGGCTACTTCAGCAGCGTTACACTTGTAGAGATTCTTCTCTATTTGCGAATAGCGGCTTTTTCGGTGCTACTTAAACAGGCTAGTAGAGCGCCTATAGAGGTCATGGTAAAATACAGGGTCAAAATACATGACCTCTATAGGCGCTCTACTAGCCTGTTAAGTAGCACCGAAAAAGCCGCTATTCGCAAAATAGAGAATCTCTACAAGTGTAACGCTGCTGAAGTAGCCATTACTTTTAATAAAGTATGCTTGAGAGAGGGTCTGCTTCCTAAGTACAATAATAATAATAATAATAATAATAATAATAATAATAATAATAATAATAATAATAATAATAATAATAATAATAATAATAATAATAATAATAATAATAATATTCAAAACAGGAGTAACTAGGTATAACAAACCTCCTGGAGGACAATTAATAGAGCAGCAAAAATTAAACACATTTATTACTATTATCACAACAGTGTCAATATCACTATTGAAAAAATTAATGATGCCACCCAGATGCGGTGTCCTTGGCACTGGACCCCATGTCCCCCTCGTCTTGAATCTCTCACAACCTATCCAAAAAAATGTACTACCATAAATATAACGAGACCATATATATATATAGACAACCCTATCAACACAGATTCCGACCACATAACTCCTCTAGACTAAATTTCGGTTAAATCAATCTTTATGGCTTAAACCCTGACGAGAATATGCAGTCATGAAATACACAAAGCTAAAATATAAAAAGATCTCTAACAATTCAACAATGGCAGTAAAAATACACATACATAAGTTAAGAGATTTGATTTAAGGGACTAGTGATACGGACGTCAAGAAAAATTACTTAACAACTCAATTGATGTGTGCCAACAAAAATTGAGACCAACCTCAAAGTAATCAAACGTCTTGAAGTCTGAAGAGTTCCCCGTCGTTAATAGATCTTCACGCAGACCAGAGATGTAGAGTGCTGGGAATAGCTGGTAAAGGGCGGAGAACCATGCTACCCGCTGTCGCTCCGTGGTTCAGAAATGTAGATAATCCTTATCCTTCCATTGCTAGCAGAGAATACGATCCATAACAAAAGTCTCTGTAAAGTTCCTCAATAGATCCAGCATTAAACACGAGCCATGGTAAGGAGAGTGGTGAGCTGTCGGGGGTGGGTGGGAAACAACTGCCGAATGTTAACTAAATAAACCCCGAAGAAAATTTAGTTTAGGTTACTCGAGGTTCTTGAATGATTAAACAGTTGTTAAACGACGAAACTAGCGGGGAAGTTAAATCTCAATTTGTTAGCACACAATGCTTCGTTACCAGTGGTTACTATGTACTTAAAAGAATTAATGAAGAAGAGATCTTTTTACATAAGGAAAACATATATATACGAAACTTAGATATATTATCTTATTTTCTACACTCCCCCCAAAAAAACATTCAATCATATATAAACCTGAATATGATTGAATGCATAATTAAATAAGCCAAACACCAACCACATCAAATACAGGAAAGACATAGCTAATATCCGATTTCATCATTTAAGATATGACGAGTCCTCTGAATGCTGTTTTTTGCAGCTTTTCTCCTACGTAGATTACGCTTAGGAGACTCCGAATCTGTAGTTTCATCCTGGACCTCGTCTTGCACCTTCTTAGACCTTAAAAGAAAAATTAAATTAGACACATGTCTCTTAGTTATTTCCCGAGTTTTTCCTTTACATAAGACTGCTCCAGTAACTTCTCCTAATTCATGGTCAATGTTTCTCGAACAATTGCCATAGGATATTGGGCGGCCTTACTAAAGGGTCCTTTCCTTATCAGTACAATATCATTCTTCATTATACCAGAGTGCTTGACTGTGTTATAACGATCTTTCACACCAACGGCCTGCTGTAAGAGTGAAGTAATAAATTCTGAATGGTATATCTCTATCAAGTTCTGTCTAACCTTACGAAGTTTCACAAAGTTATCTCTTACTCTGTCAGTTAAGTCAAGTGAAAAGTTATCATCTAATTCTAAGTCAGGAGATTGTTGTAGTGGTGGAATAACATTAACAGAGACTAAATCATATCCCTTTAATAAACTTTCAGGAGTTATTGGCTCAGGAATAGTCGTATCCAAGTCAGTTTCCCGCAAGGCCTCCTTAAAAGCAATGGGTCTCCTATTAACAATATGTATTGTTTGCCCTATCAGAAATTCAAAGTCTCTAATCTCCAACACATTATTTCGAATTGCTCCATATATTAGTTTCTTTGTCAACTTTACACAACTTCCACCATAGACCCTAAAGCGCTATTTCCTTTAAAGAACTGATGAAACTGAATAGGTTTTTATACCATTCTCTTTCAAAATATGAATTAACCTCCGGATCCTTCAAAAAATCAAGGATAACATTAGCACCCGCAACTAGCTGGGTGCCCATATCCGAAATGCACAATTCTGGCATACCATATTCAAAACAATGAAGTTGAAACGCTCTTAGATATTCGTTGACGGTCATATTCATACACAGTTTTAAATTTATGGCCCTACTCCATGTACACGTGATACACAACAGCCAAACTTTAATCTTCTGGTTATTTGAACGTACAAAAAAATGGACCCATATAGTCAACAAATATGGCTCTATAAGGGATTTCGGGGGATTTACCCTAAATCACGATAGGAATTTTGGTTTACCTTAATGGTTCTCTCATTGAAACGTCTACAGGTTACACAGGTTTTCAAAACCTTTTTGACAGTTGAAAAATACCAGGGTATCCAGAAGGTTTTTCTAATTTCAGATAGCAGGGAATAGCATCCTGCATGCGCAAATCTCTCATGATAATTCTCAATAATTAACTTAGTTAGTCTACTATCTTTAGAAAGTAAGATGGGAAACCTGTATCTCCTGTCATCCTTTAATTTGTCCAGTTTGCTACGTACTCGCAAGAGCCCTTCCTTATCAATATAAAGGTTAAGTTGTCCAATGATCTTGGGTAAAATCTTTAAGTAAACGTTTGCTGGAATCAAAATACTTGAATACTTCCGGGAAATGATGCTTTTGGTCCTTCAACAACAAATAAGAGACGACTGGCATCTGCGAAAAAATTATGTCCAGAATTATAAACATTCAAATCTGCAAACTTATCTGGAGCTTGGATTTAATCTTAAGTTTCAGTTTATTAACATAGGTTAACAGCTCTGTAAGTAAGGATAAGTTTGTGAAAATCTGAAACTCTACACAAAGTCTGCACATAATGATCTCTGTTTCCCCAAATAATACACTAGCTTCATAGGAATTAATCTTCAATGGATTGACTTTTTGATATATCAGGATAGGAACAGTAAAGACTAAAGTGTCATCTCTACTAGCCTCCGGCCTAAGGTTATTCTTCAGGAACTCAGGACCTGAAAAGTAATTTGTTCTCATTAGCTGCCTGTAGGACAGACAACGAGTAATACAATCAGCTGGATTGTCCTCCCCAGAAACAAAGCTAAATGTAATGGGATGTTTTTCATAAATTTCATTGATGTCCAGCAATCTGTTCTTGACAAAAAACAGAAATTTTCTGTAATTTATCCAGTTTTATGGAATAGGAACGAATCCAGGATAAAGCTACCAAACTATCTGAATATACCTGCAAATAGACTATTCTGATAGGGTTAACACAAGTGTGACCGCTAATTCCTCATACAAGTCAACCAGGCACTCAGCAGCCAAAGCAATACCCTGGAGTTCGAGAGAAGGAATACTTTTAGAATTCAAATTCTTTCCAATAATGCGGTTCTTTGCCATAACAAAGCTTATGGAACCAGTTGAAATGTTCAAAATAAAAATCACAACTCCAAAGATAAATTTACTACTATCAGCAAAAGCTAACAAACTGTAACAATCACTTCTGCTTCCAATAAACCTTGGAACATTCACTGCTGGGAAGCATTAGCTTGCTTAGCAATGTTCTTCCACTGTCTCTGTAGTTCTTTATCAGCACATCATCCCAACCAAACTCCTTTTTACACTGTAGAGAGTGCATAAATAGCCTACTGCGGTTAAGCATCGGGCCATTAAAGTTATACAAGTCGAATTGGGAGGCTATAGAGCGTAAGATATCCCTCTTAGTTTTGGCATCTACATCAAGATTAAAGGGTCTGGTAGATAGAGAGTCTACTTCTCTATTCCAAAATAGACCAAGTAACTTTACCACTGAAGTTGTGGAAACACTGTACGTAATATCAATAGACTTCTGCAAGGATAAATCATTAGTGACAAACTGCTGTAACTTTAACTTGTAAGGATCAAATATATGGTTTAGTTGTAAATATGCCCATTCAAGATCCTTAGAACAGTCAAAGGCCACTGCGCAATTATCCATGTAACAAAGCTGATAGATAAGTTTCTTAAGCTCGACTAGGCGCGCAGTATCGTGTTCTACTTCTAAAATTAAATTTTATAAAGGGCAAGAAGCAACAGAGCAGGGCTGCACCTTAAGCCAAAACTCAGTCTCAAATTTCTGTATCCCACAACAGTGAAATCATTCTTTTCAACATTTCTGAACCATAAACACAAAAGTCTATTACTATCTACCTCATTAATACCAAGATTATTAAATGCCTTACAGATATCAAAACATAGGAGATGTGAACCAAAACGAAACATGTAATAAGGCGGAAGCTATTTTTGGTTCAATGTCGGTCCAGGATATATGGCCTGATTGTGACTTACAGTAATTTCCCTGCTAGGATCCTTCTGACAAAGATTAGAAAGGTAAACTACTCGACATTTAGTGGTTTCTCTGTCCAATTTAAATATACCAATATGAGGTAAAAAACTATGGTTAGGATGCTCAGCCAAGAATTGATCAAGATTATCAATACGTTCAATTATACCAGCTGCTTCTTGCTCCTTGAAACTCTGGTCCATAAGAGCCAAGTGTGTAGGATTATTCAAAGTTTCCTTAGGTTAGCTCTCAAAATTATCTTGGCAAGTTCATGGTTAGTTCCTAACAAATGAGCTACCTTGAAATTCCACAGCAAGGGAACGATAATTCGTCCATCTTCATTTCTTGTCATATTTTCAAGAGCATATTTACTAAGTTAAACATTAATTTCACACATCATTTTTCTTCAGGCTTACCATCTTCCAGACCTAGGTACCTGTTATAATTGTCATTCAAAATGCAGCTAGCAGCCTTCTCAAGCTGACTATGAGCAATTTCACCTTTGTCATCTAATATACAAAAATCCCTGGGAACAGGTTTATCATCAATAAACAGGTCTGAAGCAAAAGAAGGGTTGCCAGAGACTCCCATAACCTTAAGCAAATTGTTATCTGACATCTTAACTGCACCATTAAAGCAATGACCCACATAAGGCAAATGGGACAAATCCTTTAGCATTTGTGTTAAATTGCCTTGAAGCAATACTCCTGCAGCGGTTTGAGAATACATTGATAGGCTTTCTGCACCAAACAAGTGTTCACTTTGCGGAAGACAGAAACTGGATTTGGCACCCAATATAAAATTTATGTCACCAATATCATAATCATTTTTAGTTAAAAATTCATCCGCCAAAACATAACCTCTATCCTTAAAGCCTTCAACAACCTTACCCAAAAGAGGGAGCTTTAAATTTATATTAATGCAGGGTAGACAGAGTGCTTCAATCGTTTTAAAATACTGCCGAATTTGAGTTAGCTTCTACTAATTTAGTGGTTATACTGTTGTGATGTGTTTATTCCATTAATAGTTAAGGAAATATTGTCTCTAACCGTTTTTCAATCCAAGTTCAGTAGCTAAAGTTGTGGAAAATAAAGTTACACTGACAGCCACTATCCTTCAAACACCTAACCTTTTAACCCTCCTTCAAATGTACTGCTAAATGTAGGCAAAACTGAGTCAAAGATCAAAATATCCTGGAAGGCCTCCGTTATGGATAACATACTACTAGAAACCCCAGGTTTATCATTAGTAAGAGGCTTAGCATTAGAGGGAACAGACTTGAGCTTTACTTTACCGATTGAAAGGTCCAGATTTAGCTTCCGCACTATCTTTACATTCATCAGAACTAGAGACCTTAACACATAAAAATCCCATGTGCCATTCTGAACAATACCGGCAACGAGAACGAAAATAATATCTGCAAGATCCACTCTCATGATTTAAGTTTGAGCATTTGAACACAACCCCCACCCATATTTATTCTAATTTGATCTAACTTAGAAACAGAACTTTAGGACACTTATTTATGGGATGAGTAGCCTCCATACGTAGCTCTTTTGTGCATATACTACACGGCCTAAATCCTTTATTTTGTCATATTTCACATCAACAGCAAAACTAGCTACATATTACTGGTATCCGAAACCCTTAGGGGAAGGAAACTTGCTCTTGAACCTAGATTTTCGTTTTGCTAAGAAACGATCACAAGCCTCAAAGTAATTCTCGGTAATTCCTTTAAGGAAGGCTTAGCATGATTAGTTATTTGTATCAACTGAAGTTTGAACTGGTCGTTCATACCTTCCCAGATAAAAAAACTGAAGTATATTGTCAACAGTAATACCAAGCTTGTTTACCCTTTCAATTAACAAACGCACTTTTGTGAAATGTATTCATAAGGATCCGAAGAGTAATCTAACTTAACCTCCGTCAATTGCTTTAATACATTAAACTTCTGGGTATCCTCAGAGGCAAAGCTTTCAACAACAAAAAAATCCTTAGCATAAGTATAGCCCTTTTTTATCAGCTTCCAATGAATTGACCAA
The DNA here is from genome assembly GCF_015104395.2 of Macrobrachium nipponense. Classification (NCBI taxonomy): domain Eukaryota; kingdom Metazoa; phylum Arthropoda; class Malacostraca; order Decapoda; family Palaemonidae; genus Macrobrachium; species Macrobrachium nipponense. The sequence goes on from NC_061107.1 coordinate 121,975,045, forward strand.
GAACAAGGCCCTACCAGATAACTGTTGCTTTAATAGTAAAACGTTTATCGTATTCTGGATATCTAAATTTGCTAATATGTATCTTCAAAACTCTTCAAAAAATCTAGAAAGATCCTCCTCAGAGAGCTGTTATACTTAGGTAAGGGTGTCAATGGGACTTTTTAACAAGCTACGAGCCTCATCTGCTACGGAACGAGAGGAAGAGGTTCAGGTTCAACTGACTTAAGGGAAGCTAAGCATTGAAAGAGCTTATCACTATACTCCTGACATAACGTTAAATTCTTCTTCAGACTTCTTTTTCCTCTTCATCTACATCCCATTCCTCAAATTTAAGAGTAAGAATTTGTTTATTCAGTTCCTTTAATTCAGCACCCATTCATCAAACTGCAATTTAGATTTCTCACGCTCAGCCTTATCTAAAGTAGGAAATAACCCTCTACGGTTATATTGTTCAGTAACGCATTTCCTAATATATTTGCGAACATTCACAAGCTTCCTAAGTTCTGCCATACTGAATATGTGCTGCTAACAAAATATAACTTCCAATGATACCACAAAGCTAATAATATTTCAAAACTAAGATTTCAAAAAACTACATCTCAGAACCAATGGAACGGCATGCGGGTAGGCATCAGACACTATCACCGCCCAGCCCCACGTTGGGCGCCATATTCAAAACAGGAGTAACTAGGTATAACAAACCTCCAGGAGACAATTAATAGAGCAGCAAAAATTTAAACACATTTATTACTATTATCACAACAGTGTCAATATCACTATTGAAAAATTAATGATGCCACCCAGATGCGGTGTCTTGGCACTGGACCCCATGTCCCCCTCGTCTTGAATCTCTCACAACCTATCCAAAAAATGTACTACCTATAAATAATAACGAGTACCATATATATTATATAGACAACCCTATCAACACAGATTCCGACCACATAACTCCTCTAGACTAAATTTCGGTTAAATCAATCTTTATGGCTTAAACCCCCTGACTGACGAATATGCAGTCATGAAATACACAAAGCTAAAATATAAAAAGATCTCTAACAAATTCAACAATGGCAGTAAAATACATCAAACTAAGTTAAGAGATTTGATTTTAAGGGACTAGTGATAACGGACGTCAAGAAAAATTACTTTAACACTCAATTGATGTGTGCCAACAAAAATTGAGACCAACCTCAAAGTAATCAAACGTCTTGAAGTCTGAAGAGTTTTTCCCCGTCGTTAATAGATCTCACGCAGACCAGATAGTAGAGTGCTGGGAATAGCTGGTAAAGGGCGGAGAACCATGCTACCCGCTGTCGCTCCGTTGGTTCAGAAATGTAGATAATCCTTATCCTTCCATTGCTAGCAGAGAAATACGATCCATAAACAAAAGTCTCTGTAAAGTTCCTCAATAGATCCAGCATTAAACACGAGCCATGGTAAGGAGAGTGTGAGCTGTCGGTGGGTGGGAAACAACTGCCGAATGTTAACAAATAAACCCCGAAGAAAATTTAGTTTAGTTACTCGAGGTTCTTGAATGATTAAACAGTTGTTAAACGACGAAACTAGCGGGGAAGTTAAATCTCATTTGTTAGCACACAACTGCTTCGTTACCAGTGGTTACTATGTACTTAAAATGAATTAATGAAGAAGAGATCTTTTTACATAAGGAAAACATATATACGAAACTTAAGATATATTTATATCTTATTTCTACAAATAATAATAATAATAATAATAATAATAATAATAATAATAATAATAATAATAATAATAATAATGGTAATTTTTTTCAGAAATCTGTTGTGGATTCATTAGCTGAGTTATCAGCATTCTGAATAATTTGGAAATGTTGGTGAGTATTTGGGTTGTGTTTTTTTACGATATTTCATGGCTGTTTTGTATCATATTTCTTTCATTTAGTGATACAAAAGCGATGAGATGTAAGATAATATTGGAGGGGCTTTGTACTTTTAGTTCTGTGGCATTACATTTAGTTGTACTATCTCAAATTTTTAAATAGGTAGTGTTTAGTGGCCGGAGATGCTTTATTATTGAGATTCATGACTCTCAGAGGCTTAGCATTTTACACTATCTAGCTTTCTGCTTTCTCTATTCCGTATGGCTCAATTTGAGAAACTATTGTTGGTTCTGTGTTGCATATGGAATCATGAACAGTCTTTTTATTTTTATCAAGTAGCAGTCGGTTTTTATACCGACGTGATAAATTCACCATTATCTCTACTGACTCTAATGTCTAAGAAAGGCAGAGAGTTGTTACTTTCATTTTCCATAGTAAATTTCATATTTTGATGTTGTGTGTTGACATAATCAAGGAACATCTTACTTTGCCAGTAAGCAACTCCATCGACCTGCGAGAAAAGTTGACCGTTAAAAACAAACATAGAGTCTTGCACAGCAAGCTGAAGAAGCGTCTTGAAGAGTTGTCTGTTAAAACCATTAAAAGTTATATGATCTTCGTAAAAAATTTTATCTAAAATAATTTTAATAGTTTAATTTAAAGGAACATTTGTAAAGAGAGATTCTACATCATAACTGGTCATATGTAGATCTCCATCCTGTAAAACTATTTGTTCTTGAAACTCATATCCATTTTTTAGTGTGAATTGGTTATAAGCAAAATCGTCAAGTAAAGTAACAAGATATTTAGATATTGAATAAGCTGGACTATTGTACGCTGCCATAATAGGTCTAATGGGAACACCATCCTTGTGTATTTTAGGGAGACCATATAAAATACTAAATGAAGAGCCTGTTACAAATAGTCTTTGGTAGGTGGCTTCATCTAAAATACGCTCATTTTTCAATTTTCTTAAGAATCTGTTAATTTTATCCTCCCTCTTATAAATTTCTAAAAAATTAGGTTCACCGAGAGACTGAAATTTGGAGTTATCTGGAAGGATGAGATTAACCTTATCAATATATTCCTTCTTATTAAGCAGTACAATACATTTACCCTTATCAGGTCTGCAAATGATCAGATCTTCACGTTTACCAAGATTCTTAAGTATATTCAGATCCTCTTTTTTTTTAAAGAACGGGTTCCAAGACACTTTCAACTTCGTATAGGTTTTATGCAGCAAGAAAGATAATTTCTATTATTAAAGTTAGGAATAACAACACCTAGCACTTTTAGTTTTTTCCGATGCCGTGTTTGTACAGATGAAACATAGTTATTAACAAAACCATTGAATAGCTTTCGGTACAAAAAGCGATCAACAAAAGACAGATCTGGAAACAACAGTTTACATAATTGACAGACAGTGGTACGAGTATTTTCAATAAATCGCTGCTTCGTCTCGATCTCCTTCAGTAGTTCGTCTAAGGCGCTTTTGTAGAATTCAGTGTGATAAAGCGATGTCTTGTAGAGCTTGAATCTCACAAACTTAGGGTATACGCTGTTTAATAGACAGTACTGCAGAAAATCCAAATCCCACTTGGCTTTCTCCAACTTAAGGGTTAGCTTCTCCAACTTCCTCGAGGTGGACAAGGATCTGAGAGAAGTGCCGAATCTGGCGAAGTCGAAGTCTGAAGACGAAGAGGAAGGCGAAATAAGTCGATGTATCATCGTAGACGAATTAAAAGGTTCCAGATGAGATATTGTATCGGCAATCAGCAGGGTCCATCAAACACATAAAAAAGTCCATGGTTTATTACAAAAACGTTTCGCACATAACTCAGTGCTATTCGCTACCATCCCTTTTATCTCAGATAATAAGTTCTTAAGTAAAGTGAAACGCATTATTGAACTAGAGTTTGGCTGCCTTAATATGCATCTTATCCCTATCAATCCTCTTAAGACTTGCACATTTTTCAACCACAAAGACAAACTGCCGACCTTCATGAGATCCAACATTATTTACAAATTTAAGTGCCCGGGATGTCCCGGTATTTATGTCGGTTCTTGCCGAAGGTTGTTGCAGATGAGATATTGCAGTCACCTGGGATATAGTTTCAGAACGGGACAGAGAATTAGCAAACCTGAATTCTCTATGCAGGATTCAAGTTGATAAGAAACATTATTCTATTATTGGTAGTACAAGCCACAGTAACTACCTCACCACCATTGAGTCTTTATACATTAAACGGCTAGCTCAGTTTTTAAACGCCATCGTATCTGCTGCTCCTCTATATTTAGCATAACTGAAGTCTTGGGTGGGTCTGCAGTCTTGGTCATTCGTTCTTCCTTCTCCACTCTAAAAGGTTGTTAGACACTGGGTCTCTCTTTTACTTGTGACACATTCTTGTGATGGTTTTTAAAGTAAAGTTAATTCTTAAGTTTTTTCAATTTTGTTATGCTTTTATTTACTTTTTAATGTTATTTATAATATTTTTAATGAGTATGTTTTAATTTTACAGACTGAAGGTGCACTGAGTTATGTGCGAAAGTTTTTTGTAATAAACCATGGACTTTTTTATGTGTTTGATGGACCCTGCTGATTGCTGATACAATATCTCATCTGGAACCTTTATATATAAATATATATATATATTATATATATATATATATATATATATATATATATATAATATATATTATATATTATATATATATATATATATATATATATATATATATATATATATATATATTATATTATATATATATATATATATATATATATATATATATATATCTAGAGCTATATATATATACTATACTATATAATCATCAGGGGGTAAGGGCGAACTCAGCGCACATCACATTCTCATCCAGATCAAGGGCAGGAATTCAGAAGCAGAAGACACAGTATCCATTTATTCCAAGCTTTCGTGATTCATAATCACATCATCAGGGATATCTACAACAATAAAATACAATATATCAATATAAAATTAAAAGAGCTATATACAAACTTTAATTTTTAAAAGCCGACGAAGGAAACTGATAAAAACGAAATAAAAAGTAAAATTGTTAAGAGCAGAAACATACGTGAACAAAGACGCACTTAGAACAAAATAGTAAAATTCAAAACAAAACACATACTTAAATACAGACACACTTAAAAAAAAAATTGCTAATAATAAATGAATAAAATACTGGAGGTTAACCTACCATTACAGAGATAAAGACGCACTAAGAACAAAACATAAAAAAAATTTTTGAGAGAGGCAAAGAGTTAAGAAAGATACAAGGGAACAGCGGTTGTTTGGCAGTTCAGAGAAGGAACTCGTTGTTTAATATTTAATGTTTCGAGGATAAGTAGTTCTTGTGGGTTGTTTGTATAACCAATGATCTTAAAATTTTCATAGATGATTTCAGTTTTGCATTTAATTGTATGGCTACGTATATTAGAGGATTCTGGATTTGTCAAACATTAAATATTAAACAACGAGTTCCTTCTCTGAACTGCCAAACAACCGCTGTTCCCTTGTATCTTTCTTAACTCTTTGCCTCTCTCAAAAATTTTTGTATGTTTGTTCTTAGTGCGTCTTTATCCTCTGTAATGGTAGGTTAACCTCCAGTATTTTTATTCATTTATTATTAGCAATTTTTTTTTTAAGTGTGTCTGTATTTAAGTATGTGTTTTGTTTTGAATTTTACTATTTTGTTTCTAAGTGCGTCTTTGTTTCACGTATGTTTCTGCTAACTTAACAATTTTGCTTTTTATTTCGTTTTTATCAGTTTCCTTCGTCCGCTTTTAAAATTAAAGTTTTGTATATAGCTCTTTTAATTTTATATTGATATATTGTATTTTATTGTTGTAGATATCCCCTGATGAATGTGATTATGAATCAACGAAAGCTTGGAATAAATGGATACTTGAGTCTTCTGCTTCTGAATTCCCCCCCCGCACCCCCCCCCCCCCCCCCCCCCCTGGGGCCCCCTTTGATCTGGATGATAATATATATAACTATATATATATATATATATATATAATATATATATATAAATATGATATATAATGTGAATATAATTCTAATAGTATATATAATATATAATATATATATATACACCGAAAAAAGTGCCCATACTGCTCATTCTGATTATATAATATATATATATAATATATTATATATTAGTCTATATATACATATCTATATAGATTATGTATATCATTTCTGGATCTATATAATATATAATATAATTAGATTATGTATGTATATATAGTATGTATGTATATATATGTATATATACTATATATATCTATATATATATACATATTATAATTATTATACATCTAATATAATATATCTATAATATATGATAATATATTATATATATAATATAATATGCATACCGAATTTGAGCAGTTATGGGCGCACATTTTTTTCTTGAAGGGTATTAGTATCTCATACCAAACCTGAACATCAGCTTGTCGTCAATCGAAACAAAAGGCACTTATTTATTCTCAGAGATTTTTGAAAGTTGTTTCAGAAGTTCTTCCAAATAAACCTCAATTCACGATGCATATAAACATCTCTGTATTGATTTACCTTGTCTATCTTGTTATATGGCGTATACATACACCACACAACACACACACGCATATAATTATATATGATAGTAATAATATCTTATATATATATATATATATTATTATTATATATATATATATATATATATATATATATATATATGTTCAATAGTATATTGTACTATACATATATATATATAATATGTATGTATTACATATTACATATTATGGACAAATAAATCAACTACTAGTTCAATGCCAAAACATCTGTTTCTGAATTTCGTTAGGAATTACCGACAGGAATCCAAGTGTTCAACGCCCTACCGCTGGTTTATCCAGACCATTTACAGCCTTATCGGGAGACACAACCGCCTTTCCCTCCCAACCCACTCCCCCCCCTCCCCCCTCCCCCACCCCCCGAACTCCACCAACCCCTTTTTACGTGTTCCACCTCCGAGAAAGCCAACCAAATATCCTTCCTTTTCATTCCCACCGCCTAATGCGTTCATTATCATTATTTACTTCCACTCTAACCCCCATTCCGCCATCGACAAGCCAATCAAAAATCGCTCTTATTATTATTATTATTTTTTTCTTTTTTTTTTTTTTTTGTTTTTTTTTTTTTTTTTTTTTTTTTTTTTTTTTTTTTTTTTTTTTTTTTTTTGTTTTTTTTTTTTTTTGCTCTTAATCACGTCCTCTAATTCGACTGGGTGGTATTTATTAGTGTGGGTTCCGGGTTTGCATCCGCTGCCTCCTTAGGAGTCCATCCACTTTTCTTACTATTTGTGTTGCCGTTTTCTTAGGATCAACCACACTTCTGCATGGAGACCTGGAGCTACTTCAGCCCTCTAGTTTTTTCTCTAAAAAAAAAAAAAAGATTCCATTTTCAGGGATCTTGGGTGATCGTGCCTGACGTGCTCCTATGAATTATGGGTACGATTTCCAATCTGGCATATCCCATATCCTTCTTATTTCTATTTTTCAGATCCTTGATAACTTATCCATTTTTTGTCCCTCTCTTTCTCTTCAACTCTGGTGTCCCTCCATGGTATTAGCGACATTCAACTGGAGTTGATACTTTCTTCTTGAATTTTGGTCAATCAACGTCACGTCTGGTCTATTTGCACGGTATCCAACCCTATCCCGTTCTATACCATAGGTCCCAGAGGATCTTTGCCTAGATCGTTTTGTTCTACATCTCCCATCAGGTTGGTGCCTCGTACCACTTATTACTGCAAGGTAAGCTGATGTTTGGCTTGCTCAGGCTCCAGTGGAGGGCTTTTGCCACTGAATCATGCCTCTTTTTGTACTGGTTCTGTGCAAGTGCCGGGCATTCACTTGCTATGTGGTTTATGGTTTCATTTTTCGTATTGCACTTCCTACAAATATGGGAGAGATGTTATTTTCCGTCTATCGTACTTTGAACATATCTGGTTCTTAGGGCCTGATCTTGTGCCGCTGTTATCATTCCTTCAGTTTCCTTCTTTAGCTCTCCCCTCTGTAGCCATTGCCATTGTCATCGCTGGCTAGTTCTTTAGTCTGTCTCATGTATTGTCCGTGCATTGGTTTGGTTGTGCCAGTCCTCTGTTCTCTCTGTCTTTCTCTGTCTCTGTATATTTCTGGGTCTTCGTCTACTTTTATTAGTCCTTCTTCCCATGCACTCTTAGCCACTCGTCTTCACTGGTTTTCAGATATTGCCCCAGTGCTCTGTTTTCAATGTTGACGCAGTCCTCTATACTTAGTAGTCCTCTCCCTCCTTCCTTTCGTGTTATGTATAGTCTGTCCGTATTTGCTCTTGGGATGTAGTGCTTTGTGTATTGTCATTTGTTTCCTGGTTTTCTGATCTATGCTGCGGAGTTCTGCCTTCGTCCATTCCACTATTCCTGCGCTGTATCTGATTACTGGCACTGCCCATGTGTTTATGGCTTTTATCATATTTCCTCCATTGAGTTTTGACTTGAGTATCGCCTTGAGTCTCTGCATATATTCTTTCCTGATCGTATCCTTCTCTCTTGGTGTTTTATATCTCCTCCTTCCATTATTCCCAGGTTATTTGTATCCTGTCTCATCTATGTGTTTTTGATGTTGCTCCCATCTGGTAGCTTTATCCCTTCAGTTCTCGTTACTTTGCCTTTTGTATGTTGACTAAGGCGCATTTTTCTATTCCAAACTCCATTCTGATGTCCCCAGATACAATCCTTACAGTCTGGATTAGGTATCTATTTCCTTGATGCTCTTACCATACAGCTTGATGTCGTCCATGAACATCAGATGGTTGATTTTTGTTGCCTCTTTTCTTGAGTTGGTACCGGCATCCATCTTCTGTAGTACTTTTGTCATGGGAATCATGGCTACTACGAAGAGTAGTGGGGACAGTGAGTCGCCCTGGAAGATCCCTCTCCTGATATTAACCTCTGCTAGTCTTATTCCAGAGCTTGTAAGTATTGTATCCAGTTGCGCATTGTATTTTTGAGGAAGCTGATGGTATTTTCCTCTGCCCCATATATTTTCAGGCATTCTATTAGCCATGTGTGTGGTATCATGTCGAGGCTTTCTTATAGTCTATCCATGCCATGCTTAGGTTGTTTTCCTTCTCCTACTGTTCTTCATTACCATTTTGTCTATCAGGAGCTGGTCTTTTGTGCCCCTACACTTCCTTCTGCAGCCTTTCTGTTGGTAGGGGATGGTGTTTGTCTCCTCTAGGTAGTTGTATAGCCTTTCACTGATGATACCTGTTAGTAACTTCCACATTATTGGTAGGCAGGTGATAGGCCTGTAGTTTACTGGCTATATTTCCCTTACTCTTGTCTTTTTGTACTAAGGATGTTCTTCCTGTGGTCATCCATTTGGGTGCTTGGTGATTTGAGATACAATGCTGGAGTTGTTCTGCTATTCGTGGGTGTAGGGCCTTGAAGTTTTTGAGCCAGTATCCATGGACATTCATCGGGACCTGGGTTTTCCAGTTTGGCATTTTCTTTAGTTGGTGTCTGACTGTGTCTGTCGTATCTCTGTGAATCTTTGTTTTTTATTCTCCCTGTTTCTCTCCTTGACTTCCTGGAGCCATGTTGCATGTTTGTTGTGTGATACCGGATTGCTCCATATGTTTTCCCAGAGTCTCTTACTTGGTTCGGCTTCAGGAATTTCTGGGTGGTTGCTCCCCTTCCCCTTAGTTTAGGCTGTATAGTCTTTTCTGGTTGGTTCCGAATAGTTTGTTCTGTTGGTATCCCTTATTCCTGTTTGTTTCATTGTACCGTTGGAATCTTGTGTGCTTTGGCCTTAAGCCTCTGTTTTACATCTTCTATTGTGTTGTTTAGTCCCCTCTCTTGTACTTTGTATTTCTCGTTGAGTTCCTCCTTTGTTTCTTGCTTCTTATTTTTTTAGCCTTTTTTCTGCCATCTCTTTCAGTTTTACTCAAGTCAGATCTCATCACCTATGATTTGCTTTTCCAGGCGCCTTTTCCAAGGAGGTTGCTGTTTTTGTTTTGGTTTCTGTTGGGTTGTTGTGACGGTGGTGTTGGTGTTCGAATCCCCATCAGTTCTGCTTACTAATCTTGCTCCTGCATATGTCAAGTTATTTGTTTCTGTGATACTGGTGGTGTGTATTAGGCCCATTATTTCATTGACCTCACTTGTTTTCTCCCTTAATTTCTTGGTGTTGTAGGCTTTCATGGTGGGGATCTTTGTTGTTCTCTCTGTATCTGGCTCCATCCATTGTATAATCTTTTCTACCCCATTCCGTTCCTCTCTGTTACTTCGTCGGTGTTTCTTCGTGTGTCGTTGTTTGATACTTCATCCTCCCTGTCGTCTTCTGTGGCATCGTCTCTCAGTTCGTCTTCGTGTAATTCGTTGTCGTGTGACATTTCCCTTTCCTTTCCAGTTCTTCTCTTTCTGTTGGGGAGAGCCAGTTCTTTTTCTTTATGTTCCTTACTTGATCTGCCAGCCTCTGCTCTGTTTGGGGGGTGTTATTCCTCTCATCAGATGTTGATCAATCTTCTTCTATATCCTCTCTCCGTCGGGTTGCTTCTGATGTAGCATCCTCCATATTTCCTTATTTTCTTCTCTGTCATTTCTTCTCCTTTTTTGCCTCTGTAGCTTCCAATCTCAGGCTGTTGATTACTTTCGTTGTGGTGATCAGTTGCTGGATGACGACCTCCAAGTACCTGACCGTCTTCCCCTTCAATTGGGTTGAATACCTGGTTTGCCGGACGAAGCTCCTCTGTTGCCAGAGGTTCCATTTACGTCGTTGTCGTTTATTCCTTCATTTCTTTCCATCATTGCTGAGTTTTGCTATTTAAACCCATAGCTCCGGACCCTACCCCATCAGGGATAGGTACTCATTTACAGCTGAGTAGACTGAGGAAATTATGGTAAAGATCCTTTCCCAAGGAATCAACGCCGAGGAGAGCGGTCACCCATCCAACGACTGACCAGCCCCAATGATTATTATTATTATTATTATTATTATTATTATTATTATTATTAATTCAAAACGCTCGCATATTCAAGGAAGTCAAGAACCGTCCATTCCGGCTTGAGGGACATTCTCTTTGTATTATGTAGTTTCAGTCACTAATTGATTTGCGTTTCTGTCTGTATTCTTTTTCCATCATTAATTGAATGACTTTTCTATACAGCGGCCATTGAACCCCAGGTGGTTCGGGAAAGGGCGCTGTTTATCCGCCAGGCCTCCGTGGGATCTTCCATGAACATCACCTCCTCCCTCCTTCTTCTTTCTTTCCACTCACTCATGGCGCTGCTGTTCATTCATTCATTCATTCATTCACTCATTCAGAAGGAAGAATTTCTTGTCGAGTGTCAGCGACACCGTTCCCGAATATATATTTGCCCTCTTCTGTTCGTATTGATAATTCTGGCGCTGCGCTGTCAGGCCCTAATTAGGACTTGGGTTCCAGGTTCTTTTGTGACCTACCTTTGGGATTAATTGCCAATGCCCTGGACTTTCACTTGAAAGACCGGCGTTCGTTCCCGTTATAGGGGAGGAGTCCATGTAAGGGTTGTGTGAGTATATATATATATATATATATATATATATATATATATATATATATATATATATATATATATATATTTAAATGT